>NC_138777.1:188593207-188898207 GCF_965119305.1 Pelophylax lessonae | reverse complement strand
CTGGTCTCTGCATTAAAGGAGGCATGTACGCTGGTCACTGCATTGAAGGGGGCATGTACGCTGGTCACTGTATTGAAGGGGGCATGTATGCTGGTCTCTGCATTGAAGGGGGCATGTACGCTGGTCACTGCATTGAAGGGGGCATGTACGCTGGTCACTGCATTAAAGGGGGCATGTATGCTGGTCTCTGCATTGAAGGGGGCATGTACGCTGGTCTCTGCATTGAAGGGGGCACGTACGCTGGTCTCTGCATTGAAGGGGGCATGTACGCTGGTCTCTGCATTGAAGGAGGCATGTATGCTGGTCACTGCATTGAAGGGGGCATGTATTCTGGTCTCTGCATTGAAGGGGGCATGTACGCTGGTCACTGCATTGAAGGGGGCATGTATGCTGGTCTCTGCATTGAAGGGGGCATGTACGCTGGTCACTGTATTGAAGGGGGCACGCACGCTGGTCACTGCATTGAAGGGGGCACGCACGCTGGTCTCTGCATTGAAGGGGGCATGTACGCTGGTCACTGCATTGAAGGGGGCATGTACGCTGGTCACTGCATTGAAGGGGGCATGTACGCTGGTCACTGCATTGAAGGGGGCATGTAAGCTGGTCTCTGCATTGAAGGGGGCATGTACGCTGGTCTCTACATTGAAGGGGGCATGTACGCTAGTCACTGCATTAAAGGGGATACGCTGGTCACTGTTTTGAAAGGGGACACGCTGGTCACTGTGCATTGAAAGGGGGCACGCTTGTCACTGTGCATTGAAAGGGGGCACGCTGGTCTCTCTGCATTCAAAGGGGGCACGCTGGTCTCTCTGCATTGAAAGGGGGCATGCTGGTCTCTCTGCATTGAAAGGGGGCACGCTGGTCTCTCTGCATTGAAAGGGGGCACACTGGCATCTCTGCATTGAAAGGGGGCACGCTGGTCTCTGTGCATTGAAAGGGGGCACGCTGGTCTCTATGCATTGAAAGGGAGCGCGCTGGTCTCTCTGCATTGAAAGGGGGCACGCTGCTCACTCTGCATTGAAAGGGGGCACGCTGGTCTCTCTGCATTGAAAGGGGCACACTATACCTTAATTACTGAAGGCCTCTTTCACACTTTTGCGACCTCAAAGTCACGCAATTTTTTAAAGCGTTTTTTTGCCGCAAAGCAATGCCTATTACATTTTTCTGTTTGTGCCCCCCCCCAAAATTTTGAGCACCAGCCGCTACTGCTTAGGCCCATTGAGTAGGCACATCTGGAGCCACTTACAGACTGTGACAGCAATCTGAAGACTTGAAGATGCCAACAGCATCTGAAATGAGGAACGGAATGCGTACCAAAGGGTAGACTTCCTAAAGAGAGGGAGACGTAGTCCCTGTGCTGTCACTACTCTTCTGGAACCTTTCCCTATCTCTTAACAGTGTCCCTGCCAGACAGGGATCTTGTCCCTACGCTAGCCACTCACATAACACGTGCCATACCTGGCCATAAGATGGCAGCTGGATTCACTTGGGGCACCAGAGTCCAATTGGATGGCTGTCTACTTGTGACCGCAGAAAGTCATAGTGGAACCAAAATCCTCACAACTTCTTTTATCTTCTGCATTGCCACTTCGGTAGAGCGCCAAACGCAATGGGAAGTACAGACTGCACCTGCCTACATGCATTTTGGACATAAATGAAATTCCATGCCTTCCAGCTAATAAAGTGCACCTTAAATTTGCCAAAGTCTGAATACCTTATTTACTAGTTTCGGAGAAGTAATTATTGAAGCCAATCCTCTGCTTGTTAGCAATGCAACTATCACTTCCAGAAGAAGAGGCCACAATAACTGTCTACGTATTTCTCTCATCGCGGGTTTACTTTAATGAACAGATTCTGTAGTATATCTGATGTGAAGCGTTGCTTGTTCCTGCACACTTTAGGTTATGTTTTGATAAGATATTGTAGAAATGACCTGTCTGCAGTTCATGTATTTCGAGTGAAATTCACCCAAACGTTTATTTTGGATGGCTGGATTTGGGATATTGTCGGAGCAGATTAGCTGCCAGACATAATTACCATCTTCCCCACCTGACTCCTGAGTGTGAGTGTGTTTACTCACTATGCGAGGTACAATTGTCTACCTCTCCACAAGCAGGAAGACAGCTGCTTCCTACTCGACATATTTGATAATGAAAGGGAAACGAGAGGGTTCTCTTCCGTTCCAGTGCTGGTGTCCTCATTAGCTGAAGAGTGAAATATACCACAGCCACGTCTCTGCTGTCTGCACTGTTACTAATGCCTGGCTCTCTGATGACAGATCGCTGTTGAAAATAGTTATATAACTCCAGTAAGCTATTCAGAGTCCAAGAACCTGATTTACTAGAAGCAAGTTGACGCTGCCACTTAGCTTTCACATACACAAAATAAAGCCTTCTGGTTCAATCCATTGCATGTGCAAATGTGAGGGCAAGTACGGCCATAAAAACAATGATCTCTGAGCGTATTATAGGTAAAGATAAAGTGGTATTTAACCCAAAATCAAACAGTTACATATTATATTGCAGCTACCAATCCTTAGATGTGATGGCTGCATTTGTTTACCTTTATAGGCTTTTTTTCATTCATGTAGTGTAGATATCTGCCAGCACTACCCAACCTACTAGGCCATCCCCATCCAACCCTACTTATACCATAAAAGACATTATTTATTACAAAACAGTAATTTCAAATAAATAACATAACATTCTTTATAACAGAAACTGAGAAATTAAGCTTGGTGTAGGGTGACCAGATGCCCCTGGTTTCCAGGGACAGTCCCTGGATTGAGGACACTGTTCCAGGACTAGGGTTGGCCTTGCGGTTTGCCCGGCGGTCGGTTCGCGGCAAATTTTGCTTGTTCGCTACCCGCCAAATTTGCGAACACATGGCGTCGTTCGCGGTGGACATATTAGTTTATATTGGGGAGAACTGTGACCCATGTCACAGCCTGGCGGCCATTTCACATTCCGCTTTTTGCCAGTGTAGGGAGAGGTCTACTGTGCTCATCGGGGCCCGCCGCAAACTCGAGGTTCGCGGACTTTTGAGAAAATTTGCGGCTAGCGTTCGCGAACCGCCCCGGCCGATGCTCGTCCATCTCTATCCAGGGCCAAGTCTGTCCCCGGCAGTGGCAGCTCCAGGTGGGTGCTTGGTTGTACTTAAGCACCCCCAAAAATTCTTTAACCACTTACCGCCCGCCCGCCGTCATATGACGGCGGGACGGTGCGGCTATTATCCTGGGCGGACGTCATATGACGTCCGCCCATTCAAGCACGGCAGGCGCGCGATCGCGGGCGCGCCGCCGTGCACTGCCGGTGTCGGTGTGTCCCCGGGACACAGCCGGTCACCGGCAGGGGGGAAACAGCCAATAGGCATGGCTGTTTCCCACGTGATCGGCTGTGTTCCAATGACACAGCCGATCACAATGGAGGCGGCCGGGAGATGACCGCGCATGCGCGATCGGGAGCGCGCAGCGCGGTCATGTCGGTTGCACTGTGTTCCGTAGGAACACAGCTGTCACCGGCAGTAGTAAACAGTCACTGACAGTGACTGTTTACTATGTGATCGGCTGTGAATCCATTCACAGCCGATCACAAAATGTAAACACAGAGCAGTAACTCAGTGTTACTAGCTCTTCTCCCCTCATACAGCTTCCAGTGTGAGGGGAGAAGAGCTAGAAATAGTGAGTTACTGCTCTGTACACATGTAAAAAGTAAAATCACACTAAAATCACACTAATAAAGGTCCCCACACAGTCCCCAGCCCCCCCCAATGTCACCTGTCACCCAACAGTCACCTTATCAGTGCCCAGAAATTGACACCCATAACGTTCACATGTGAGCGCAGCGTTCGCGGGCAAAATCACCACGATTCTGCCCGCGATCCGGAAATCATTGCAAATTGCGGGACGCCTGTGCGTTGCCCGTGATTTGCAATAGCACCCCAAACGCTGTGCGATGTTGCCGCCATTTCCGCCTGCCGAATCGCAGTAACATCGCGCAAACATCGCATGACGCCCAAAAAAGTACAAGAGTTTCTTTGGGGCGTGATGCGTTGTTTGCGTGATGTTACCGCGATTCGGCAGGCGGAAACATCGCACAGCGGGCAACGCACAGGCGTCCCGCCATTTGCAATGATTTCTGGATCGCGGGCAGAATCGCAGTGATTCTGCCCGCGATCGCTACGCTCACATGTGAATGTAGCCTAAAGTTCACCGGTCACCAGAGACTGCCAACAGTACCGCCGTGCACCATCGCCCGTCGCCTGTCACCCATCAGTGACCATCGCCCCGTCACCTGTCACCCCATCAATCACCGTCACCTGTCACCCCATCAGTCATCGTCATCTGTCACCCCATCAGTCATCGTAACCTGTCACCCCATCAGTCACCGTCACCTGTCACCCCATCAGTCATCGTCACCTGTCACCCCATCAGTCACCGTCATCTGTCACCCTATCAATCATCGTCACTTGACACCCCATCAGTGATCGTCACTTGTCACCCCATCAATCATCGTCACATGTCACCCGGTCAGTGATTGTCATCTGTCACCTCATCAATCATCGTCACCTGTCACCTCATCAATCATCATCACCTGTCACCCCATCAGTCATCATCACCTGTCACCCCATCCGTCATCGTCACCTGTCACCCCATCAGTCATCGTCACCTGTCACCCCATCAGTCATCGTCACCTGTTTGCCATATACATGCAATCACTTACTGACCGCCTAACGACTATATGCGTCGGCCATTAAAAGCTAAATACTGGGGTTATGGCAGAAGATAGCCCCCATAACCCCGGTATTTTTTGAAACGGCGGGCGGTCGGCTTTCAGATAAGGGTGGTCCCAGTGGCGGATTCGCCGCGGAATTACCCTTACGGTGCAGGGGAAGAGGTGCCCCCCCCCCTCCTGCCGCGTCCCAGACGTTTTCCCAGCTTACCGGACCCGCCGGCAGCGGGGAAAACTATCCGGTCCCGGATCCTCAGAGACAGGAAGTCGAGTGAGGGCAAGATGGCCCTCACTCAACTCTATGGTCTTGGAGGACCGGAGCTACGTCAAAAGACGTTGCCTAGCAACCGGTTTAAAGGGCCGCTTTTTTTTTTTGCTTTTTTTTTTTTCCTCTTTCAACAATTTTTTTTTTTTTTTTTCTTTTTTAGTGTAGTTGTGAGGTGTGAGGTCTTTTTGACCCCAGATCTCACAATAAAGAGGACCTGTCATGCCTATTTCTATTACAAGGGATGTTTACATTCCTTGTAATAGGAATAAAAATTATCAAAACATTTTTTTTTTTTAAACTGTGTAAAAATAAAAAAATAATAAATAAAATAAATAGGAAAAAAAAAAAAAAAAAAAAATTAAAGCGCCCTGTCCCCGTTAGCTCGCGCGCAGAAGCAAACCATACGCAAGTCCCGCCCACATATGTAAACGGTGTTCAAACCATACATGTGAGGTATCGCCGCGATCGTTAGAGCGAGAGCAATAATTTAAGCCCTAGACCTCTTCTGTAACTCTAAGCTAGTAACCTGCAGAAATTTTTAAAATGTTGCCTATGGGGATTTTTAAGTACCAATGTTTGGCGCCATTCTGTGAGCATGCGCAATTTTGAAGCATGACATGTTGGGTATCTAATTACTCGGCGTAACATTATCGTTCACATTATGGAAAAAAAATTTGCTAAATTTACTGTTTTCTTATTTTTTAGATCAAAAAAGTGATTTTTTTTCAAAAAAATTGCATTTGGAAGACTGCTGCGCAAATATGGTGTGATAAAAAATATTGCAACGATCTCCATTTTATTCTCTAGGGTCTCTGCTAAAAAAAAATATATAATGTTTGGGGGTTCCAAGTAGTTTTCTAGCAAAAAAATGATTTTAGCTTGTAAACACCAAGTGTCAAAAATAGGCCCAGTCTTAAAGTGGATAAATGGACAACTTTGTGTAAAGCGCTACTTGGATGTTAGGCCTATGTATGTGGCCAGGCTGTGAAAAAGTGTTACACATGTGGTATCGCCATACTCAGGAGGAATAGCAGAATGTATTTTGGGGTGCAATTTTTGCTATATACATGCTATGTGTTAGAAATATTGCATAAATGGACAGCTTTGTGTAAAAAAAAATGTGTTTTCATTTTCTTTCCACATTTTCCAAAAACTTGTGGAAAAAAATGACATATTCAAAAGACTCATTATGCCTCAAAAATTATACGTTGGGGTGTTTGCTTTCCAAAATGGGGTCATTTTATAGGGGTTTCCATTGTCCTGGTGCTCCAGGGCCTTCAAAAGTACGATAGGTTGTCAGGAAATTATATGTGAAATTTGTGCTCCTAGAATGCCGGACGGTGCTGGTTGGATGTTAGGCCTCTGTATGTGGCCAGGCTGTGAAAAAGTCTCACACATGTGGTATCGCCATACTCAGAAGGAGTAGTAGAATGTGTTTTGGGGTGTAGTTGCAAGTATACATGTGCTGTGTGAGAGAAATAACCTGTTAATACGGCAATTTGTAAAAAAAAATAAAATAAAAAAAAAAATCTTCATTTTGCAAAGCATTGTGGGAAAAAATGACAACTTCAAAAAACTCACCATGCCCCTTATTAAATACCTTGGAATGTCTACTTTCCAAAAAGGGGTCATTTGGGGGGTATTTGTACTTTCCTGACTTTTTAGTGTCTCAAGAAATGAGATAGGCCTTCAGTACATCAGGTGTGATCAAGTGTGATCAATTTTCAATGATTCGCACCATAGCTTGTGGACTCTATAACTTTCACAAAGACCAAATAATATACACTTATTTGGGTTATTTTTACCAAAGATAAGTAGCAGTATAAATTTTGGCCAAAATTTGTGAAGAAAAATTACTAATTTGCAAAATTTTATGACAGAAACAAAGAAAAATGCGTTTTTTCACAATATTTTCAGTCTTTTTTTATTTATAGCACAAAAAATAAAAAACCCAGTAGTGATTAAATACCATCAAAAGAAAGCTCTATTTGTGTGAAAAAAAGGACACAATTTTTGAATGGGTACAGTGTTGCATGACTGAGTAATTCTCAGTCAAAGTGTGAGAGCGCTGAAAGCTGAAAATCGGTCTGGGCAGGAAGGGGGTGAAAGTGCACTGTAGGTAAGTGGTTAAGCACCCTCATAGCAACCCCACAATTCAGATGCTTTCAGACTACTTTCATATGTCACAATTTTTGTACGCTGTGCATCCCTGAACTCTGTACTCTGTACATTGTGCACCCCTGAACTCTGTACATTGCGCACCCCTGAACTCTGCACTCTGTACATAGCGCACCCCTGAACTCTGCACTCTGTACATAAGGCACCTCCGAACTCTGCACTCTGTACATCGCGCACCCCTGAACTCTGCACTCTGTACATAGCTCACCTCTGAACTCTGCACTCTGTACATAGCGCACCCCTGAACTCTGCACTCTGTACATAGCTCACCTCTGAACTCTGCACCCTGTACATAGTGACCCCTGAACTCTGCATTCTGTACATCGCACACCCCTGAACTCTGTACATTGCGCACCCCTGAACTCTGCACTCTGTGCATAGCTCACCTCTGAACTCTGCACCCTGTACATAGCGCACCCCTGAACTCTGCATTCTGTACATCACACACCCATGAACACTGTGCATTGCGCACGCCTGAACTCTGCACTCTGTACATAGCACACCCCTGAACTCTGCACTCTGTACATAGTGCACCTCTGAACTCTGCACTCTGTAAATAGTGCACCTCTGGACTCTGCACTCTGTACATAGCACACCTCTGTGCTTCTTCGGGAAGAATAAAATACAAAAAATGCATTGAAAAGTTTTTTCTCTGTCTTATCTTCCTAACATTTGGTAGTCATATCCCAAAAAATTCTAAGAAGTATCTTTTTTTTTTTTTTTATCTCAAGGACGAAATGTGAGAAATAACGTATATATCATACAATCATTCCATAAACACATACCACATACACTGCATATATAATTTGAGGCAAATATTCTTATAATATAATGTGTCCCCGGATTTCATTTTAAAAATCTGGTCATCTTAGCTTGGTGGTCTTTGAGGGCAACAACACAGAAACTCTTCACTGCGAAAACCTTTGCTTCCACTTCGGCCCCCAGCCGCAACACACCGGCTCGGAGACAAACCTCATTATTCGAAGCGACCTCCATTTTACATATTTCGAGTTAACCCCTCATTAACAGGAATGCACCCAAGAACCCCCATACCACCGATGGGTCCCGACCATTCTTATTATCAAGAATTCTCTCCTCCTCCAAATACCCACCACTGCCAGGCTGCCATGAAAACCACAGAGAGGGCGGGTGGGAAGCTTCTCTCTTCCGTGCTGATCCCAACTGGCTAACAAAAGGTAGGAATCTGCAACAAAGTTTGTTAAAGACCTTGTAATGTACAGAGATCACCCAGAGGGGAATGTTTTTTTCTCAACAAAAGTGGAGTTACGCTTTAACCCCTTCCTGGCTGACAATCCTATACCACCCTGTCATGCCGTCCCTCCGCTCATTTACATTTTTTTTGCTCTGGGACTAGCTGGGACCAGCTAGTAACATACAGTACTTTCTGGGTTAGGCCCCTTTCAGGCAGATGAGCAGGTCAGGTCCGCCTTTCAGTCTTTCAGGCTGACCTGATGGGATGGTGTATGCTTCCATATGGACAGGGGGATCGTAGGGCAGTTTTTTTAGATTTTGCCATCGTGTAACGACCGAATTCTGATAGATAAATCGTTCAAAGGACATCAATTAATCAGTTTTTCGTTCGTTTTGTCACATATGCCTAGTGTTTCTCATCCAAAACTGTTTGGATGAGAAACACATTAACCTTTTAATTTATTGTTCGTTTGGCAGAAATGTTCCAAACTTGCCTTCATTTTTTGGGCTCAAAAATGTCACAATCGGATTACCAATTTATGCCCATTAACTGGCTAAAAAGCAAAAGAACTGTCCAAATGACAGATTTTCAAAGATTTTTCGACTAGCCTATGGGCACCATTAGCTCCACTTTGACATTGAAAAATAAAAGACTTACTGGCTGAATCACCAGGTGAAAGAAAAAGAAAAGAAAAAAGGAAATTAACACAGCCACCACATGTAAGAACTGATAAGCTGCAATATTAAAGAAAAAGTACAGCCAAAGCTCTTTTAGCAGTACTTCTCCTGTGGAACAGTTAGTTCTACACTCCTGTAACCCATATTCAGTAGACAGCGGGCTAAAGCCTACTGTCGGTTGATGTCACAGAGCAAGTCCAGGCTCGGGAAGGTTCGCTACCAAATGGTTGGGTTCTGCCCACATGCCCGGGCCAGCACCCAGCTCAGCCTCTCAGCAAGACGCTGAGAGCCTGAGCTGGCTGCTCCCGCCCCCTCCACAGCTCAGCGCTCCAGTGAGCGTGGAGGAGGTGGGGTTGGGGGGAGGACAGCAGTATGATTCTGAAATAAAACATAAACCCATACTTCTCTTTTAGATTAATTGTAAAAAAATGTGCAGCGCTATCAATTACCAAATGTTAATAAAAAAACACTATATCACGCAAACTGAGACCCGGAAGCAAAGCTCCTGTTTTCTCTTCCTCCCAGTAATTTGCTTGAGGGTAGCAGGAGCCTTTCCACTTCCCTCAGTACTCTCCTCTACAACCCTCAAGATCGGAGAAGCAATTTGACAATCTAGAAAGCGTAAATCCCCTAATGTAGCAGCTGGGAGAGGAGGCAAGGTAAATACTTTAGCGGTGATGAGGAACCTTGGCACCCCAGATGTTTTGGAACTACATTTCCCATGATGATAAATTATTGATAATGCATTCTGCAGTGTAGTTGAGCATCATGGGAAATGTAGTTCCAAAACATATGGGGTGTCAAGGTCCACCATCACTGTACTATAGGATGCCATTAGAGTGAAAGCCAGGGCTGCTGACATCACAAGCAAGATATAGGAATACAGAAAAGAGTGTCAGGCCAAAACCAGATTAAAAGAGTCCAAGATCATCTTAACTGTTGGTAAAAAAGCCATATAACAACAATTAACAGGTTTCAGACCAAAACACTGCCCCTTTATCAGGGCTCAGCAGCTCAGCACAGGATAAAACGTGGATGGACTCAAGAGTCTATTGCTGCTCAGAAACTGCTGTCAAGTTGTTCCCCCATGTGGAGAGTTTAATACACTGTTTTCTCAGAGTCCATCCAAATGTATCCTGTGTTAGCCCTGATAAAGGGGAAGTGGTGTTGCCCCTGAAACATGTTGCCTATCTTTATATGACCTTTTTTATCAACACAAAAAAAAATTATCTTGGACTAGTGCTCTTTCTGTATTTCTATGGTTTGAACTCCCATTGAGAAGTTTGTTTGAAGTTTTCATTTATCTAACTACACTTGCAAGTCTAAAAATTCCCAGTGCCAATTTGAGTATATTGTTCTGGGATCAGATCCAAGACGATAGTGCCTAGCAGCAGTCTCAGGGCTTTTAAATGTCTACACAAGGGAAAGGTTTACAGGTAAAAATAACATGCCAAAAATAAGGTAAATGCACACATATTCATATGGGAAGATTGCTGTTGAAATGAATGTTCTGGTGACAGGGTCTTTTAGGAAACCACCAAAAACCCCTTAAAGTGGTACAAAATGCTTTTTACCTTAATCCTTTCTCTGCATTAAAGCCGAGCTACAGCCAAAAGGGGCTTTCCTCCTATACCACATTTGCCATGTAATTTTATTTGGGGGGGGGGTTAGCAGGTACCTAGTTTTGACAGGTACCCGCTCACGCTTCCGCTTGGACCGCCTCCTCTCCCCCCCTCTCTGCAATCTTCTGGGAACCGTCACAGGTCCCAGATGATTGCCCAAACCTTAAGGAGGCACATCGCGACTCACACATGCGCAGTGCGCACCCCTACTGTGAAGCCACAAGCTGTCACTGCCGGTGCCCACACATGTAATGCCTGCACCAGGGAGAGGTGAGTGAGAGAACCAAAGGTTCAGGTGTCCACACTGCTGGATCGTGGGACAGGTGAGTGTCTGTTTATTAAAAGTCAGCAGTTACACTCTTTGTAGCTCCTGACTTTCAATAAACACAAAAACGAGTGGAACTCTGTTTTAAGGTAAAACGACCCCAGTACATTTCTGTACACCCCTGTCCACAAGAACTTACCTGCAACCCCTAATCACTGCTGCTGAATCCAGCTTGGACCAATGCAACTCTTTATGTGACATACTTGTGTAGCACTGTCCCCGTAGGGCCTGCTGTAAGATGACTTCTTGTGCCTCCTCTGATTACCAGCACACAGTCACTTGGGGTACAGTCCCCACATCCCTCCTTACTTCTGATAGCTTGTCACACAATAAATAGTCCAGGGGTTTTGGTTTTTAGTGTTTATTTTGGAACTTGGATGGGAGAATGGAATAGTGGGATACTCCAACTGTAACTATTCACAATGGATAAGGACAACTCCTTCTTGGCCTCACCAGGTTGCTTATGGAAGCAGCTGCACTGCTTAATCCATACTGCCTCATGTATGGAAAAGGTTAAGTCTCCTTGCTCTTTTCTCTCCAGCAATAGACTTGGTGAGCCTACATTATCTTCAGGATACTCTCTAGCATTCCCCTTTACTGACACCCGTCCACTGACTTTTTTATCTGCAGGTGTGGCCCCCTTCAGGTCAGGCCCCTTGACACAGATCTGTACTCACTGTACTGCAGAGACAGATCCTCCAGTGTCTTCCCTCTCAATCAGCTTCTCTGGACCTCTGGGTTCAGCTCCTCACTGCTACTCTCTAGGCCCTCAGGTCGACCACCTGAGGCCTCACGACCCCTCTACAGAAGAGGAGGCAGCTGCCCCCTCTCTCCGGGACTCTGCTATCCAGCCGAAAGACCCTCGTGCTCCTGGCATTTATACAGAATCGCAGGATGCACCGAGGCACTTTCCTCTGCCAAATCACCAGGGCTGTATCAAAAGCCTATGCACCCATTTGTCAGGTTTCCTCCCCCTGTCCGATATGCCTCCCTATTGGACTAGTTTGAAAAACTCTGGAGACAGAACGAGTTGCACCTGAGCACAATGAGCAGACCTCACTAACAGATCCTGCTCTCTGGTAGGCAGAGAAAAATATAAATTTCCCTGCAGTCCTTCTGGTAAGCAGACAGGACCCAAAGTTTTATTTTCTCTATAGTACCTACCTAGGAGGGTGCTACACTTGGCTGATGTTGCTGAAAACTAGAAATCATGTCATCTCAACTTTCTTCCAGATCCTGCGCTGAATGGCTGCTCTCCAGCTGGGATGACGCATTGTGAACATAGGAGGTCAGCAGCTTAGCACAGGCACCATTCAGAGAATGCTTGTGTCATCTGAAATAATGCAAAGTGTTCTCTGATTGGATGGTAGAGAGCATCACATCACTGCCCCAGTTCTCCACCTCATCCAATCAGAGATCACTTTGCATTTATTCAGTGAATGCAAAGCATTCTCTGAATGGTGCCTTTGCTAAGCAGTCAACTATCCTGTGTTCACAATGCAGAAAAGTAGTCACTCAACGTGCTACTCAGAAGCAGGTGGAGATCACTGGAATAGCACTGTGTACTTCAGTGATTTCCAGCTTTCGGGGGCATCGGCCAGGTATGGCATTTACTTAGTTGCATTGGTCCAAGCTGAATCAATGTAACTATGTATTATATTCTGATGCCTGGAATTGTTGTTTAACCACTTGCCAACCGCCTAACGTACATTTACTAGAGCAGGTCGGCTCTATTGCGCAAAATAATGTACCTGTACCCCCACTAGGGGACGCACGAGCACCCCCGGAGGCGCGACTGCGTGCTTAGGACAGAGGGGGAGCCAATCAGCGGGTCTAGCGGACATCCCATGATCGTTCCCGAGAGCGGCAGAATGGCGGTCTGTCAAAGTAAACAAGGCAGATCACCATTCTGACAGGGGAGAAGAAAGAGATCTTGTGTTCAGGAACACGGATCTCTATCTTTCCCCAGTCAGAGCAACCACCCCCCCTCCAAGTTTGAAAGCCCCCCCTAGGGACACATTAAACCCCTCGATCAACCCTGATGTTAACCCCTTCCCTGTCAGTGTCATTAGTGCAGTAATAGTGCATACTTTTAGCACTGATCACTATAATAATGTCACTGGTCCCCAAAAAAGGGTCAAAAGAGACAGTTAGGTGTACGATTTGTCCGCCACAATGTCGCAGTCCCGTTAAAAAGCGCTGATCTGCACCATTACTAGTAAAAAAAAAAAAAAATTCCATAAAAATATCTCATAGTTTGTAGATAACTTTTGCGCAAATCAATCAATATATGTTTATTGGGGATTTTTTTCACCAAAAATATGTAGCAGAATACATATCGGCCTAAACTGATGAAGACATTTTTTTTCCATTTTAATTATTGGATATGTTTTATAGCAAAATGTAAAAAAAATTTTTATTTTTTTTTCAAAATTCTCACTTTTTTGTTTTATAGGACAAAAAATAAAAGCCGAAGAGGTGATCAAATACCACCAAAAGAAATCACTATTTGTGGGGAAAAAAGGACATCAATTTTATTTGGGTACAGCATTGTACGACCGCACAATTTTTAAATAAAATAACGTAGTGCAGTATTGCAAAAAATGGCCTGCTCATTAACTCACAAACTTTCCGGGCTGAAGTGGTTAATAAGCCCAATACTCTGCATTGAACCTAACATAAATAAAGAGAGTGGTCTTATTACATTTATAATAAAAATTTGAAAACTGTGGACATTTTCCAGTTAAAAAATACTTTCAGGGACATATCTTCAAAACCGGAGACTCCATGAAAAACGAAGGACTGTTGACATCTATGCTGTAAAATGCTGTCAGTGCATCTCCTCTTCTTTCTTTTTAGTTGAGGTTCTATTAGTCTGTTGTATGGAGGTGACAGGGCCACTTTAAAGGCCATTAGAAGCCAGTTTTAGGTACTGGAGCTGATGCCGCTGTTTGATTGATACATAGGTGTCACGCTTAGCATGTCAACAATGTGTTTCTACAAACAAGCACACGGATGGACGCATGAAAGATTTGTCAGCCAGTTATCCAGATTTTTTCTGGCTCCCAGCTGCGGACATCAAAATGGTGCCAATCATTTTACCTTTCAACAGCTTTCCCTTCCTCATGTAACTTTAATGAATTCAAAGATGTAAACAGCATGGACACCCGTCAATGATAACGAGCCCAAAACATAGTTTTCCTTTGTGTCTGTCTGTGCAGCAGCAGCCTCTTCTTCATGCATCTGCTTATAAAATGGATCATCAGCAGCTAAAGTCCTCCAACTTACTCATATATATATATACAGACGCCTCCAGGAGTCTAAACCCACTCTTCTTAGGACCCCTTCATTGGATGGCTGTGGACAGGGGCTGACTGGCAACTTTCGGCCCAGGGGGCAAGTATAAACCAGAGACCCCCCCTCCCTCTCTCCCTCTTCCCGGCCTCCTCCTGACCCCCACTCCAGACTGAAGCTCCATTCCAGGTTCTCTCTACTCACCAGCCGTATTCGGGTTCCCAATCTTCTCAGCAGGGGGCAGTTGGGGGAAGCTGGGACAGCTTGGCTGGGGCTGGCTGGGGGAGGAGAGTCTCCAGTGGGGCATGAAACCAGCCTCTGCTCAGACACATTTTACAACATCCATGCTGGGGGGGGGGGGGGGGAGGCCTGCGCTCTGTCCTTATCTTCAACCTGCACTCAGTGGGTCAGCCGCAGGAGTTTTTACTTCTGTTCACCAGAAGTCCTTTAGGCATGTCTTTGGCAGAAGCTGTGCAGCCTTTTTATGGGGCATCAGAGTGGCCCAGGGGGCAATTGCCCCCCTGCCCCCTGGCCGAGTCCTCCCCTGCCTGTGGACCTATGTTTGCATATGTTCTTGTAGGTATTCTGCCTTAAAGTGGTAGTAAAGCCCAAATTTTAAAAAAGGTTGACAGGCAGGGTTTTTTAAGAAAAGACTCTAGAGGTATCTTCTATCATAAATGCCCCCCCTGCGTGTCAACGTAGGCAGGCGCTGTCTTCTTTCTCCACTGCAGGTGGCACTCAACCACAGCAGCATAGAAGGGAGGAGAGGAAGTCAAGAGTTTGTCTATGGTTTACAGGGTCACTGGGGAAGCTATTTGGATGCTGCTTCCCCATGTGACTCTAGCAGCCATTTTGGGTCAGGTAGAGTCATTTTAGGGCCCTGGCTCTCAGGTTTGGTGCTCATTCATGTGTGGGTAATGTAGGGATAGGATTCCCATCTGTCAGGGACAGTATTAGCAGCAGGGAGAAGTTCCAGATGAGGAGAGAAAGGCTTGCAATCTTTTGGACATCTTCCTATTTGAGTACAAGACGGCCAGGCCGCATTCTGCCCCTCCAGATAGACACTGTCAGGTCACCTGATACCTGCTCTGCTACATGCTATTGGCATTTGTGAGTGTTTATGGTTGAACCTTCTCCCACAGGGTTTGATGTGAACTGTTTTGCCTTTACTACAATAAAAGTTCTTCCAAATATACTTGGACTGTGTGCAAATGAGTTAGTGTTTCACCATTAAAGCAGATTTCTACCCAAAAGTGGCACCTTTCAGGGGGGAGGGAGGAACAGGTACCTGTTTTTGACAGGTAACCTTTCCGACTTCCGGGAGACAGCGCTGCAACAGTCAGAACAAAGTGACTGTGCAATATGTTTTCCCGCCACTAGATGGAGCCGCTTCCCGGTCTCAGCCTAGTTATCACTTCATGTGAATATTAGGATGAGCTTTGTAAATATAGTGGCCCATTATTTGCCTCATCGCATACGTTGGGTTTCGCTTTTAAATTATTTATTATTGTCTCTTCGATTGTCTAATGATCATCGCAGTGAGTTGCTATGGGCTTCCGGTGGTTGGAACGCTCGTGATAGGCGTTCACTTCCGGGTTTCGCTCAGCCGCTCCGCCTCCCTCCACTATTTATTGGCTTGCGTCTACGTCTAGCCACACCCCTGACGACGTCACTGTATGATGAAACGCGTCGGAATTGGCTGACAGCTTGACGCATGCGCAGACGAGGGACACGGCGGCCATCTTGTTGGTGGGGAAACAACACGCTGTTTCATTGAATGCTGACTATCGACCTCATATATGTAAGCTGCTTTCTTTTATTCTCACAATAAATGATCTAAGTTACTACACCATGAGGAGATTATGTATTTATGTTTCCTGAGTGCATTAAGGAGCCTTTGGGAGTCTATTTTGGTCCGTAATAGGAGGAGGTGTACAGATGCTACTGGATCCTGCCTGCCATAGATTTATCAGCACTTTGGGCGTTTTTTGACCCTGTGGGGTCTAAGGAGCTGGTAAGAGTATTTTGTGACTCTGCTTGGTCGTGGACTTTCCTATTTGCACCCCCCTATTTTTGGATTTATGTGGACTCTATATTTGCACTTGGGACTCATGTTGTCAGCTGCATTTGTTTATCTGGATTAGCGCGACACCATCTCCTACATTGCCACTGGAAGATACTGTTTTCTTGTCTTTTTTCATTTAAGGGGGTCAAACCCTTTCATTTAAGTATTCTATGTTAACATTTTAGTATATTATGATTTTAGCGCAGCAATCTTATCCTATTCAAAGACTATAAATACTTATGTACATGTGATTTTTTCATTTTTTATTTTTAATAAATTTGCAAAGATTTCAAACAAACTTCTTTCATGTTGTCATTATGGGGTACTGTTATTAGAATTTTAAGGAAAATAATGAATTTAATCAATTTTGGACTAAGGCTGTAACATAACAAAACGTGGGAAAAGTGAAGCACTGTGAATACTTTCCGGATACTCTGTGAGCAGTTCAGAAACCAAACCTTGCAACAGAAGAGTGTAAACATGCATGGTTCATGGTAGATGAAATAAAACACTTTTTACGTACAGGAAACAAAAACAATATTTAATCTTTGCGTATTTATTTATGCATTCGGAAATAGATTTGCGCAGGGCATTATGAGTAGATATAACATCCATATAATTATATGACTGCCAGCTGGGCTGACTGAACACCATCCACAGTCCTCTGCGTAGCAATGTAAATATTCAGCAGGACTTTGATACAATCTAATGTACGCTGTGACTTATTATCCTCCCGGCTCAATCAGGATTTGCTAAACACGTGAAACAAGCGTGAGCTTTATAGGCGAAGTCATAAATTTTGGAGTGTGAAGCCGTCCAAATGAGGAAGGAAGCAGAGGTGTTAGAAAGAGAATAAAAAGGAAATAACTAGGTACAAAAAAATTATTACTGGAAATAATAACTAGGTACAAAAAATTATTACTGGAAATATTCAATCTGTTAACTAATACAGCACGGGCTTCTTTTATAATGAAAGAGCAAGAGAAGCAAATCATTTTATTTATGTTGTTAGAAGCATGTCCATACCCTTTATAGTCTTTTTTTTGTTTGTTTTTTGTCAATCTTATTATGCTTATTTTTTCTGTTATTCAGGGATTATTTTAGTGAATTGTGATAATAACAAAAATAGCTAATATTATTATCACATCTCTTTTTTTTTTTTTTTTCTGAATGCCAGCATCATTTAAAACTCTCTATGATCCGAAATAATCACACAAAATCCCAATGTAAACCCAGCCAAAAAGTATCAGTATTTTTTTCTAGTATTTATTTAAGATAAAGACCGTAAACAAATATATAAGACAAGATAAATAAAAAAAAAATTCAAAACTGTTTTTTCTTTTTATAGATAATTAGTTGCATTTATTTTTTTTTTTTTATATCAATCTTTTTATTAATTTTTCAACATAAAAGTACAAACATTCGGGAAGTACAATTCCCAGTAACATTCAAGCAGAACAGTAGCTTGCATTCAGAACAGAAGATCCAGAACATTCCAAAAAGCATAGCAATAACATTACAGAGATATCATCTCTAGGTATTCATTGTTCCTATTGGCTTAAACTAGTGAGTAACTAGGGCCACATATGGAGGACCGATTTGGATGGGAAAGCTTGTTTATTTTCTTTTTTAAGCTTTCTTTTTTATTTTTACCGGGTGAGCCTGCTACTACTTTTGCTGTTTTTTAACAGAACAAGCGGTCCTGCAGATGTAGAAATTAAAGGGTTGAAGCAAACCATTAAACACTGACAGGGGTGCAATGATCAGCTTGTATTTAGTTATGTAAAGCCTTTATGCCAAAATGAAAAAAAAAAAAAGTTGCCTTAACTGCTAAAAGGTGTTAGCTGTTACTTAGTTAGTTCATCTAATAGCCCCCTTCCCCCAGATTAACAATGCTGCTATCCAGAGGTGCCCCCTGTGCTCCTTCATCCAGGGTGGGCTCACTTAAATACAGAAGTTGAGGTTGATTTTCTAAAACTGAAGAGTACAAATTGAGGAAGGCTGAGGCCGAAACGCGTTAGCATCTATGGACATTGTATTTGCTGTTGTGCATCAATAAAGGATATTTTAAGAAGAAGCACCAAGTTGCCGGCTTTTTGTTGGATTTATGAAGAGTACAAATTATCTGGTGCAGTTGTGCATGGTAGCCAATCAGCTTCTAACTTCAGATTGCTCAGTTAAGCTTTCACGAAAGAACCCAGAAGCTGATTGGTTCCAGCTCCAGCTACTGTCGATCTCCTCATTGGATTGATTGATAGCAGCAGGAGCCATTGACTGCCACTTCAGTCAAACAAAAGCTGTGACATGGGAGCAGGGGGCAGGGCTGAGTCCTACTGTCTGTGTTAATGGACGCAGCACCGGGACTTGGGAGCGAGCCCGCAAGGGTGCCCCTATGGAAAGTGACTTTCTATGGGGGCACCCGATGAAGGGGAGGGGCCTGGAGCGCCAGCGGGGGAAGAGAATCGGGGCTCCTCTGTTCAAAATCATTGCACAGAGCAGGTAAATAATGACATGTTTGTTATTTTTATTTTAAAAAAATGCTGAAGGTTTACAATCACTTAAAGTGGTTGTAAACCTTAGCCATGAAATATGAACAAAGCATATCTCACTATAGTGTGTACTTTCAATTAAAAGCACTAAGTGTCACTTTTGTCTGCTGCTTTGTTCCTCTGCTATCTGTAGGATTCACTTCTGGCAAGTTCTCCAGACACCAAGAGAAAAATGTTATCAGGGGAGGGACATCCATCTGATTGACAGCATCAGCTCTGTTCCTGTGTGCTGTGTGGAGGAGGGTGTGTCCCTTCCTTCCAATCAGCTCTTAGAGCTCTTTTCACTGAGCTCTGCAGAGTGTAACTTCAGCTCTCCGCCCTCTTTTTTCTGAACTCTCAGACAAGCTTTAAATTTCAGCACTTTGAACGAATGTAGAGAATAAACGGCTGCAGATAGACGGGTACAGCTTATGTAGAAGGATTTATTTAATCTGTGTGTATCACCTGAGGCCAGTCACTTCACTGGGTATATGTGAGGGTTTACAACCACTTTAAGCTGATAGTCTGACTCTTTTATCATATAACAATATTTACGTATGTAGTATGGGGATCTGGCTGATTGGAAACAGATTGAAGGGGTTTGTTTAGAAAGGCCCTCAAATTTCATAGCTTTGGTAAATCTAATGAAGATCGCACAGAGACTGTACAATTAGATAGTAATGTATATGGCCAGGTTTAGGTTATATGGTACCATGAGGACATTTTTAAAACCAAAATGGGAAAAGTGACTCTTTCGTAAACTCTCAACTGTATAACTGTAGACCTTTTTTGCAGCATGATAAAGTTATGTTATGTCACAAAGTATCATCCACTGACAAGTGGTACACTCATACTACCTGCTCTTGCTTGGAGGTCACTGTGAAATTGTTTCCCCATGAGATTTTCCCAGAGCACACGGCTTTATGAAGACATAAGCAGGTGTGACAAATGGTAGCCACAGACTGTGACAGCCCTGGGAATTTAGACTAACAGTTGTTACTAACACCGCTGTTAAAATGATTGCCTTTCCCTATACTTCGTGTTCATCACTTTCCATTTTAATAATTTAATATGGCACTTCCATGATACATGGGGTGTGCTTCATTAATGAAGGTCAGCTTTCGTCTCTGGTGACAGGCTCCGTTCAGAAGAAAAGAGGAAAAGCGACTGGTATTTTTGGAGGGGGGGATCACCATGTGGATTTCCTGAGAGCATGTTAGGGACTCACGCATCTTGTTCACCTTTTGCTTCTTCATTAATAAAATGACATTGAAGAAACCGAGATGTGTAATGTTTAGGGAAATGAGACAGATACCGCATACAACAATCACAATTCAAGGAAATACGCAATGATAAGCTATGCAAGTTTTTCTTTATTTTTTTATTGTTGTTTTTGCATGTTTACCTCAAAGGCCGTGTCCTCCCCAAACTGAGGACACGGCTAGTATGGTTGCTGCTGTCAAGAATTGGAGTAAGATCATTTTTGGAATGACCTGAAAATGCCACTGTTTTGAAGAAAGCCCTATTTGAAATGGTTAAACGGGGTTGTTTTGGATGGGAAATACTATTAACCATAAAATTTAGTCTATTGTGCCAACTAATTAAATTTCTGTATCTAAGCTCCATCCTTTTTGTATATGGCAGACGTAAGGAGGTTAGATTGTGGAAGAGTTATGCCTTACAATGATGATCTGAGATCCTGAATGAACCTGTCACACCTAGATCTCGCTCACTCTAGTTTTCTGGCAATGTGTTGGTAATAATCAAACAGCAATGTGGTACAGTAAAGCCTGTCCCTGTACTGTTGTGTGCTTGCTCCTTATTGGTATTGGTGCACTACAGCTCCTATCTGCTGTGGGCCTCACAACCCGAAAAACTTGGTACCTGTCATGGTCTTACCTTCTTGCTGCTCTCCTTCGTTTGACATGTGCTGGCGGCCATCTTGGTTTCTGGGTTTCTTGTAGCCTCCCACCCTGCGGCTCCTCCTTCCCACTGGGAGGAGCTGGATGCCTAGCTCATATATAGGAGGTCTGTGGCTTCAGTTCCCTGCTTGGTCCTCCTGTGTTCACATGCTTCTCAGACTGCTGCTGCTTCTGGTTCCTGTTCCTGGCTTCGTCTGACTACCCTGCTGGTTCCTGATCCTGGCTTCGTCTGACTACCCTGCTGGTTCCTGTTCCTGGCTTCGTCTGACTACCCTGCTGGTTCCTGACCCCTGGCTTCGCAAAAGACTCTGCATCAGTTTCGCCATCCGTTTGGACTTTTGCTTTACAGCTTGTTTTTAAATAAAGCTTTCTATTTTCACTTATCTGTTGTTGTACGTCTGGTTCATGGTTCCGTGACATTAGGACCAAGCCATGAATTCTGACGGTACAGGGCCATCCTCGCTACCCACGCTGGTTGCCAGACTTGATCAGCAGGATCACCTGTTGGGTCGGTTCGCCGTGGCGTTGCAAACCCTGCTTGAACGCACGGTACCACAGGCCATGAATTCTGACGGTACAGGGCCATCCTCACTACCCTCGCTGGTTGCCAGACTTGATCAGCAGGATCACCTGTTGGGTCAGTTCGCCGTGGCGTTGCAAACCCTGCTTGAACGCACGGCTCATTTCGCTCCCATTGCCTATGGGTCGGTTGTCGCTCCTGGGCCCGCTCCTACTGCCGCTCCGGTTGTTGCGCCAGAGTCTACCCCGACACCTGTTGTTGCGCCTGCGGTGTTTCGGGGTATGTCCGGTTCTGCCCCCCTTCCACAGCGCTTTGGGGGAGAGCCAACTCAGTGCCGAGGTTTCCTTAACCAGGTGGGCATTTATTTCGAGTTGCTGCCACATGCCTTTCCTACTGAGAGATCAAAGGTGGGCTTCTTAATCTCGCTGCTCTCGGACAAGGCCTTGGCCTGGGCCAGCCCTTTATGGGAGAACAACAATCCGGTGGTTGCCGAGTTTTCCGGTTTTGTTGCTTCTCTTCGGAAGGTATTCGATGTGCCGGCTCGTGCTGCCTCTGCTGCGAAGCTCCTTATGTCCATCAGACAGGGTTCACGATCCGTAGCTGAATACGCCATTGAGTTTCGTACCCTGGCAGCAGAGGTGGGCTGGAATAATGAGGCTCTAGTCGCTGCTTTCTCTCATGGTCTCTCGGATGCCTTGAAGGATGAGGTTGCAGCTAAGGACCTACCAGTGGAGCTCGAGTCTCTTATTTCTTTCCTGATTTTGATTGACACCAGACTCAGGGAGAGACCTTCCTTTAAGGAGAGTCTGCGGAGGCCTCCTAACAGATTGGCGCCTACCTTTGTTGTCCCACCCGTGCCTCCCTCTCCTCCCACGCCTCCTGGGGATGACTTGTCTGGGGGTGAACCCATGCAGCTGGGGTTTGCTCGCCTGTCCGAGGGGGAGAGGGTACTCCGGAGACGCGAGGGCCGATGCATGTACTGTGGTCTCGGTGGGCATTTTCGGTTGGCATGTCCGAACAGTCTGGGAAACGCTCGCACCTGAGATCCTGTCGGGGGCAGATCTTGGGTGGAGTCTCCTCGTCCCCGGTTTCCCGTGTTGACAAACCACTGATCACTGTTGTCCTCTCCTGGGTCGGGGGCTCGGTGACGACCCAGGCGTTGGTGGACTCTGGTGCTGGTGGTTTGTTCATTGATAGTGTGTTCGCTGCCGCCAATTCCATTCCTCTGCAGGCTCGAGGTTCTCCTCTGGCTCTTGAGGCGATAGACGGCAGACCCCTTCTGCCGCCACACGTGACTCATGAGACCCTTCCAGTGGGGTTAGCCATTGGTGCCGTCCACAGAGAGTCGGTCTGCTTCCAGGTTATTTCGTCTCCACACTACTCGGTGGTCTTGGGGTACCCCTGGCTCCAGAAGCATAATCCGATTTTCGATTGGAGATCGGCCGAGATCCTCTCGTGGTCACCGCAGTGTGGGGCTAGTTGCATCCATGGGCCTGTCAAGTTGCTGTGTACTTCCTCGGACTCTCTGTTGCCCCCTGAATACGAGGAGTACCGGGATGTATTCGATAAGGTGCGCGCGGTTGCCCTACCTCCGCACCGCCCATACGATTGTGCCATCGAGTTACAATCTGGTGCCGTTCCTCCTCGTGGCAAAGTCTATCCACTGTCGGTAGCGGAGAATGAGGCCATGGAGGAGTACGTGAGGGAGGCGCTTTCACGCGGACACATTCGCAAATCCTCGTCCCCGGCAGGGGCTGGATTTTTCTTTGTGAAAAAGAAGGGCGGTGAGTTGAGGCCTTGCATCGATTACAGGGGTCTCAATCGCATCACGATCAAGAACGCTTACCCGATACCCTTGATTTCCGAGCTGTTCGATCGCCTTAAAGGGGCCACGGTCTTTACCAAACTCGACCTGAGGGCGGCATATAACCTCGTAAGGATCAAGGCGGGCGATGAGTGGAAGACCGCGTTTAACACCAGGACCGGTCATTATGAATCCTTGGTTATGCCCTTTGGGCTGTGCAATGCGCCCGCAGTCTTTCAGGAATTCATCAACGATGTTTTCCGTGACCTGTTGCAGCAGTGTGTGGTGGTCTATTTGGACGACATCTTGGTATATTCTGAGTCCATGGAGACCCACATTCTGGATGTCAAACGAGTGTTGCAACGGTTACGAGAGAACAAGCTGTTCGGTAAGCTTGAGAAATGCGAATTTCACCGATCCCAGGTAACCTTCTTAGGTTACATCATTTCCGCTGAGGGGTTCTCCATGGATCCTGAGAAGGTTTCGGCTGTCTTACAGTGGCCCCAGCCCAGTGGTCTTCGCTCCCTGCAGCGCTTTTTGGGCTTCGCCAATTATTATCGGAAGTTCATCAGGGACTTTTCCATGCTAGCCAAGCCTCTCACGGATCTGACCAGGAAGGGCAGTAATTCCCAGGTCTGGCCGCCCGAGGCCATCCGAGCTTTTGAGGCTCTAAAGTCCGCCTTTGTGTCAGCTCCGATTCTGTCGCATCCCAACCCTGGGTTGCCCTTTGTCCTCGAGGTGGACGCGTCTGAGACGGGAGTAGGCGCCCTTCTGTCTCAGCGTAGAACACCAGAGGGTCCTCTGCTTCCTTGTGGGTTTTACTCCCGGAAACTGTCTTCCGCGGAGTGCAACTACCAGATTGGTGACAGGGAGTTATTGGCCATCGTGCAGGCTCTTAAAGAATGGAGGCACTTGCTCGAGGGTTCGGTGGTTCCGGTCCTCATCCTGACGGACCACAAGAATCTGACCTACCTCTCTGAGGCCAAGAGATTGACACCACGTCAGGCCAGATGGGCTCTGTTCTTGTCACGTTTTAATTACGTGGTCTCCTACTTACCCGGTTCCAAGAACATCAGGGCGGATGCCTTATCACGGCAGTACTCCGACCTGTCCAGGGAGGAGTCGATTCCGACTTCGGTCATACCTCCGAATCAGATCCTGGCCGCCATTCGCACCAGCCTGACCTCTCCCCTGGGTGAGCAGATTTTGGCGGCTCAATCTGGTGCTCCCTCTGGGAGACCCAACGGCAGATGTTTTGTGCCTGAGGAGTTGCGCACTCGGTTGTTGCGAACCTACCATAACTCCAAGACCGCGGGGCATCCTGGAAAGAATCAGCTGTCCTGGGCTGTTTCACGTCTGTTCTGGTGGCCTTCCCTACGTTCCGACATCGCCGCATATGTAGCGGCATGCTCCGTTTGTGCCCAGAGTAAGTCTCCTCGGCACCTTCCGTTGGGCCTTCTGCAACCCTTAGCCACCGGGGAGCGCCCATGGTCACACCTGGGGATGGATTTCATTGTGGACCTCCCTGCATCCCGAGGCCATACGGTCATTCTCATGATTGTGGATCGGTTTTCCAAAATGTGCCACTGTGTTCCTCTCAAGAAGTTACCCTCTGCACAGGAGTTGGCCACGATTTTTGCCAGGGAGGTCTTCCGGTTGCACGGTTTGCCCAAGGAGATTGTGTCGGATCGGGGGAGTCAGTTTGTGTCCAGGTTCTGGCGCGCCTTTTGCTCCCAGTTGGGGATTCATCTCTCCTTCTCCTCGGCCTACCACCCTCAGTCCAATGGGGCCGCAGAACGATCCAATCAGGCCTTGGAGCAATTCCTTCGTTGCTATGTCTCCGATCACCAAGACAATTGGGTTGACCTCCTGCCTTGGGCTGAGTTTGCCAGGAACACAGCGGTGAACTCTTCCTCTGGGACGTCTCCCTTCATGGCCAACTATGGGTTCCAACCTGCCGTGTTACCGGAGGTATTCTCTCCCCAGGATATTCCGGCTGTGGAGGATCACCTTTCCGTCCTACGTGCTTCTTGGGTACAGATCCAGAGGTCCCTTGAGGTCTCTGCGCAGCGCCAGAGACTCCAGGCTGATCGCAGACGAGCGCCTGCTCCTTCCTACCAGGCCGGAGACCGTGTATGGTTGTCCACCCGCAACCTCAACCTTCGAGTGCCCACTCCCAAGCTGGCGCCTCGCTTTGTTGGTCCCTTCCGAGTGCTTCGCAGGGTAAACCCGGTAGCCTATGCCCTTGCGCTTCCTCCTGGCATGCGGATCTCCAACGTGTTTCATGTCTCCCTGTTGAAGCCACTGGTGTGTAATCGTTTCACTTCCTCGGTTCCTCGGCCTCGTCCGGTCCGAGTGGGCAATCGTGAGGAGTATGAGGTGAGCAATATCCTGGACTCACGCCTGGTCCGCGGTCGGGTGCAGTTTTTGGTTCATTGGCGTGGTTATGGTCCAGAGGAGCGTTCCTGGGTTCCCTCCGCAGATGTCCATGCTCCTGCCTTGCTCCGAGCCTTCCACGCACGCTTCCCTCAGAAACCGTTCTTTACTCCGCGGAGGAGGGGCCCTTGAGGGGGAGGTACTGTCATGGTCTTACCTTCTTGCTGCTCTCCTTCGTTTGACATGTGCTAGCGGCCATCTTGGTTTCTGGGTTTCTTGTAGCCTCCCACCCTGCGGCTCCTCCTTCCCACTGGGAGGAGCTGGATGCCTAGCTCATATATAGGAGGTCTGTGGCTTCAGTTCCCTGCTTGGTCCTCCTGTGTTCACATGCTTCTCAGACTGCTGCTGCTTCTGGTTCCTGTTCCTGGCTTCGTCTGACTACCCTGCTGGTTCCTGATCCTGGCTTCGTCTGACTACCCTGCTGGTTCCTGTTCCTGGCTTCGTCTGACTACCCTGCTGGTTCCTGACCCCTGGCTTCGCAAAAGACTCTGCATCAGTTTCGCCATCCGTTTGGACTTTTGCTTTACAGCTTGTTTTTAAATAAAGCTTTCTATTTTCACTTATCTGTTGTTGTACGTCTGGTTCATGGTTCCGTGACAGTACCTCTGTGTGTGGGGCCTAGAGCAGTGCTGTATTGTGGCCTAGGCTGACAAGGCCCAGGCCTAGGGCGGCACTTTGCAGCAGGGCGGCAAAATAGCCACCCCCGCCTCCACCTGAGACTCTATTGGCCACTCTCCTTCTCCCCCCCCTTTTTTCCCACCCCCCTTTCTCTCTCTCATCCCCCCTCATCCTCCTTTACCCACCCCCTTCTCTCACCCACCCCCTTCTCTCGCCCACCCCCTCTCACCCACCCCCTTCTCTCGCCCCCTTTTAACCCACCCCCTTCTCTCGCCCACCCCGTTCTCTCACCCACCTCGTTTTCTCACCCACCCCCTTCTCTCGCCCACCCCCTCTCACCCACCCCCTTCTCTCACCCACCTCCTTCTCTCGCCCACCCCCTCTCATGAGATCTTAGGGGTTCTTGCTGGGACTTGTAGTCCTTCAATTTTGGAGGGGAGTCACATCCGTTAAACAGGAAGGGGTGGGAAAATTGAGATAGGAGGGGGAGAGGGGGCGCCCAATTTTAGTCTTGCCTAGGGCAGCACAAAACCAAAATACACCACTGGCCTAGAGACATATCTGCCTCCTTCAATTCAGAGCTTAACAAGGTTCCTGCTTAATCCTCTGCAAGTATCATTATTCATGGTACCTACCCAATTCTGAGGGAGGAATATGTAAAAAAAATGACAGCGCTGTACACAGGAGTGATCAGAGTAATCTATGCTAAATACTCATATTATCCTGAATAGTTTTAGTTAGGATATTATGAGTATTTAGCATAGATTACTTTGATCACTCCTGTGTACAGCACTGTCGTCTTTTTGCATATTCATTTTTGTTGAGGTTCAAAAAGATAGCTGCAGTACAAGGCTAATATTGACTATCACCTAGGCGCGGTCACCTTCATTGTTTCAATTTTGAGGGAGGCTCTGGTGTCTAATTTGGGCTACTAGGGGATACAGTAAAGCTGGGCAACTTAAAGAGTGAATGTGCCAAGTCTGAGCAAAGTATAGGTTCACGTCCAGGTACCCTCATACTGTATGTGAAATGGTCATTGCCTGCCCTAGCTAATTTAAGGTAGAACAGGTGTCCACGTGACAAATCCTCTGTAGCATCAGAAGACTGCAGCAAACATCTCAGTTGACTGTTCCTTTGTTGTAAACAATTCATCAATGGGATTGGATAATTTCTACAAACTGCTACTATCTGCCTACTTTCACACCTCCCTACTATATAGTAACAAAAACTCGTATTGCCACTCTCTAAACTCATGATGCAAAATACACAAATGTTCTTATGGAAAAAGCCAAGTAGAGTCTAACCTATAACTTCTTTCTTCACCACATTGAGCTTGTTACAAAAAAAGAAGTGTGCTTTAGATTAGGGAAATTCAACCTTTTGACTTTTCTAGGCACATTGGAAGAAGAGGAATTGTCTTGGGTCACACATGAAATACCCTAACAATAAGGATAGCTGATGAACAGAAAAAGTTGGGCAGATCACAAGTTAAAGATCATGGATAAAGATAATGTATCTGAGTAATAAAAATTTACTTTTTTTTTAATAATTTGTATTATAAAAGTAAAAGAGGGCAACACAAAACTAGTGCGATATTTTTTGGTAAACTAACACAACAATGTCTGGTTGGATGGATTTAGTAGCAATTCTCAATGAATTCTCAAGGTGCTCATCAAATTTTTTGGTTGTAAATTTGCCATTTGTGTGTTTCATCCTTGAAATTAGTTGCTCACAAATATTGGTGCTGCCGAAAACGGATGACATGAAAAAGGGGTGATCGTGAATAGTGGGATATTTTTCTTATAAACTGTATACAAGTCTAGTAAAGAGACACTGTCAATTTTTTTCTTCGGCTGCATGTGTTCACTACATGTGAAGGCATTTTTACAAAAAAAAAAAAGTCAACATTTTTAAGTAAGTATAAGATTTTGTGTTGGTCTACATTCATAGCTGTCTAGGGTCACAGGTTGGACACCCCTGCTTTAGATAGAGAGTAAGGGTTCATTCCACCAAACTATGCTAACTAACCCCTTCTATCCCTCCTGAATTATTCTATCCTATACCTCCCAAGCTGCTTACTCACCTCAGGAGGAGCCATGAGCCTTGGTTTTATGCCCTCTGGCTGCAATTCTCTTCAGTGCTTGCCAAACTTCTATAGGGTCATCGCCTCAAACTAGAGAGTCTCGGGATATAGCACCTCACCTATTAAAATTTGGGATATATTTTCAGCTGCAGAGACTTTGTCTGTAAATAAGAACCTACACAGTGGCAATACTGTTGTAGCTCACAATTAACAAAAAAACTGCAAGCACATATGGGGTCATCTTCAATAAACAGTATTTAGGTTGAAGCACCAAGTACAAAGTCCAGTAAACCAATCAGAGTCCATCTTGATCTGGTTTAACTGCCTCAAAATATATTAAGGCCGATTGCTAAGGGTTATGGTGCTTTTTTTGTCCACTGAGTCTTTGTTCATTGTTCATATATAAAGCATGTGTTTAGACATGCTCTTCAGGCTCTGAAGAAGAGGCGTTGCCTCGAAACGCGTAAGCCTGTACAGCTTCAGGGGACGATCTAATCCCGATCTTGTTGCTGAGGATTTTATATCTATTTGATGTGCTTTTTAGAAAGAAACTCGTTTGTGAGTATTTTTAATCTATTATTTTAATAAACCTGCCTAAGAGATAATGCACTAGGCCAGTGCGCCCTTGTGTTTGTTGTCGTTTATAGTGTTTTCCGGACCACCCTGGTCCAGCGAGGGGCTGCAAGGCTGAAGTATTATCAAGTTGCCGTGTCATCTGTTCTCATCTACAAGCCTACAGTCAGGTTGGATAAGAGGATTGCACCACTCAGAGCGCAGGGAATAGGTTCTGCATCGACAGTACATTTGCTTGTTTGCTTTTTTTGTAATGCAATTGGTAGTTATGATTTATTGATCCAATAATTGCTTAAAAAAATTCTGAGCTTTCATTTTTTTCTTTGGGGCTAAAGGGGCAGAGTCTACCAAATGTAGGAATGACTTATCGTTTTATGATCAAATTGGAGGGTTACAGCATTTCCAAATATGCTCCTTTGTTCAGAAACCAAAGTGTATGCATCTACTTCACTGGGATACCCCTCATTATGAATGGATGGAAAACCATGAGTCAATTTCAAGCAAGAAGGTTTTTTTTCCCTGTATGATTTATGCTTCCAGTGACAGAATGATGTGACATAGTATCTATTGTTATGTAAGAACAATGACTCCCAACCTAGCATTGTCTGAGCAATATGGCTGCTGCATATTTTGTTAATGACAACTGACAGTTATCATAAAGCCATAACGCTCATATTGATAGTCACAGGTTTTTATTAGCTAGGTTCGTATTGATTGCATAAGTACTGTATGGTGGCGATTATGTAGTGGTGACCTGTCATACGGCCAAGATACAGCACCATAATTCATTACTGGCTGGAACTAGAACATCACACACCTAAGCCAAACAATGACTTTCTTTCTAATGATTAATTACCAGCAGCTGCATTATTTTCTCTAACGTACATACAGTTTGCCTGGTTGGTGTCTGCACGGTGCTTAACCTACAAGCTGCCAGAGGCAAGACTTAAAGTATACTCCTGTAAAACTCAGCATTTTAGCAGGAAAATAAATACAATGGACAGAGCCCAAGGCTTTCCCTTTTTACTTTGGCAACCCCTGAGTTTAGGAAGCAACTTGGCCTTAAAAATGAGCTGTTGGCTGGTAACCTAGTGCTCTAAGAACACTAATTCTTTATTGTATGTTACTGCAGGCCTAATATTCTCAGCTCCACCCACTATGGTTTCGATGCAGTAGTTCAACCTATGGGCAATAACAAAAAAAAAATCCTAGAATTGACTTTTAAAGCTAAATTTCAGGAATTAGACAAAATCTGCTGATGCAGTGGGGCCCTCCGCACTGGATTTAATGATCATTTAGTCTAGGGATGCAGGGATAAGGTATAATATGTATCCTATCACTCAGCCTGGCAGGCTCCAGTGTTGTTCTTTCCAAAGTTTTAGGCTGTAGGGGGTCCTACTGAAACGCAAAATGCCTTAACAAACAGAGATGTATAGTAACTAAGTAGAACTACTTCACTACTGTACTTAAGTACCGAAAGGCGGTATCTGTTCTTTCCTAGAGTAGAATTTTTTTCTCCTACTTCCACTTTTACTTCACTACATTTTTTCGATGATTTCAATACTTCTACTCCGATATTTTATTTTTGTGCTGCATAGTTACTCGTTACAATTATACAAATGACCACTGCCAGAACAGTAGATGGCAGGTTTTATGAAGCTGAAAACATGTGTATTATCAGCGCATACGAAAATAAATGCTACTGTATGCATAAATAAAAGCTGCATTTGAAATAATAAAAAACAATATGATGTTCAAACTTTTGACTTCTTTCTTTATTAACTACATAACACAGTATTTGTACTTTTACTTTCAGTACTTGAGTAGCAATTTTTTTTTCAAAACTACTGGTACTTTTACTTTCAGTACTTGAGTAGCAAAATTTAAAAAAAAACTACTTGCAATACTTAAGTACAAAAAATGTTGAATACTTTAGTACTTCTACTCAAGTCACTTTTTGATCGAGCACTTCCACTTCTACTCAAGTCACTTTTACTTTTACTCAAGTATGGGTTTCGAGTACTTTATACAACTCTGTTAACAAACCAGCAGCAATGATGGCTTGGACTCCCTGAAACTGCTATTTCGCAAGTTGGAGCAGCTGATGGTAAGGGAGATGAGAACCTAATCAGATGAATGCAAGTTGACTGAATACTTAACAATGGAGATAATCCCAAGGGGTCTCAGAATAAAAAAATTTCCAACATTTGAAATTGTGGGTGAAAAGCTCAAAAATAAATAGTTTGACACATTAACTACATTCTCATTGGCATCCAGAAAAAAATCACTCCGATCAAAGATCCCCCGCTGGAAATCTGTCTTAATGATAAATTAGACAAAAAAAGAGAATTTAATCAGCTCTGTAAAGAAAGAAAAGCTCTCAGGGATAAGAATGATGACCTCAGTTTATACATAGGGAAGTCCCAAGGTTTCCAACCAGTGGCAGCCGGTGCGTTGGGGGCACAGGGGCGCCGCCCCCCTATCCATGCGTCTGGCTCCCTAATCTACATGCGGGGCGCCGGACTCATGGAGTTCAATGGGGCTTTTTTTTTTTTTTAATCACCTGATTAGAGCCAGAGGCTCTAATAGGCTTCAGCAAAGGGTGGACCCGGCGAGCCTGCCCATTGTGTGACAATAGCGAATGAAAATTCGCTATTGTCACACGGATCCTCCTCCTGGCCAATCAGGAAGTGGGTCCTCCCGCTTCCTGATTGGCCGAAAGGCAAACACCATGCCATTGGCCGAGGAGCAGGCGGGAGGACTGAGGACTCGAGGAGACGCCAGGGGACTGAGGAGAAGCCGCTGCTGCCTGAGGTAAGTGCACTGGTCTCGCGGGGGAGGGGGCATGCTTACGCTGCTCGTTCTGCATTGAAAGGGGGCACGATGATCTCTGCATTGAAAGGGGGCACGCTGACATCTCTGCATTGAAAGGGGTCACGCTGGCATCTCTGCATTGAAAGGGGGCAAGATGATCTCTGCATTGAAAGGGGGCACACTGGTATCTCTGCATTGAAAGGAGGCACGCTGGCATCTCTGCATTGAAAGGAGGCACGCTGGTATCTCTGCATTGAAAGGGGGCACGCTGGCATCTCTGCATTGAAAGGGGGCACAGTGATCTCTGTGCATTGAAAGGGGGCATGCTGATCTCTGTGCATTGAAAGGGGGCACGCTGATCTCTGTGCATTGAAAGGGGGCACGCTGTTCTCTGTGCATTGAAAGGGGGCACGCTGGCATCTCTGCATTGAAAGGGGGCACCGTGATCTCTGCATTGAAGGGGGCATGCTGGTATCTCTGCATTGAAAGGGGACACGCTGGCATCTCTGCATTGAAAGGGGGCACGCTGGTCTCTCTGCATTGAAAGGGGGCACGCTGGTCTCTCTGCATTGAAAGGGGGCACGCTGGTCTCTGTGCATTGAAAGGGGGCACACTATACCTTAATTACTGAAGGCCCCTTTCACACTTTTGTGACCTCAAAGTCACACAATTTTTTACAGCGTTTTTTGCCGCAATGCAATGCCTATTACATTTTTCTGTTTGCGCCCCCCAACATTTTTGAGCACCAGCCACCACTGTTTCCAACAAAGATGGAGGAAATGGAATCGTGTTGGCAATACCGGTAAAAAGGTGAGCTTTTCTGACACAGAGAGAGACACTTTGGATAAAACATGGGGAACATCAGGAGGAAAATCATCTTCCCCAAGTCCCACAGTGGATGCCACCACAGGTGTACCAGGGGAACCCTGTTTAAATGAAAGTCAACTGGGCAGCACCAAAGGGAAGAAGAAACATCATCCTTGAAAAAAAAAAAGACGAATGCCAAATGGGAACGAGATTTAAGGCTCAACCTTACGGATAAGCAGGTGGAGAGAATTATGCTGTTCTCTTATCAAACTTAGATTTGTGCTAAACATCAAGAATCCGGGTTTAAAATGCTGACCCGGTGGTACTATACACCGGTAAAGATCTATAGGATGTTCCCCCGGTGTTCGGCCCTTTGTTGGAGGTGTGGAGAGAAATCCGCCTCCCTCCTTCACATTTTCTAGTCCTGCTGTCTTCTGCAATCATACTGGACAGAGGTTCACCGTATAACCCAAAGGTTTACTGATTATGTGTTATCAAAGGACCCTGCATATTTTCCTTCTGCACCACCACAGATTCTTGAGTAAGATCTACAAGCAATCTATTCTACCTCTCCAGCTTACAGCAGGGAAGAGCGGTGTCCCACTTTTTTGGAAGTAGGCACAGCTGCCGTCTATTGCCGTTTGGGTGAAGAAAGTAGCTGAAATCAATGAGATGAAAGACCTGGTGGCTATAAAGAAAGGCCTCCATGAGAAACCCCTGAGAGAGGGGTTCTACTGGAACAATTTTGTATACTCTGTGGACTACAGGAGCTGCTGATTTAAATTAGTAAATTAAGTACATTTTGCTGATGGGACGTGTGGCCTTGGAACGCTGGCAGAGTAACTGGTCCCTTTTCTTCCCTTAGTCCTCTTCCCCTCCCCCCCACCCCCTTTTTTTCTCTTTATCCCTCCTCTGATTTCTACTACCTTTTTATTTTCCTTATAATTTACTGTCTTTGCAGTTTTGTGTGACCCAAGTGGTCATCCCTTTTAACCACCTCTTTTTTACAAACACTGCACTTGCTGGGTTAAAAAGTCATGCCGGGTACCGAGACTTTCTAGCACCCGGTAGGCTGGGTCCTTTTTTCATGAATACATCTGACTCCTCTGTACGTTCTGGTTGATATTGTGTCTAAGTTTCTGTGGACCTGTTCCATTTTCGTTTTGCCAGAAATATGTTTTTTGTACTTACCGTATGTTGCTTTGAAATGAAGTATTTAAAAAAAAAAAAAAACAAGACAGGGAGGACAAAAGAATCAAAGGTAAAGGCAGCTGTGCTTTGAAGGCTCTGAAATGGAGGTGAGCTGCAATATTTTAAACCTCCCAAAAACAGAGTTGACAACAAGGAGACATTGCTTTTTTGTCTAAGAGACTGAATTTTTGTCCAAAAAGACATTTTAATCTCTTTGATATGAACTTGATGTAAATAAATGTGTAAGAGGGAGTAATGTCAATGATGATGGTGATGATCGGGGACCCTAATATTTGGGTCCCTGACTTTGTTGATCAGTGTGGTATCTTGGAATTAGAGGAGCTCATGGGTGAAGCTGGTGAGTGTAAGGTCTGGAGACTGGCTAGGCCACTCCATGACCTCAATGTGGTTCTTCTTGAGCCACTTCTTTGTTGTCTTGGCGGTATGTTTTGGGTCATTGTTATGCTGGGAGACCCATCCATGACCAATCTTTAGTGTTCTGGCTGAGGGAAGAAAGTCCTCATCCAAGATTTTACAATACATGACCCTGTCCATTGGCCCCTCAGTGCGGCAAAGTTGTCATGTACCTTTAGCAGTGAAACAGCCCCAAAGCGTAATGTTTCCACCTCCGTGCTTGACTGTAGGGTTGGTGTTCTTAGGGTCATAGTCAGCATTTTTCTTCCTCCAAACATGGTGAGTCGAATTAAGGCCAAAAAGCTTTTTGGTCTCATCTGACCACAGCACTTTTTCCCAATCCTTCTCTAAATCATTGCGATGCTCATTGGCAAACTTCAGACAGGCCTGTACATGTGCCTTCTTGAGGAGGAGGACCTTGTGGGCACTGCAGGATTTCAATCCTTTGTGGCGTATGTGTTAACCATGGTTTGTTTGGTGACTGTGGTCCCAACTGCCTTGAGATCATTCACAAGCTCCTCCTGTGTAGTTCTGTGCCCTCACTTTCCTCATGATCATCCTTACCCCATGAAGTGAAATCTTGAATGGAGCTCCAGACTAAAGGTGATTGATGGTCATTTTGTATCATGTGTTTTTTCTGGATTTTTGGTTGATATTCTGTCTCAATCATTTAAATTAAACCTATGATAACAATTATAGACCCTTCATTAATTTGTAAGTGTCCAAAACTTACAAAATCTGCAGGGGATCAAACAATTATTTTTGCACTGTATGATGGTACCACCTATGAAAGATTGAAAAGCAACATCACAAAGGTTTATAATGAAAGGTTAACGGCACTAGTAGAAAACGGAGTGAAAATTGGGGTTTTTGATGTAGGTGAGAGTGAGGTCTTAGTGCTCCTGTTTCCAGTAATGTCTGCATTCTATCATCTCCCAAAAAAACACAAAGGTTTGACTCCTCTGGTGGGTAGGATCCTCAAATGAGGGACTGGGCCAATGGGTGGATACTCAATTACAACCTTTATTCAAGGAGTTACCCAGCTTTCTAAGAGATACCCAACAGTTACTGGGTATTTTAGAGCCATTTTAATAAAAAGAAAATTACATCTAAGTAACCTATGATGTGGCCAGTCTTTACTCATGCATCCTCCATCAATTAGGTTTGGTAGCCATTAACTTTTTTTTGGATGGATACAGTAGTCTCAACTGTGTCCAGAAGGAGTTTATTTTTAATAGTCTGGGTTATCTTCTTACACAAATTTTTTTAAAATTTGACAGCGAGTTCTTCCACCATGTGTAGCATCTATGTGCACCAGCTTTTCTCCCTCTCTTGCCAACCTATACATGGGTTGGTGGGAGAGGGTACACATCTATGGTGAGGGAAATCCATTTTGCCCTCAGATAAAGTTTTCTCGTTGATACATAGATGATTTGATTTTTTTTATAGATGGCTCAGACTTTTTAATGGACTGTTTCTTTAATTACCTTAATGACAATACACTCAATTTAAAATTCACAGGGAATAAAGATGAACAGTCAATATCCTTCCTAGATGTCATAACAGTCTTATATAGGACACCTGCATCAGGCAATACAAATTCTTAGGGAAGACTTAGGACACCCTAGGCTTTAATAAAATATTTAATAAAATAAGTTTACATACTACACCATGAAAGTTTTTTTCACCCAATGTCAGGAGACATTAGACTTAATGCTACAGAGGTGAAAGGTTCCCCATAGACCATCAACACTCATGAAAGAGAGAAAGGACCACTTATAGAAGGATTACAAATCATCGCTTTTCAAATACCTACAAGCGCTGTTTTTTATGAATGGAGGTCAGCAGTTAGCACACACACATAGAAGAGCACCCCAGGCACTTTATTTTCTGGTGGAGGACTTTGCAGTACTTAAAAAGAAGGACTTTGTCACCACTATTCCCAGATATTGAAAGTCATGCATTTTTAGAAGCAATAAACTCTATGAAGTAATTCTATGAATGTAATGTATTAGAAGGTTTTAATATATATATACATGTTACACATCTAGCACTTTATTGACATTTTATGCCACATAACTTTGAGCATTTCACCCCTGTCAGTTTCATTATTGTAGGGGCAGAACATGTAACACTTTTTTCACTTTTGTAGACATTAGCAACACGGAGCACTTTATATTCTACCTATATATTTATCCATCTACCTCCAATATATCCTAGGAGCGCAGTACTATTTATATACTTTTGCTTGATTCACACTGCTTTGGTAACCCAGTTCAGTACTAGCAGCACTTGGGAGGCAATATTTCACCATATTTGGTTTACTTTGTAATTGATAGCGCGAGAGTCACTACTCTTTATTCTTCCTAGATGAACAACAAACACATAGAGATGGTAAAGACATAACAGGCTTATATAGGACACCTGCATCGGGCAATACATATTCTTAGGGCAGACTTAGGTCACCCTAGGCATACTATCAGAGGGATTCCAGTGGGACAGCTATTAAGGGCCTGCCACATATGTTCAGATGAAACAGATTTCAGATGTGAGTCTGATGCCACGTGTCACAGATTTATCCAATGAGGTTATTCCCAGACAATTTTAAATAGAACCCTAGATATTTCTAGCGGTACATCCAAAGAGTCCCTGTTAAAGGAAAGTAAGAAGCACAAAAGAGAACAGAATATACCAGCTTTCTCCACCCCGTATAGTTTAGAGTTTTCAAAGGTAAGAAATATAGTTGAACAATATCTCCCAATGAAATTTTTTTGAAGAAGGGTGTAAAAGTGGTCTCTAGAAGAGCTCGGTCTTTGGGTCAGTACCATTCCACAAGTCATTTCTCCACAGTAAGTAACAGAGGCACTCACTGGTTGTCATTCAAAACGAACCTAAAAACGTGGCAGTGACGCTTGTCCATGCTGTCCGAGGTAACAAGTTTAGGTCCACTCATAGTGATAAGGAATTTGACATGAGGTCATTGATGAATTGCAATACACGTAATGTAGGATATTTAATTACATGTGCTGAGTGGTCTATACAGTATGTGGGGCACACAACAAGACGGTTGCGTGACCGTCTCATGGATCATATATATGATGCCATTAAGAAACACAATACTAGTGAAGCAAGACACTTTAATGGGGTACGCAAGAGGTAACACTTTGCATATATGTATATGCATACAAGCTATTGAAAAGGCAGTTACCCCCAAGAGAGGGGGTGACACATTCATGTCATTGTGTAAACATGAAGTGCATTGGATATTTCATTTTCAGACCAGAATACCAGAAGGTCTTAACTCTGAGTGGCACCTTGCACACTTCTATGAATAATGTCTGTGAATAATGTCTGGATGTATAGTATATTTTCTCACTTATGTTTATTGTGTATACACAAGTATGAGGGTTCTATACTATTTATATATATATAATATTTTATATATATATATTAAAATAACCACAGGTGATTAGGAACACAGTGGAAATATAATAAGATGCGTACAATTCACTAGATATCATTAAAAGTACGTTCCATACTTGGACATACTTAACTATATACACATGTTAGTTTGTGAAGGATATGTATTGCCATTTGGTAGCTGTACCGTGAATAAGATTTTTTGTGACTCCGCATGCCTGCTTTGTAGTCTGTTGTACTGTCCCTTTACATCAACACCTACTGTACAATGCTATTACACGTGGACATTGTACATGGGCGAAGCAAGCATGCTCATTAGAGAGGCAGCAGTGCTGGACCAGTGGCCTGGATGAAGGGAACCTGCTAAAGCCAGAAATAAGGTGATTTTTACACCTTATCCCTGCTGCACCCCTAGACGAAATGAGCATTTAACCCTTACAGTGCAGGAGCCCCCACTACAAGGGTCATTTTTTTTATAATTCCCAGAGCTCAACTTTAAACCATTGTGTTGGCACTATCCCTTCCACAGGGATACAAGCACACACAATACAGATAATTTGCCAAGTCACATACCAGTATGTTTTGTACCACTGAAATAATCCTGCAAACATATAAAGAAGATTTACAAATTCCATGAAGACTAGGCTACCGGTGAGAACTGAATCCAGGACTGCAGCGCTGCCACTAGGCTAACTGCTATTTTGATGTAGCAAAGTATAAAATAAATCAGTGTTGGTTTTGCTTCATAGGCATGTCTAAAGAAGTAAGGATTATTAAGAGCCTGATTTTGTATTTGGTCAGTTTGGTTGGTGTTACAAAATTCTGGCACTCTCCATGCAGGGGATTTATACTAGAGGAATCTCTTACTTGGAAGGTGTCAGAATGCTGATAGGGATGTGGACCAATGCCAGTACATGCAGCACAGTCTACCTTCAGTGCTCACTGGAGTCAATGAGAATCACAGTCAACCAAGGGATACGGAAGATGAGGCATTCTCAGCTGAAATTACACTTGAGAAATAGATTGCAGTTAAAGTGAACCTTTCACAGCCCTGGGCAAACTAAACTAAACACATTATGAGACAATGCATAAGCCAAGATATCCTTCAGTGAGAACTGCCTTTCAGAACAATTTAAGTAGGCAGCTGAAGGTTTTTGCAATTTTCACTTTTTGCCTAAACTTGACCCTTCTCCCTCCCACCTCACTATTGGTCAGCAATTCACTTGTCATATTACGGAACCAATCAAGGCCCGGGAGGCAGGCATTCAGTGTTAAGGATAAGATCAGCATAAAACTTCAGCAGCTTATTTTCTCTGGATCAATTTGTTTGAATTGCTTAGATTTGTTACAGTTTTAATTGTATGTATTGCTATCCCTACAGCGGTATCACATGAATCAAATCACAGATGTCATATCATAGAAGAGTGACGGCAGAAAAATAAGGGTAGAGAAAAAGAGAAACGCCATCTGAGTGTGGTAAAACAATTTATTAGTACACACAGTATTAGTGACTCACAGGAGGATAGTGGAGATGCACCAAGATGTAATGTTTTTCATCCGCTCTATGGACATGGAGTGGCGTGTAGGTGTACAGCCTCAGGTCCCCGGAGAATACAGATTTTGGTATGCTGTAAACTAGTGTTTCTACAGGAGCGTTGGTATTTTCATATACTTTGCCCAGGGTTCCCAGGTCACTTCAAATTTCTCTGAGGAGTTAAGGAGCTTGCTAACCATTTTCTTCTGGGCCGTAATCCAGGAGATTTTTCTTTTAGCTCTAATGAAGGAAACAGAAGGTTGCTTCCATGCGCTTGCAATGGTCAATTTGATTCCCCTTATTATAAATAGAATAAGTCGTTGAAGATATTTAGGTGCCGAGGCTATTTAAAAGTTGAGCAACGCAATTTGGGGGGATTTTGTAATGGGTAAGCCCGAGATGTTGCGGAGCATGTCGAAGACTTTATTTCAAAATCTTCTAATTTTAGGGAAGCTCCACCATACATGTAACATGTCTCCCAAATGTTCACAGACTCTGACCCAGGTTGGAGAAGAGGAAGGATAAACCTTAACTAATCTTGTGGGGACCAAGCACCATCTCATCATAACTTTGAGGTTGGCTTCAGCCAATGCTATGTTCAAGATTCCTTTAGTGGCTCTAAGGGAAGTCCTGTTCCAAACATTGAGATCTCAAAATTGATCCAAATCTCTTTCCCAGGCAAGCATGTAAGGGGTATTAGTTTGGGCTGGGGAAAGTGAGCTGTATATCACTGAAATTCCCCCCTCCACTCCATGGCTTGACCACACCAATTTTCGTAGGGAGTGATAACAAGTGGGTTGGGTTTTGTGTGCTGCAAAAAGTTGGTCTATCCTAGGAGCTAGGTTAACTCGTAGATATGGAATCATTGATTCACTCCATGGAAAGTGACAGATATTGGGGAGAGAAACCAACGGGGAAGACACAAACAACAGGAGGTCTTTAGCAAAAAGGGTGCATTTGTGGATTTGAGGTTTGCAACTAACTCCTCTTATATCAGGGTGTTCTCTGATAGCTATAGCTAGTGATTCAATCGCTATCGCAAAAATCAAAGGGGATAGAGGGCAGACCTGTCTAGTACCCCTTGAGATGCCAAAATATTCAAAGTAGAAACCCTGCAGACGTATCTGAGCCTACAGAAATGAGTATAAATCACTTATGACGTTTAAAAAGTATTCACCAAATCCCCAATGTTTTAGGACTGTGAACAAGTTTCTGCCAGGATACAGAATCAAACGTTTTCTGTAGGTCTAAAGAAAACAGAAGGCCTTCTTGGGCCGAGCCACCATCCCAACAAGAATGTAAAAGAGATATGATATTAATCGCCCTATGGATTTGGTCAGGGCCTTGTCTCCTGGGGATAAAAACCACCTGATCTTTAGGGATATAAAGACTTATGAAGGCGGGTATACGGTCTGCCAGGATCTTGATCAGCATCTTAAGGTCATTATTTATAAGAGATATCGGGCGATAGTTACTCAATGAGCTTGTGTCTTTGCCTGGTTTGGGAATGACCGATATGTATGCTGAGTTAAGAGAACAAGCTAAGGAAGCGCCTTGTCATAATGCATTGAAAAAGAAAGCGAGGTAGGGAGAGAGCATGGTAGAAAAAGTTTTGTAGTATGGGATAGAGAAGCCACCAGGGCCTGGGGTAGAGCGATTTTTAAGGTTTTTAACCACAAGTGATACCTCATGAGCAGAGAATGATTGTTCCAATCTCTGTCTATGGTGCTCTTCCAATTTGGGAACCTGAACTGAGTCTAGAAAACGATCAAGGTCAGATTTAGACAGGTTTATTCCTGGGTTATAAAGTTTTTGGTAAAAGCTGAGTCTCTTATATAAGATTTAGAGGCAAGGAGTATGCTTTGGAGAGATGAGGATATGGTCGATCCTTGAAAGGATTGATGGGGGTGGGAGAAATGGCTGAAGTCGCGTAGCCTTGGGTTGATCTCTCTCCAAATGTCTGTTAGGTCCTGTTAAAAAAAATCAATTTGGCAATACGTAAACTCTGTTTAGGACAGTGGTTCTTAACCTTGGTGGAGGTACTGAACCCCACCAGTTTCATATGCGCATTCACCGAACCCTTCTTAATTGGAAAAATAAAATATGATTTTTTCAAATTCAAAACATAGGTATATATTTATACATAGGTGCACAAAATGAACAAAACCATTAAAGAACAAAACCATTAAGAACAAAGAACAAAACCATTAAAACCATGATTTTCACACAAAAAAAAAAACATAGTAATGAATTTGGGATAACTTAACTTCAGCTGCTTTTCCCAGCATGATATTCGCCATCTTCAACACAGCTGGTTTTATGAGTGTTTCACCAATGGTGTGTGGTTTGCCCTGCTTTGCAATCAGGTAAGCAACTTCGTACGATGCTATGAGGATCGGTTTGTTGATGGGTACAAAGCCGAGAACAGGCAGACTAGCCTTTTTCTTTGAATCTGGCTCTCCTCACCTTGAATTTAGCGAGCGTTGTGTTCTTGTATTTTCCATCTCCATGCAGCTTAAGGAAGTGTTCTCTTAGTTTTGCCGGTGCTAGACTAGAATTGCTCAACTTGGCATTGCAAATCGTGCAGTTAGGACGCTGACTCCCATCACGTTCCGTTATACATGTGAATCCATATTGTACATATTCGTCCGACCACTTTCTTTTTTTGCTCGACATTGTTAGTATGAAGGGATTAATATTAAGAAAAAAAATCACACGACGTACCATCACGACAGTTACAATTCGACTACTGGGCGCGCCAAATTCCCTGCAGCACAGATAGGCCAAGCGATGTTGCGTGATCACCTGCAGCCAATGAGCGGGGCGTGTCATCATGAATCATATGAGTCGGGTGTGTGTCTTGACCTTCGCCGAACCCTCGAGACTGACTCACCGAACCCCTGGGGTTCGATCGAACCCAGGTTAAGAACCACTGGTTTAGGAGGATGTGTGAGATGCTTCCCGAGAGGTCATTGTTTGTTTAAACCTTGGTCAAAGGTCACATTGGAGTCACCTACGAAAATTAGAACACCTTCTAACAGGGGATTCAAAATTTTAAAAACATGGTTTGAAAGAATTGTGTCTGACCCCGATTAGGCGCATAATAAGAGATAAATGAGATGATTTGACCATCAATAGCCCCGCTAGCAAGAATAAATCTGCACTCTGGATCTTTGCATTCAGCTAGGAGCGAGAACTTACAGCTTTGTGAAATTAAGATCACCACCCCCTTAGTTTTATCTTCTGCATTGGCCAGGAAAAATTTAGAGAGTTTAGCATGAATAAATGAAGGGCAGTACCGTTTAGGAAAGTGGGTCTCTTGAAGCAATACTACATCCACCTTGTGAGTATGAAAATACTGTAAAACTTTCCTCCATTTAATTGGCGAATTCAGGCCTTGAGTGTTGTGGGATACCACCCTTAGTGGGGGGCATGGATTGTGTGGTGTTAGCCATGGAGCATGCGGGAATAGAAAGCCAGGATAAAACATACACTCATCATGATCTGGATCAATGCGTGCTCGGCGAGTGGCTATACTTGGGTTGGTCATAGGGTAGAAATGATTAAAAGTGGCTTGAACATCCCAGCCGGTCTCTAAGGAAGAAAATATATAGTTAGGAACACAAGAGAATACTAGAAACATAAGTAACAGGGAAAAAGTGAAATGGGTCAAGAAAGGACCCAGGAGGCGAGGAGGATATAAACCTCCCCGGCCTTCCTTGTAGAAAACAAAAACTTCCTCCAGTATAGAGGAGGTAGTCCCATTTTGGAAAGTCAGAGGAGCCAAGTTTCCAACATGGGAGGAGGGGCATGAGTGCAGCCTTGGCTGCTTAGCTCCCAAAAAAAAAAAAAAAAACTGAACTAATAGTAGCCCGCGAGCCTGGTTAGAGCTAAAGGAACCCCAACGTGGTACATATTAGGACATATAATCGAACAGCAGCAACACAAAAAAAAAGGGGGGGGGTGAGGAGTTAAAGTGGGTATTAAAATGTAGCTATGTATGTGTGGAATCAAGACAAATGGAAACAAACTGGCCTGACTTTCCCAGCCTAGGGATCATCCCCAACAGTGTAAGGAATGATGTCCAAGAAGGGAAGGAGCTATGCTAATCTATAGAACAGAGGGATCAATGGTAATCATCAAACATTTAGATATAATAGGATTAACCAAAAGAGGAACTAGAAATTTTCTGCAAATCAGACTTTAGTATTTCAGTGTCCATGAAGATGTGTCCGAAAGAAGACAAAAAACAATCAATGAAAAAGAGGAGGCTTCCAGGTTGGAAGGATTTGGCAACCCGACAGAGTTCTGGGAAGTCCCTTCAGGGATGGCGACTGTCCTTAGGTTTCTTGGTTTTATATTTTTGCCACAAATGGGACAGTGGACTGGAGGGAAGTTAAGGCTTAGGACCCGAAGCTGAGCCATTAGAAGGAGAGGACGGTTCCTGCGAGATTACCTTTAATTTTAGCAGTAGATTTTCGCCCTCTTGAAATGTGGCAAAAGTGTACGTTTTCTGATTGTATTCAAATTTCAGACTGAAGGGGAAAAGCCACCAATATTATATTTTCTTCAGGCTAAGTGCTGTCAGCAATGGTTTGAAGGATCTCTGTCTCTAGATGGTAGAAGGTGACAGATCCAAGAAGATTGGATAGGATGACCCTAGAGATGTATATGAACGGGCTTTCCTCATCACCTCTTCCTTGACGGCATAGTAGTGTGGTTTAAGAATCATGTCCTGAGGCAGGCTGTCCTTTGCAAAGAGGTTTAAGGGCTCTATGAACAGAGTCTAGTTCCAGCCCATGAGGGTAAATGTCTGGGAGAAGCTCCTTGATAAAGGTTGCCAGTGCCGGGCACACCCTGAGAAACATCATCTGGGGAGTCTGTGGCAGAGCTTGCACGTGTGGCTGAGTGCCGTCTGCCATGTTGGAGGTTGCGGCCCGGTCAGCGCTCATGGCAAACTGGCTGTTTAAGTCCCTCTATGATGATCCTGCTAGCATGGGGGGGGGGGGGTCTCTCAAAGGTTTGGCTGCTGTTATTGCTGATTTTGGGGGGTTCCTGTTGAGGTTGAGGGCTTTATTTTGGAGGCTTTATTTAAAAAAATATATATATATATATGTATATATATATATATATTTATATATATATACTATATTACCAAAAGTATTGGGACGCCTGCCTTTACACACACATGAACTTTAATGTCATCCCAGTCTTAGTTTGTAAGGTTTAACACTCAGTTGGCCCACCCTTTCTAACTATAACAGCTTCAACTCTTCTGGAAAGGTTGTCCACAAGATTTAGCAGTGTGTCAATGGGAATGTTTGACAATTCTTCCAGAAGCACATTTGTAAGGTCAGGCACTGATGTTGGATGAGAAGGCCTGGCTCGCAGTCTCCGCTCTACTTTATCCTAAAGGTGTTCTGTCGGGATGAGGTCAGGACTCTGTGTAGGACAGTCAAGTTCCTCCACCCCAAAATCACTCATCCATGTCTTTATAGACCTTGCTTTGTGCACTGACATGCAGTCATGTTGGAACAGGAAGGGTCCATCCCCAAACTATTCCCAGAAAGTTGAGAGCATGAAATTGCCCAAAATGCCCTGGTATACTGACACCTTAAGAGTTCCCTTCAAGCCCAACCCCTGAAAAACAACCAAACACCAAAATCCCCCCTCCATCAAATGATTTGGACCAATGCACAACGCAAGGTCCATAAAGCCATGGATGAGTGAGTTTGGGGTGGAGGAACTTGACTGGCCCGCACAGAGCCCTGACCTCAACCCAATAGAACACTTTTGGTATAAATCACTGCCTGACCTCATAAATGCCCTCCTGGAAAAATAGTCAAACATTTGCATAAACACACTCCTGAACCTTGTGGAGATCCTTCCCAGAAGAGTTGAAGCTGTTATAGCTGCAAAGGGTGGGCCAATAAAACATTGAACCCTACGGACTAAGACTGGGATGCCATTAAACTTCTTGTTTAAAGTTCATGAAAAAATAAAATTGTAAAGCACCCCATCTTTCCTTGCTCGCGCACCAAAGAAAACCCATATGTAGGTCATGCCCACAAATGTAAACAGTGTTCAAATCACACATAAGAGGGATCGCCATGATCGTTAAAGCCAGAGCAATAATTCTAGCACAAGACCTCCTCTGTAACTCTAAACAGGTAATCATTAAAAAATTTTAAAGCATTACTTTTTTTAGGTACCGTAATTTGTCACCATTCCACGAGCGTACAAAATTTTAAAGTATGACATGATAGGTATCTATTTATTCAGTGTAACATCACCTTTTACATTATACAAAACAATTGGGCTAACTTTACTGTTTATTTTTTTTTTTCATTGAAGTGAATTTTTGAAAAAAAAAACAAAATTGCTTTTGAAAGACTTCTGCGCAAATACAGTGTGACATAAAATATTGCAATGACCACCATTTTATTTTCAAGGGTCTCCGCTATATAAATATATATATATATATATATATATATATATATATTAAAGGCTTTTTAATTTATGAGGCCAGTGAAAGCAAAAAGTTGGCCCAAGCTGGAATTCTGCCATGACATGAAGCAATGCTCTCTATACCATGATGCACATTAATTGTAAATGAGATGTTAAGATATGGTCACACATACAGGAAATACTGTGTGTCATTCATACAACTAAATGTAATTAGGTGCAACGATGAAGGATTTATTTAGTCAGAGCTCTCCCTTTTTATTTTATGGCAGAGCTCATTGACATTAACACCTGGACCGAGAGATTGTAAAGCTGACAGCTGGAAGTATGTGGACATTGTGTGAAGAATGCAGCTAAATCTCGCGTCATTGTACTGTGTGGATGGATATAATCTTGCCGTATGCTTCCTGTGCACTTTTGTACAAGCAGGTGAGGCTTATTGGGTTTTTATTGCAGGCCATTGTCATAAACTTCTCAAACACGCCTCTCGTCATCGCAGTGTGCTGCTTCTCTCTTCTACATACTGTAAATGGAGTGCCCATTTACTCACCATGTTCAGATGCAGGCATAAGCTCTTTTAACTCCTTTCCCCACAACTCTCTGGGTCCCTGGACACGTCAGTAGAAGATGTGTTCCTCAGCTTTCCTCCCTCAGCAACCCAAAGAGGCCACACTTGATGGAACAGAGGTAGTTGGGCAGGTGATGTGCAGCCAGATGAGAGGACCTCTACTGTAAGAACCATCGTGCAGGTAGCTGGGTGAGACCACTACCAGACTACTCCAGTTCCATTGGGTTAGCTCTTTATCCTTGTCCCTTGGATTCCTCCAGTTGTTTGCCTGCGTTACCCACGCTACCATGGACTTCCCTGTGGGGCACTGTCTATGATGATAAGCACTGTCAAACACAGCCAGTGAGGATGGAGTGGGGGGCAGGCCTGAGTACGGGGCCCAGGGCTCTCAATGAGACCCTCTGTGTGTCCCATAGACAGCTGAGCTGGAGGCACTTGGCAAGGGGCCAGAAGCACCAACAGGGGACCCGAGGAGTGGAGGATCGGGGCTGCTCTGTGCAAAACCATTACACAGAGCAGGTAAGTATGATGTTTTTTTTTTTATTTTAAGGAAAAAAAAAAAAAAACAAGGCTGTTCAACAACTTTAATTTACACTAATTCAGCCAATCATCGTACCCTGGAGTATAACGTTACTTTTCAGCTGAGAATGCCTCACTTACCTTCTGATTTTATTGTCTGTGTGTTAGCAAGACTTTGGGGCAGGTTTGTTAGGGGGTTTGTTTGTATTGGGTTTACATCTATGCAGGCCATACATGGGTCGAAATCCCAAACAAATTTTCTTTAGAAAATCAGAAATTTATTGTGCTTTGTGATCTGATGATGCCACCATTGACTTCGAAATTCGACCAACCATGTCCTCAATTTCACCTCTGATGCTACAGAAAAGAATGTTCATGGTGGGAAAATTCTTTTCTTTCTGGGAATTTTCTTTTCTTTCCGGGAATTTTCTTTTCTTTCCAGGAATTTTCTTTTCTCGTGATAGTTTATTTTTTTATTATATTTCTCACAAGATTCTATCATCATTGATTAGAAAATCGTTTGTTTTTCAAAAAATTTCCAACATGCCCGATCACTCAAATTCAATGGCTACACGAAAATTGACCGTTGCTGCAGCACACCAATGATGCGCAGTTCGATTGAAAATTTTTATATAAGATTTTCAAAAGAAAATTCTTTAGAAATTCGTCCCATGTATGGCCAGTCTTACACTATCCACTATCATGATGCATAGCCTTGGTAATAATAGATATTCGTCATACATACCATTCTACTGTACAATAAAAAAAAAAAAAAAAAGGTCACATCACATTTCTATTTTATGGATCCAAGTCTGACAAAGCTAGGGACTGGTGCTCTCTGCCCAATTTCTCTAAATATCCTATGCAGACTTCACGCCCAATCAAAAAGCCACATTTCAAGTCTTAAGGAGATGCAAAAATTACATGTGATTCTTCTGCTGAGAATGTTATTCTTTGGCTTCAGCCTTTGGCAAGATAATTCAGGCTGACATAGAAGGGCCTACCTCATCCTCCTCGTGTATGATGCATACTAATTGCTGTCGAAGATATAATAGGCCTGCATTACCTTTAACTCTTCCTGGTCTTCTGAGAGTGAATGATGCTGATCTGTGAGAAGACATTATCTGATGAAACATGTGCAATACATCTGGAAGATATCAGTGCAATATCGTGCTATTATTTTTAAATCTATTATTTAAAAGCACTGGCATCCTTTGTAACACTGAACATCACCATATTTAATTTTATCCTGTACTATTATTAGACATGTTTCTAACAATGTATATAGAAGAACCACTGGTATGCCTTTAAAGTAGAACTATAGGCAAAACTTTTTAATTTTGGATAGAGCAAGGGAGGGTTATAACCCCTGTCAGATTTTTTTTCACTATCTGTGTCCCATTGAGGAGAATTCCTTTTACTTCCTGTCCCATAGCCAAAAAGGAAGTGAGAGGAAACCTCTACAAATTAAGGAAATTCCCTGGGGACCCCCCGGTCACCAGAAGTAGTGTCCCCATTGGAAGATTTCCCTTCTATAACTTTTCTGGGGATAACCCAAAATTTGGGATTTTCTTTTACTTTTACTTTCACTTTCAATGATGATCATAAACAGGACAAATAAAGAGGATGAATCTCCCTAACGGGGGCACAGGCAGTAATATAAACTGAAAGGTGTTCTAATGCCTCTCCACTCTGTCAAAAACTAAAAAAAGATTGGCATTTAGTTATACTTTAATATCCATGAAGGTGCAATGTGATGACATCATAGTTCTGCCATGATGACATCATGTCACATTAGTTCTTAACCTCCCTGGCGGTATGATTCTTTGAATGAGCAGCCCAAACCAACTGTATACATTTATTATATATATTATATATATATATATATATGTATGTATGTATACATATATTATGTATACATATATATATATATATATATATATACGTATATATATATATATATATATATATATATATATATATATAATGTATACAGTTGGTTTGGGCTGCTCATTCACAAGAATTACGTATATACATATATATATTTACATAAAAAGTACAGTAAAACTGCAGGAAAGGGCACTGGGGGGCAATGTAATGTGATTTTATTTTATTTTGAATGGTATCAGTGTGTTTGGTGTGTTTTTACATTTGAATTTGCCGCCGGTTCCACCCCCCTGCGAACGTCACGTCGCAGGAGACGGAAGCCGGGGCACGGAGAGGATCGCCGGACACATCGATGGATCCCGGTGACAAGGTAAGTAACCTCTTTTACAGAATCCAGCGATGCTTCTGGCGGTACCCCGAGTGTGGCTCGGGGTTACCGCTTTCGGCTTTGAAATGTAACCCCGAGCCACGCTCGGGAATACCGCTAGGAAGGTTAATGCCTCCCCAGGACAGAAATCAATAGAAAATCTACCCAGTAGGTCAAGGGTGACAATGTGACTACACAAGAGAAAGGTTGGAAGATCAGGACAGAGCAGTGCTACCCTATGACAGAAATTCCGGGAACAAGGACCTTCATGGTATGATTACCAGGTAGTATTTGAACGACTGCTACAATTAAAAATATTGTAAACCACTTTTAACCACTTCTGGACAGGAAGATTTCCCCCCTTAATGACCAGGCCATATTTTGCGATTCGGCACGGCATTAATTTAAACGGGCAATTGCGCGGTCGTGCGACACTGTACCCAAATAAAATTGTCCTTTTTTTCCCACAAATAGAGCTTTCTTTTGGTGGTATTTGATGACCTGTGCGATTTTTATTTTTTGCGCTATAAACAAAAAAATGAGCAACAATTCGAAAAATTTCTGCTATATAACATTCTCAAAAAAAATAAATAAATGTAAAAATCAAAATTTTTTAACATTTTAGGTCAATTTGCTTTCTGCTACATATTTTTGGTAAAAAAAAAATCACAATAAGCGTATTTTGATTGGTTTGCACAAAAGTTATCGCGTCTACTAACTACGGGAAAGATTTATGTCATTATGTCATTTTTTGACGCCCCCCCCCTCCCGCTGCCTTCCGTGACTTTGCTCGGGGCTCCCGTCCCACCAGGAGCCCCGAGCACCCAGCCGGCACGTCCGCCAGCTGGATGGAGTCCTGATCAAAGCCGGAAACGGCTTTGATCGAGTCTCCGATGACGTAACCCGGAGGTGGCGTCCATGATGTTACTGTGCTGCAAAAGGGGGCAAATTTAAAAAATGGCTGTATGCAAAAACAGCGTTTTGCATACATGGAAGTGTAGTGGAGGGGTCTAAAGGTATTTTAGACCCTCGATCCCTCCATAAAGAGTACCTGTCACTGCATATTTGTGTCACAAGGGATGTTTACATTGCTTGTGACAGCAATAAAAGTGATCAGATTTTTTTAAAAAAAACCTGTAATAAAGTTAAAAAAAAATAAAAAAAATAGGAAAAAAAAAATTTAGCTGCCCCTGTCACCGTTAGCTCGCGCACAAAAAAAAAACGTATACGGAAGTCGAGCCGCAAATGAAATCGCTGTTCAAACCACACATGTGAGGTATCGCCGCGATCACCAGAGCATGAACAATATTATAAAAAAAAGAGCTACACTCTAACTCTAAACTGGTAACCGTTAAAAAAAATTTAAAACGTCGCCTATTGAGATTTCTATTGACCGTAGTTTGTCGCCATCCCACGGGTGTGCACAATTTTAAACCGTAACATGTTGGGTATCTATTTACTCGGCGTGACATCATCTTTCACAATATACAAAAAAATGGGCTAACTTTACTGTTTAGTATTTTTTAAATGCAGTGAAATGTGATTTTTCAAAATTTTTCCAAAAAAATGGCGTTTTAAAGACCGCTGCGCAAATACCGCGTGACAAAGAATATTGCCATGACCGACATTTTATTCTCCAGAGTCTTTGCTAAAAATATATATCTATAATGTTTGGGGGTTCTAAGTGGTTTTCTAGGAAAAAATACTGGTTTTAACGTGTAAACAAAAAGAGTCCGAAATAGGGCTGGGGCTTAAGTGGTTAAAATATATGCAAGAATTTATTGATTAGCACAGGCAGTTCTATGATTGTGAAAGACCTGGGGTATCCTTGGCCTCTTAATGGAGAAGGGGAAGATGACAAGAGGAGTGATGTGCCCAACTGTGGGGGGTAGTTACATTGTGGTAACAGTGGGGGGGCTCAAAGGGGCATGGTTAAATTAAACCTTAGGCTACTCACTGTGTATATGATTTAATTGCTGTGCCACAAGCAAAAGTCTTACAGACAGGAAAAAACATCAACACAATTTAATTAAAAACATATGAAAATCCTCAATTACAGATGTTTTCTGCGCACAAAATTTTGAGAGAGAGAGCTAACACTTTATCTGAGCCTACCTTAAAACAAAAACTTCATTAAGATAGTCAGTGACTACTTAGCATCCAGTAATTATTGAGACAATAAACCCTTTGGTCAAAAGTATGCAATGTATATTATAGTATAAAGAGTGCAGGGTCAGGAGTATGTAATGTACAGAGTGTAGGGGTTAGGAGTATGTAATGTATAGCGTGTAGGGGTTAGGAGTATGTAATGTACAGAGTGTAGGGGTTAGGAGTATGTAATGTACAGAGTCTAGGGGTTAGGACTATGGAATGTACAGAGTGTAGGGGTTAGGAGTATGGAATGTACAGAGTGTAGGGAGTATGTAATACATAGATTGCAAAGGTCAAGAGTGCCTAACATAGTTCAGAGGTCAGGAGTACATAACGCGCAGAGTGCAGGGCTTGCGGTGCATAATGTCAGCAAACATTACAAAGAGTGCAGGAGTCAAATCTCCTCCCTCCCCTCAGTACACATCTCCCCTCACCCCGTGCACATATTCCACCCAATATACATCTCTCCCACCTAGTACACATCCTCCCCCAGTACACATCCCCCTTCCCCCAGGACACATCTCTCTCCAACACCCCCATCCCCCCTAAGTACACATTTCACCTCACTCCTCTGTAGTACACATCTCTCTCTCTCCCTTCCTTCAAGTCCACTCAAGCTCTCATTTCCCTGAGGTTTGAAGACATCAGAGATGCTGTTGCATTATGAATGCTGCAACCAAAATAGAAAAAATGCACCATCTGATTTTACAAGCATTTGTTTATTCTTTCGCTTGAATGGACTTTCTTCAGTAACCACCTGGCAGCAGTTGCCTAATTTTTTCTTTGTCTTATTTTTTTTTTTTTTTTTAAATCAAGAAAAAACTTTATTGAGAAAAATTCACACCATTACATTCAATAAAAGAAACATTGTCGGATGACTACAGCAAACCATACACAATGCCTAGGCCACACCATGCCACTCACCCCCCAAGTTTATCGTATATAAATACAATTCAATCCATATAAAAGAAAAGAAAAACAGAGCATAGGGAGATGCAAGAAACTCTCCCAACCCCATCAAGTGAACCAAAAATTAACAATTAACCCGAGTGCCACCTCCAGGAATTATAATAACAAACGGTCCAGAACTAGATCATCAGGGGCCATGCCCGGACTATTTAACCATGCACCCCATACCTTAGAGAATTTCTGTGGCACCCCCCCATGTTGGTATACAACCTTCTCCATACGTAAAGTGGAAGCCATCTGTTCCAGTCACATCCTATACGTAGGTGCTGCTGGTGCTATCCAATGTCTTAGGATAAGTAAACGGGCCTGAAAGAGCGCCCGAGTGGCGGCCTCTCTCAGAAACCTATCCTCTACTATCGACTCCAACATCCCAAGAATACCATGTCTGGGATCTCTAGGGATATTCACCCCCAGAGCCCCGTTAATGGCAGATATCACCGTGGACCAGTACCTGTGCAACTTTGGACATCTCCACACCAAGTGAATCAAATCCCCCCTTTCTCTCCGGCATCGGCCACAGAGATCATTATCGCGAAGACCCATGGCATGTAGCTTCAGGGGGGTTCGATGCACTCTAAGTAGGATGTAAAGCTGCGACACCTGATGAGAGACATTAGGAGAGCAGCTACGAACTACCTCCAAAGCCTCCTCCCACAGTTCTCCCGGGATCTCTCCCACATCCTCACTCCAACGGTCACAAGCCGAACTCGGGTATTTTTCCAAGAACAACCCCAGGATCTTTGTCTTATTTTAAGGTTATTTGTGGTAAACAAAGCAAGCATAAAAACTTCTTAGCGTATTAAGCCTTTACTTAAACAAAATGCTGCACTCAGGAACTACTTACAATTTTAGGAAAACATTTCATGACATACAGAGTATTAAATAATATGCCTACAACATGCATGAGCTATCTATCCTTCCTAGCAAATAAGCATGTACAATGTATGTGATAGGCATACACTAAACAGTTACATAACTTGGTTCTTCCTGGTGATGGAGTCTTCTTCCAGGATCCTCCAGACTGCCTCTTGTTTCTCAAAGTTCTGCAAAGCTTTTATGTCTCTGACACATGGCTGTGTTTCCTTTGTTCAGCATCTGGCTTGTTCAAGTCCTCTTTCCCCTCCCCCTACTTCCTGTACCATCACTTCCTGTTCTGAGCTCATGAACCAGTCCAACAAGTTCATTATCATATGAATAAGGGAAACCCAGCCTCCAAAAACATGTAAACAAAGTGCATCACTTCTATATCTATGCGAAAAAAAATAAGCCATAGCAACACATCATGAGTAGGGATTATGGGGAGGGCATTACAGTTGCATTCTTGCTTGTTCACACATTAATAAACATATGGAATATTATTCAAATTAAACAAAGGGAATATTACAGTATTCTTCCTTTTATACTTTTTATAAAACCAAAATAAATTTTGAAGGCTTTTTTATACTTTTTATAAAACCAAAATAATTTTTGAAGGCTTTTGAAAGTGAAACATTATCAATGCATGATGAGGCACTAAGCTTGTGGCCAATTTTTACCAAGCATTAGACTTTGAATTCTGCTCCTGATGGGGAGATATTTCCTCTATCTCTTTTCACTGCATTATTGGAAACCCGGTGCTAGAACATACAAAAGCAGCAACATCAGTAACACTGGCAATAACTTAAATGATGGAATGCTATTTTCATTCCACAAGAAATTGCTATTAGCAAAGTAGAAATTAAGGCATACCTGCACTACCCCATGGTCTCATTCTTCCAGACCTCAGGCACTACAGCCTGACACATCAGAAAGAATAAGGAGCCCACTGTGGTACCTGGGGTCTGCCAGAACTTTGAATTAAAAAAAAAAGAATTGCTGGCAGTCACAACGTTAGGACCTTGGGCACCCGATAGAATTGTGGGACACTTGCCGGAGGTGCCCAGCATTAGCAATGCCCATGGTATGCATATACTCTATGCCTAATCCCTAAAGGGACCTTTACACTTAATCCCCAACAGCTAACCTCTATAAGCCAGCCACAACCAGAGTTCCATGAAACCCTAGGGTTTCTCCAAAAGTTTCCAAGGTTTCCTTGAGCTGTGGCTGATTGACCTTTTATCTGATGGTGCTTGCATAGTTATGGAGTCAACACCAATTGGTGAGCCAATGTCAGGAAACCAATAATCATTTTAACTATCTGTAAGAGTGGCATTTTGACCATCAATGTAAGTGTGATTTTTCCCAACAACCCCAATAAATTGCTTTTAGCAATGAAATGCTTTTAGCAGGGATTCCCCAAAAATCAGAAATGTGTTTTAAGGGTTCCTCTGCAGCAAAACTGTTAAGAAAGGCTGCTCTGAAGTGAGCTCTTACTTGACCGAAAGTGCAAAACAGAACCACAACTGATATGTGTGGCAAACTTTAAAAGCTTTTACCTCAAGGGAGTATATTGGTTGATTTGACCAAGCACCAAGGAAACGTATAAACTGATATATCATGTATCCATTAAGAAAAGGGAGCCCATTTAGAACAGGATGAGCTTTATGCAGTACATGAGCACCCAACCGTATAAAATCAAGTCTATTCTCAAACAGTTTTCAGTAAACACCTTGGGGCTCACTAAGTTTCTGAGTCTAATTCCAGCTGGATTTATATCTTTAGTGCCTGGGGGTATATTTGACATTAATAATTTTGCAGCTAGAGGACAGAAATGATATCTAGTTCTATGCGTAAGGAGAAAAATCTGAAACAAATCCAACTGGTTCTTTTTTAAATAAATCGTTGTTTTGGTAGCATTAAATTGCACCGATACAGAGAAGCACTAATTCTCTCTGGAGGCTGCTGTGGGTTGCACTCTGCGTGTTTTTTTTTCCATTTTTTTTTTTGGCTTACTTACAAGCATTTTTTTTTGTAGAAACGGCATATAGTTTATAATTAGGTAATGTTTTCAGTATATAAAGGCTCTGCTCCCTGTTTGGTTCAGTTAATGCAGGTGCAAATTCTACTCTGCTTTCTGCATAGTACATATACAGGCTGCGCTTGATGCAGGCTATACTGCCTGCTTATTACATTAGTAGGCTCTGCTCCATACTTAGTACATATCTGAAGTCGGCTCCCTGCTTAGTACATATGCAGGCTATGCTGTCTATTTAGTACACATGCAAGCTCTGCTACCTCCTTAGTACATACTGTATATGGGCTCTGTTGATTGCTTAGTGCATAGGCTTTTCTCCCAGCTCAGTGATTATGCACGGTCCTGCTTACTACATGTGCGGACTTCCAGCTTAGTTCACAAGCTAGCTCCACTTCCATCTTTGTTCATATGCTGGGCTTTACTTCCAGCTTAGCACATATGTAAGTTTTACTTCTGGATAGTAAATATGTAGGTTCTGCTTCCACCTTAGTACATACACAGGCTCTACTTCTAGCTGGCATAGGGGAGCACAAACTGAATTCCTCCTTCTTTCTGAGTCGCTGAAAACCAAAGAGAATGATGACTTTTTTCTGACTTTAACTTTAAGCATATTCATTTTATGTGTGGGTCCCTCATTGACATCTATACCCCACCATAATCTAGGATAAGGGTCTGGTAAAGGTGAAGGTAATTCCCTGAGGATTTACTTACAAAGAGAAGCAAAGCTGGCCATACACTAGTAGATATTTGAATGAGTATGTGTATGAAGATTTGTATGACAATTCTCAGTACGTTCAATGGCTTCATAAATGCAGTTCAAAATACTTCAAAATTGTATTTGCTTTTAACGTTCAGTTTTGGAATTAATGGGCTTTCCCCAAATATAAACCTAATACACTGCTAAAAATGTGTTAATCTGACAAACATGTTCTATTCTGCTCCTTCCTATTTTCTTGTCACTGCACTCAAAAACAAACGTAGATTTTACCCTACTAATGAATAAACAAATGGTCTAATAACAAAAGATTTCAAACAAAAATCTGCTAGTGTATGTCCAGTTTAGGCAACCGGGAGCTGTCACTTACTAACAGTTTAAAAATAATTTTCTTTTCTGGTAAATATCAGTTTACACTTTGTAGTAGGTGTATGCATTGTACAGATATGCCACTTCAAAGGCATCTCCCAGGCATGTTATTTAAAGGAATTTTGCATTTTTAATGTTCCTATTTAAGCATTGATTAAATTGCTGTTCACCACCAAATGGAATTTATTTTTTTTTTTTTGCTTTGGCGTATGTCTGATATAAAAGTGTCCAGCCCCCTATGCTATTTGTTTGACAATCCTGTGCCTATCAGCCTAGAAAATGGCAATTACTTTTTTAAACTTTTGGCGCCCACGGCCTAATTTGGTTTGGATTCATGACCTGAACTTCAGTAATGTTTCCTGAACCCTCCTCCTCCTATTGAACCCAGGTACGTCATCCTACTCTTCATCACACTGGCATTTGGCAATATGGACAGCAGAAGAGAATTGACTCTTTACATAAAAAGGACAAAAAAAAGTTGTTAAAGCACAACTCACCCTCTCTACGTTCCAACACTGTCCTCCTTTTGGATCATCAAATGCCAATTCTATGCCAGGCTTAAAGCTCAATCAACATTTTGTTTAAATCATCTAAATACACTCACCAGTACATCAAAGCAAAAGGTGTGCAAAGTTGTACAGGCTGTTTCCTTTAAAAATCAGCAACAGCCTGAGTAGAAAAGCCTGCCTCCTGTCAGCATACTGCATAATGGGACCCTATTATCTATGGGGAAGAAATGATCTCTTTCCAAAGGTTCCAAACACTCCCTATTGGGTCAGAGTTGGAGTTATCCACCTACCTGGCAGCATGAGCTTTACTGATTGCAGTGTTATAGGTCTGACTCAGTAAGTAGCGTGTCAGACTTCTGCAGTGAGACCACTGCTTTCACACCATAGCTAGTAGAGGACAGACATGCTACTCAGGCTGTGGCTTCTTTAAAGAGAAAACAAACTCTAAGACATCAAGCACATTTTGCTTTAATGCACCTTGAATGTATTCATCTGATATAAGCTTGCCACAGATGGATCAAATCTCGGCCAATTTAGCAGGGACCGCCTGAGATTCAATCCATCTATGGGCAGGCTGGTTGCAATAAAGTTGATCCATCGATCAACTTCAGCCTGTTGGCTATTTTCATGTGATCACTGCCGGCGGCTATAGCAGGCAGGGAAGACTTCCTGCGCTCCCCACTGTCAAAACACAATAGCACTGCAGGAGCGTTTCCCCCATCAACACTGACTGTGTTGATGGGGGAAGCAAGCAATTTTCTTTCCTTCCACTGGTGGGCTGCTTAAGACTGAAGGTTAGGTTGGTCTTTCATGATTCCCGACATCATTCCATTGTTTCTCTGTCAATGACACACCCTTTGAAGGCGCATCATCACAAAGCCCTATTACTCAATGGAAAGCTGCATAGACCAGCCTTTACATGACATAATGTTAGGATCAGCCTATGCAGAAGAAGGACACCCATCCAGGCCACTGTAGAGGATCAATAGGGACCTCAACTCGTCACATGACTACAAAGAAGACACAATGAGACTGAAGTTATATTTCCTGGGAATTTTTATAAATAAGGTTTGGAGAATGGTTTTAGGGGAGGGGGTGACAGACCAGAGTTCTGCTTTAAATTAAGCTTACAATAGAACCTCAACATGCATATTTACTGATAAAATAGCATAGTCTCCCTTTCGTGTAGTAAAAGTTCTTTTTAGAAACTATATTTATGAAAATACGTTGGGATAGCTGATTGTGCAGGCTGCAAAAATACCCAAGAATTAATGGGTTACCTGCAAAGGATGCATGCTCGCTCCTGTATCTCAAGAATACAGACCAGTGACTCCTAGAGGTAGATAGGTCTATGAAAAATAAACAACTATTGCCGCTAGCAGTGGCCATTGTGTTCTGCTGGCAGGGAACGTTCCCCATGCTCCCCTCTAGCAGAACACAATAGCAGTGCAGGAGGGATTCCCACATCAATACTGACTGTGTTGATGGGGGAATCAAGCAATTTTATTTTCTTTAGCACGTGGTGAGCTGCTTAAGACTAAAGGTTCAATTGGTCTTTAATAAATAACAACATCATTCTATTGTTTCTCTGAGAGCCCTGGCTGTCAATGACACACCCTTCGGAGGTGCATCATCACAAAGCCCTATTACCCAATAGACCAGCATTTACATGACATAATGTTAGGATCAAGGTAATCAATTAACACAGCGCTAGCATATATGAATACGATGATAAACTTCCCCATGTGACACAAAGTAATAAAAGCAGTAACAATATATATGTATATATATATATATATATATATATATATATATATATGTATATATATATATGTATATATATATATATATATATATATATAAATGTCCAAAAAATTGTGGAATTAAAAAATCTCTAAGAAAGTGTCCAAATATATAATCGGTGATAAAGTGCTCCAGTGCAGATCAAACACATGTGCTTCAAGTGGTGGTGACCCCTCCAGGACCCCTACTCACCAGAACATGTGGACCCTGTGAGGGTCTAATGAGCTTGTGGACACTTAAATGTAAAAGACACCGTTTCACGGCTATTCGAGAAGTAAAAAGGAAGTGACGATAGCTCGGGTGCCGTACCGGAATTACGTCAACGCATTTCACCCTCCAAATAGGGCGTTTTCAAAGACATCATCACAAAGCCCTATTACCCAATAGACCAGCATTTACATGACATAATGTTAGGATCAGCCTATGCAGAAGAAGGACACCCATCCAGGCCACTGTAGAGGATCAATAGGGACCTCAACTCGTCACATGACTACAATGGGATTGAAGTTATATTTCCTGGGATTTTTTATAAATAAGTTGTAGAGAAGGGGTTCATGCATGGGAGGGGGTGGCAGACCAGGGTTCTTCTTTAAATTAAACTTTGCAATAGAACCTCAACATTCATATTCACTTTTGAAATAGCATAGTTTCCTTTTAGTGTAGAAAAAGTTGTTTTTGGTTTACCCAAACTGTATTTATGAAAAATATGATGAGATAGCTGATTGGGCAAGCTTTTTTTATTCCAAAAACACCCAAGAATTAAAGGGTTACCTGTGAAGGATGCATGCTCGCTCCGGTATCTCAAGTATGCAGCTCAGTGACTCCTAGAGGTAGATAAGTCTATGAAAAATAAACGATCTAACGCGCCTTTCGTTACCCCACTAATGTCTTTCCATAGAATCATTGCCTCAATGTCAGAAGCATTGTATTTCTCAGAATGCATTATTTTGATGTCACATTCTCATGTCAAATCTACAGGGCTTTAAAAAGGCACTTAAGACACCGGGAGCTGGATCACTCGTCAGAGCTGTGCAAGGCTTGATATTACCTACTTGAAATTAAGCTATGTGTCTTGCTTCATTAAAATGATTCATCTTCACATTCAGATGCACAGGTTAATTGCAATTTATTACACTGACAAACAGCATAGAGCTCTGAAGAGTATCACCATCTCTTCTCACTTACCACTAACAGACATGCTGGCAAGGTTTTTTTTTCTTTTTTATTACTTAAAGCTTCCTATCAAATCATCTTGTTGATGGGAACAAGCCTTGATATCTTGTAGATAAAAAAAAAAAAAAAAATAATAACTGAAAAAAAATCACAATGTCTTTGATATTATAAGATTGAATTACCTGCATCAAAGCCGCTGTAATTGTGTCAAACAAGCACTGTACATATCTGGCTGACAAGTGAAACACATCGCAGTGTTTTTCGCGGTAGCTGCTGCTGACAATGCCGGATATTGCTGGTTTTTTAAAACAATACGCAATACAACTGTATTACGATGAAAAGGCCAACACACTTTTCTTCTAGAAATAATTAGTCACTTGTGAGTTATTCTGGGGGAGAAGTTGCAAGTGTTTTATGTACTGATGAATTTACAGCCTTGTTAACCTTGAAGTCCCCCTACCCCACCATTACCAATACAAAACAGAATATAAAAAAAATCTGTCTATATAAATTTTATATACACACACACTTGAATGTAAATACACAAATACTGACTGCAAAATAAAAATTTTTAAACCTTTGACAAAATACCTATTTAAAAATAAATAAAAATATAAAATATAAAAAAATGTAATGCTCTCTATGTTATTTTTTGAAATCACTAAGACATTAGGTTATCATTGATTGATTGATTTATTAATTATTAATAATAATATTATTTTTTTTTTTATGGTAACATGTTTTTATGTTGGACAAACTTTTTTAAGAGGCATAAAGCATTTGTTTTATTCTCTCACTTTTCTTTGTAATGTCACTTTGGCGATAACTTTTACAAGAGAAAAGAGATTTTAACCACAAAAGTACAGAACATGTTTACTGTGACCAATCAGAAGTCATCTTTTGGTCTAATTATATGGCAATACATTTTACAGGAGAAAAGAGATTTTACCACAAAAGTACAGAACATGTTTACTGTGACCAATCAGAAATCATTGTTTAGTCTAATTATCTGGCAAAAACTTTCATAGGGGAAAAGAGGTTATAACACAAAAGTACAGAACGTGTTGACTGTAACCAATCAGCAGTCATCTTTTAGTCCAATTTTCTGGCAAAATAATCAGAATAAATACACTAATGTCAAATCTGTATTTAATAACAAAAAAAAAAGAAAAAAAAAATATATATATATATATATATATATATATATATATACCCCTATTATTTTTAGATATGATAGGAATGTACCAGACCTACATTCTGATTCAGAATAGAAATAAACAAACATATGTATAAAGCTGGGTACATTTGCAGAGGTGGGGGGGTCACTGAACATTTTATTAAAAAAAAAAGCTCAGCGCACTTTAAATATTCTCCTTAACATACAATTTGTTCTGGACTTCTGTGTGCCTGTTGTGGCTATCAAGCCAATAAAATATGGAAAAGTGGAAGGAACCAGAAAGACACAGAAGGGGAAGAACTCCGGAATATAATACAAACCATTGCAGTGCACCCACCACCACCCCACACTGCAAGGGTTAAATGCTTGTTTGGCCTAGGGGTAAAGGTATCATATGTAATACTTATCCTTATTCCTTGCTCCCCCTGCAGCCAATGCTCTTCTATTCTCTTCAAAGCCTACCGGAGCGACTAAAAAGGTAAGAATTACAACTTATTCTTCTACCCCTAGAATTTATGAGCATTTAACCCTTGAAGTGCAGGAAGACCCCACTACAAGGGTCATTTTTTGCCGCAGTGGAACTTAAAATATTTCCAAAGCAGGAAAAAATGTGGCCTTTATTAATATTACAAAACCCACTTTTCTATTTTAATTGATTAGTAAGTATAATATTTTTTGTTTCTCTGCTTTTATTGTTATAGATTTGATGATCAATCACATTATTTGTGTTGTTGTAAGGCATGATAAAACACTACAACTTGCATTATTGTGACAGGTGTATGTGCTTTGCTTATTCTAAAAGACATCTCAATGCACATAAAAATTAATAAAAAAAAGCACCTTTACTATAACGCAAAGCAACGTTCACACAACCCAACAGTGTAAATCCAGCCTAAAAAAAATTGTTTTTTAAAGTAAATAAATAAAGTATCTTGCTATTTGTGTTACCATAACTGTAGTGGGTGGTTTGAACCTTTCTTCTTTATATAACCCTTAGCTCAATAATATGGACAGCGGGCAACTATCAGAAACTCATACCTTTTATTGCCCCCCCTGTATACTGGTCTATGGGGGCTCACAGACCTGTAATTACCAATGGAGGCAACCCTTGTGACTTCAGAATATTTACCACTGTCTGGCAGAGGAAGGATCCAGGGATTGTTCATAAGCTGCAAATAAAACAAATAAATATCTGACATATAGTTACATTTTTTTTTACAGTTTTTACTAGTGTATTTCCCCTTTATATAATTTTATTGAGTAAGGCTGTATTTATTTATCTGTAATTCTGTGTCAAGAACTGGAAAACATGAACTTTTAGTGTTTTTTTGTTCTAGCTAGTAGTTTATGGATGGTTATGCTGAGAAATGCACCGTGTCCCCATACACTGATGCTGTGCTTAGTGATCATATCTCAGCCTCCTTTCAGCTAACTGGTGTCAGATCCCGCGAATGTGACATCTCTGTTCCCTAGCAGAGTGATTGTGTATGCACTTGCTTGTATCGCTACGAATGTCGCCAGGACTGCATTGCTGATTTAGGATGACAGACTGAGCCCCTACAGAGTTCTGTAGGATTCTTGCTCACATTAGATTTGACAGTTTGAATAACACAGGTACCCTGCCTCATCCAAGAGGGACATAGCGAATGAGCTGGTAATACATGTTCCATGTCTGTGTAATTAACTTCTTCCAATTACTGAGATCCCTGTGTTGGTAGTTACAGTGCTAGATTATTATGTATGTGTTTTTTAACATATAAATAGCTGGATAATAAATTCAAAAACATTAACTTTTTGGCAACATTGAAGAAAATCTTCCAACCCTCCCAACGCCTATACAAAAATGTGTGTTTTTACGTTTTTTTTTTCCCTTCTTTTGTCATGTGATGTCACGGACCTCCTATTGATCTTCATTCATGGGTGGGAACCTGAATGCTGTAGACTGGTGGCAGATTCCCTGCAGAATTATTTTGTTAGCCCAGGGCAACTTGATAATTTACCTCCAGCAGGCAGGTCCTTGATGCCCTTGGCTTACAGGAAGGTCCTTCATGCCCTCAGTTTACAGGAATAGGGTTGAATGCAGTGACAGCCCTTTTTTATAAGCCTTAGATATGTTGTTTTAATAATTAAAACTGGAATTTGGTTTTGACTTATAAGGTAACCCCAGTGTAACAGATGTAGGAGAAATATAAAGAAATACATAGCAAAGAGCTCATAGTGTAGTGCAGGGGTGTCCAAACTATGGCCCTCCAGCTGTTCAGGAACTACAATTCCCATGAGGCATTGTAAATCTGACATTCACAGACATAACTAGGCATGATGGGAATTGTAGTTCCTGAACAACTGGAGGGCCATAGTTTAGACATAGCTGGTGTAGTGGATAAATATACCAACTTATTGATTAAAAAAATGGATAAAATGCACTCACAAACAAGGTAGAAGGTCTGCTCCAGGGCACAGGAGTACTGTCCTGTGTACAGCCCTTTTTATAAGCCTTAGATATGTTTTTTTTAATAATTAAAGCTGGTTTTGACTTATAAGGTAACCCCAGTTTAACAGATGTAGGAGAAAGATAAAGAAATACATAGCAAAGAGCTCATAGTGTAGTGGATAAATATACCAACTTATTGATTAAAAAATGGATAACATGCACTCACAAACAAGGTAGAAGGTCTGCTCCCGGTCACAGGAGTACTGGAGGGAGCTTGTCCAGGCTGGATGGAGATCATGATGGAGCTCAATGAAGATATTAGGACCTGTTTGATTGCTTTTGGGGCCACTCAAAGTAGAGATGAAAGCATATCCCCCATGTCCCAGAACATGGGGTGCAGGCTTGTCCTAATACCAGTCAATTGATGTCCTTGATGCCCTTGGCTTACAGGAAGGTCCTTCATGCCCTCAGCTTACAGGAAGAGGTTTGAATGCAGTGACAGCCCTTTTTATAAGCCTTAGATATGTTTTTTTAATAATTAAAGCTGGAATTTGGTTTTGACTTATAAGGTAACCTCAGTGTAACAGATGTAGGAGAAAGATAAAGAAATACATAGCAAAGAGCTCATAGTGTAGTGGATATATATACCAACTAATTGATTAAAAATTGATAAAATGCACTCAAAAACATGGTAGAAGGTCTCCAGGGCACATGGGTACTGGGGGGAGCTTGTCAAGGCTGGATGCAGATCATGATTGAGCTCAAAGAAGATACTATTACCTGTTTGATTGCTTTTGGGTCCACTCAACATAGAGATGAAAGCATATCCCCATGTTCCAGAACATGGGGTGCAGGCTTGTCCTAATACCAGTTGATTGGGTTAGTAAATGTAAAGAGGAAAGGATTGCCTGGGCTGGTCAGGGGTAGTGACAATCCATTCCTCTTTGCAATTACCAACTCAATAAAGACACTGCTGATTCTGTGCATAAGGAAAAGAAACCAGAGTGTCACCCAGAAGTGTGCAGACACACCTCCTGGATGACATCACACATGGAAGATGTCGATACAGAGAGACACATTTCTGGGAAAGTTCCCCTTTCATCCATCTTCAAAAGAAGATGTAGGAGATCAGGGCTGTGGGCAAAACCTTGATGAAGGGGTTGCAGATTCCCAAAACCCGTTAGCTCTTCTGAAACCTTTAAATGCACAACTATATCACGATTGTTGTGGTATAATACATTCCTTTGGATATGAACACTGCTCCTCCTTACGGACATTTCTTTTGCTTTATCCTCAAGAATTGTATTCCTGTCTGTGTATTTGTTTCAGATTTTCCTTCACTTCTTGTCCAATGAAACTTGTCATTGTGACGGTAGGTGAGGGAAAATCTCCTTAACAGAGCCCAAGATATAAACCCAATAGAACTTCCAATCTTTCCCACTCCAGCCAAAACAAAAAACAAATTAGGCTTGACTTACATTTTAATGTTTTTTAAATTAATGTTTATTTGGGTTTTTACCCATTGGAGTTCAGTTTTAATTAGGATATGCAGAAATAATGCAATTTTTACAACCTATATTTGTTCACAGATAAAGATCTTTGATAATTTGTTACAATTTCAAAAGTTCATAACATTTACAGCCCACTTTTTGTATTCTTTTTGTTGCTCTGTACGTCATTTGCGTTGGCTCGCGTACAAATACAAAGGGTAGTGAACATACTTGTCCGCTGTTGCTTGATTAATTGGTTATATAGGAAGAGAAAATAAGCAATTCATATTTCAAGGATTGGAGCTGATGATAGAATAATTGTTTTCCATCAAGGAAACAAAAAAAGGACTCCTAATAAAATTTTACAAGTTAGCTGCCAACGAGCATAAAGTACAGAGCACTATATGAAATGAATTGGGTGCCATAACTGAATCTTCTCTCAGGACAATAAGTCTAATGTAGTGCCAAGGTCTGAAGAGGTCACATGGGGCCTTCTCAGAGGAGAAAGGCAATCTTCCATCCCCTGTCAAGATCACTTCCATTTATAATACATCTGAGATGTGTCCTGAAAATGTATTATAGAGCCGATATTACAAATGGAACCAGAATCATTAGTAAATCACTAATGATCGTCAAGTTAACCATTTGTAATCGTAGATCTAAATTTATGGGAAGAACACATAAGTCTTGGCCTAAGGAGGCAAAATATCAGGAGTTAGCAAGGATGCCCTCTTGTTTTACTATTTTCTCAGATCTCTTTCCTATAGAAGCCTGCAATGATAAAATAAAACTGGTAATAGTTATAGCTGAACTCCCGGAAGAAATAAAGGGCACACATTAATGCAGCTCTGTATACATTATTAAGTGTATTTTTCAATGTAAGCATCTGAATTTGAGCTGGTATCAGCCTCTTGCAAAACCCTATACAGCAGAACTGAGACTGGGAGTGAAAAAAAACCTGCATAAATGTCAGTCACTTGTACTGCAGTGCTCATTTGCTAATAAGGGACATGCTGATGGGATAGAGAGCAGAGCAACCTCTAAGTCTTACATAACTTCAGTAAAAATAAAAAGAGGTCTCCTGCCTCACCAAACAGGGCCACGATCTGTGTCAGAGCTGTGTAAATCTTGCAGTTAGCATTTCACCTGTGTTTTTAGTTGTTTTGCCTGAAGTTCAAAAGGTAAAACAAAGTTGTATCCGCGCAAACGCCATTTGCACAATCTAAAACAGCAGCTGACACCCACAGGTTAATCTACATAACCATAAACCATAAATATATTGTACAAATTAGTGCAGTGCTAAAAAAATTAAATATGAATATAACTATGCCCAAGAATAGACAGGGTTAAATCCACTCAAGTCCATGCAGGAGGGGCCTGTGCAGATGGAGGTGAACTAAGTTTATGACCCAAAGAAAGAGTCCATAAACTCGATGTGTAAACAATCCACCACAGTGCAAATGAGCCTCTCACCTTATATGATTCACCCCTGAATTAACAGCTGGTCAGTTATGCTTGGAAAATATCCACCAGGGCAAGGAGATCCCCAGATGATGATGGATGGATGGATGGCTCTAATGTGAATCCATCAGATCCAGATATAGGGAGGCTATACATAAACTCCTCAGATGTGGCTCAAATCAAAGTAATAAAAGCGGCACAGTGAAGTATGTTAAGACAAGTTTTTTGCATAAAAAATGTAGTGCCTCCTACTTTTAAAAGCACTGAACCCAGTGCTAAGATGAAACAGATAACCGGGCAGACAGAGCGACTGGAACAGCTGATTCCTTCCTTCCATGAGACAGCGGGTGACGTCACAGCTCCTCCTACCCTCCGTACGCGTATCGTCTCAAGAGGAGGGACTTCCTCAGCGGCCTGAAGTTGCCTGAAGTTCAGCTTTAAAAAAAACAACACTTTTATTCACCTAGGTGGATGCAGCATGGATTCAAATGTTTCATCTGTCAGTCACAGGCTCTCTGCTCTGCCCTTTAGAGCTCACTGGAGCACCAGGCTGTGCAGAAGTGGCTGGCTCAGTCTCCCAGTGGCTTGCTGAGAGGCTTAGGCAGCTGCCTGTCCAGGTTTCTGGGTGGATCCTGACATTAAAGTTGGGATTTATCTAGAGTCGGAACCGGCTGAGTGATGTCAGCTGACAGCGGGTTTTAGCTTGTTGTTGTCAGAATACGGATCACAGGAGTGCAAGTAAGATCAAAAGAGGTTTGGTCCTGTTTCTCCTTTAATAAATTGGAGCAAGTGACACAACTTTGTCTTTCTGCTTTTTCTTTGGCATCCCTGACTCCTTTCTCCCCCCGGTTCATCAATATATGCTGCCAACTAAATGTGCTTGAAAAAGCATTTTTTGTTGAGGAGACTGGTCACACCAACCGGGTAACTCTTTACTGGGGATGACTGGTCTCCTCTCTGTCCCCACACTAGTTCTTAAGTGCACCCCTGAATGAAGTAAGCTCCTCCCTGCACCACTGAAAGAAGAGGACCTTGATGTTTGTTTATGATGTCACTTGGAAGTCAAGTAATGTTTTTCCCTTCTGGAGCTAGATAACAATAGGAAATAAATGGAGGATTTTCTAGAAGGTGGAAGGTTTAGGGGGTAAAAACTACCTGTCCAAAGATGGCTTTGATTACATTGAGTTTACCTATCTCCATTTTAGATAGGGAGCATGAAGAGGTGGAGATGATTGGTTCCCTAATGGGAATATATAAACAAATGTGTGCTATCTTTGTATGACACAGCAACAGGTTTACTTCAATACCCCCCTCTACAGCATCAGCTACACCAGGTTTCTTTTGCTCTCCCCAACACACTGTTTGGTGTCTGGGAGCAAAAGGCTGAAGCTATTTGAAAGTTCCAGGTTGCAACTCTCTCTCGCTTTCTTGAAGGTGCTAGGACTTTTTTTTCTGCCAAGTAGAGTGGCAGTGAAGTAGAGGAAAAGTCAGTAAAAGGTGCTAGTGGGTTACTAGTTGCTAGTGGTAGTTGTCACCTGAATACACATAAAGGGTATATCCCATAGGGACACTTGTTCTGGTGACAACTGTTTAAAGAGGGTATTTTTCTCACTTTGGAAAGATTTCCTCTCACTACCCTTTGTGCATCTGGGGCAGAGAGCAAAGGGAAATCTCAATATTGCAGGATTGATGGCAAAAAATCTGGGTGTTTTTAAGCATTTCCAACTCCATTCAACAAAAAAATATTGGTTTTGGCTTTAGACATATGCATGTGAAGGTTCCTATTAATCCAGTTTATGCTCAGTCTTTCTCATCCTTTTTACCCCAGAGAAACTCTTGAAATAATTTAGAGGTCCTGGGGAACACCAGCTAAAACCAATTAATTGGGAGTGTGGCAGAGATATGCCCCAGCGAAGTGATGTTAACCCAGGATTCTCAACCAGGCAGGTTGAGCGGCTCCAGGGGCTTTGCCTAATTAGGAGGAAACTGGCTTTTCAGTTTACTTATGGTTTAGAAAAATCTATTTTGGAACCTGGAGCCCAGAAATTTCTCAGTAATCCGGGTGGGATAAAATCTCAAGTCCCGGATCTAGAGTTAGTGAACAGTCAGCACACTGATTGCACAGGTGTGTGCAGGCATTTTTGTAGAGACCTAACCATGGTTCAGGGCTTCAGCCCACCAGAAAGAGGAGGTCGCTGTCTGGAGGGCTCCACGTGGGAGCCAAAGCAGCAAGGGGCTGCATATTATGTGCACAGAGTCTGTGAGAAACATACAAAGGACTAAAGTGGAAAGCCAGAATTTGCAGCATTGTATGTATAAGCCAGAAGGCTGAATGTCTATTTCTTTGCAAGGGGGAAATGCCCTGTGAGGGAAACCTGTAGTTTTTTATTTTCTGGAACATTAAGTTTCTTTAATAAAAGTGGGCCAACAAGCCCTTAAATTATTTATTCTGACGTGAACTGTACTTGCTAGCAGGTGCTACACTTGAGCTAAACACCTTAAAAAAATTACAGGGGTCAGTTTGACAAATGTCCCTTACACTGGTGGCCAGTGGAAAAAATGCACCTTAGAGTGGTGGTCAGGATGCCACCTTACAGCTAACTAAAAAGATTATTGGTGTCATGCTGCTGGGTCTGCCATGGGACACTGGCCTGGAGCCATGTAGGCACCATTAGATGGAAAGCTTATCAACCACAGCTCGAGAAACCCCTAGCAACATCTGGAGGAACCCTAGGATTCCATGGAACCTGGTTGAGAATGGCTGATATAGCTAACAGTAGTAAGTCACACTCAGCTTGTTCAACAAAGCAAGTCCAGCTGAATGTGACTAACTTGTAGGCAGGTGAAATGCAGGTGGCACTCTTCTGCAGTGGTACTGCAGTTGGAGAGGAATTCAAGAGGAACATGGTTCCTCTATTGTTTCCTGGGTCACTGGGGAAGCGATCCAATTGGATGCTGACAGCCCATGTGACTCTGGCAGCCATCTTGGTTCAGGCAGAGCCCATTTAAGGCCCTGGCTCCCAGGCTTGGTGCACATTTTGCAGTGGGTAGAGGGTAGAGTAGGGACAGGTACCCTGCCTGGAAGTGACAGAACTAGCAGCAGGAAAAGTTTCTGACAAGGAAGGAAAGCATAGGGCTCGCAACTTCTCTGGACATCTTCTCATTTGGGCACGAGACGGCCAGGCTGCACTCTGCCCCTCCTAATAGGTGCTGTCAGTTCAGCTGAAACCTGCCGCCGCACCATGCTGCACTCTACCTACAAATGACTACTAGCATTAGATATACAGTACATTACATTATAGTGAGGCTGAAACCAAATCTGGTTTTTTTTTTCTGCTTTGGCTACAGTAGCAAAGACATTTGAGAGGTTGTTATAGCTGTCTGTGTCCATGTGTTCATGGTCCATTTATCACCAAGAACCGAGACAAAAAGTAAAGATGACACAAAATGCAAACAAATGCAAGAGGACAGAATTAAAAATAAAAGGTTTGATAAGGTTTTATTGTTGTCTGTAGACTTCCTTAGCCAATAACAGTGGTCATGCAAGAAAGTAAGGTAAATCTCCCCACAAGGAACCAACGCATAAATAAAATGCCAATGAAATTTCTTATTCTTCACATTCTATCCAAAATTAAAAACATGCAATTTATATATATGAAATTAGTGAACTGCTTTGTGCACAGTCTCTCTTTTTCTCAATTTCCTGTACAGGATTTGTTTATCTCTGTTATCTGAAGGAATCAGACAATAACCTGATTGGTGCTTAGTTACTCATCTAAGACAGACTTTGTCTATAGAACAGCTTCGGTGCTAACACAGCCTACACTATATGTGTATTATAGACTGAACATAATTTGTATGAAATGGTAATGATGGTGCTGAAATGTGGGGAATAATATAAAAACCGCAGAATCTGGGACACACGCAGCAAATCAGAATTGTTCTGGAAGCATGTAAACATTATAAATTATATACAGTGAGAGGTCTGGTTACTGCACTACTGTGAATCAGCCATGCACACACTACTCATCAAGTAAAGAGCACCACAAATTAACTTTAATGTTTATTGTACCAGGCTTGGAAGCAGTAGTCTGAAGCTCTGGATAATGTCCATCACACTCCCAGACGCTGCTGTATTAACTGCTTTCATGCCAATGGCACCTAACATATGTGGACCTGAGCTTAACAAGAAACATCTTTAATGACTAAATCAATATGGCTATATGCAGTGTGCTAAAGAACGCTGAACCTGTCATCAGGGCTGGATTTATACTTCCTGTTCCCCTAAAGAGCAACTGTCCTGTGCTGTGCCCTTCCTTACTGTACATGCCTACTGCTTACCATACCTACAAAATCATGGACCAGTTTGTAGCCACAAGCACAAAATGTTCTTCCCATTTTTTTGGGGGGTATTTTCAAAAATGTACAGCCAACAGTAACATAGCAGAGTAAAGTGGTTACACAGATTCAAGTTTTTCAAAATGTAACACCTAGATGAGTCTGTATTAGCAAAAGTAGATATACAAGAATATACAGAACATGGACACATTTGTGAGTCCATGTTTATTACATGTGCTATCTGTGGAAGAAAGAGCCCAGTAGCTTTCTCAACGCAGAGAAGAGAGATTGCAAAACAATAATGTATACTTCAAGAACTACGGGTCATGGTCATTTGTCACTTTAGAACTTGTACCTTATGCTTCCAGGATTGACCCCATTTTTTAAATATCCTCAAACAGTTGGTCACAGACTTTTGGAACAAGAGGCAGGTATAAAGATAAAATAAACAGATTAAATATAATGGCCACTAAGATATGTAAAGTGGGCATTGCTTCATTCAGTGTACAGCTTGTAGTGTCTGGGTAAAAAAAGCCCCTGCATTGGTGTCCTCAATGCAGCCTCCCCTAACAAGCCCATTGATAAAAGCTGCCAAAGATGATAAGATTAAAGTAGAACTAAAGGCAAAACCCCCTTTTTTGGGGGGGATAATGTAAAGGGAGTTTATAACCACTGTGAGATTTTCTTGTTTTTTTTTTTTTGCCATCTCTGTCTCATTTTGGAGATTTCCATTAATTTCCTGTCCCATAGCCAAAAAGGAAATGAGAGTAAATCCCTGCAAATTAAGGGAATCCCTTGTGACCCCCAGGTCAACAGAACTAGCATCCGCATTGGAAGATTTCCCCTCTGTTACTTTTCTGGGGAAATCCTGAAATTTGGGATTTTCTTTTACTTCCACTTTCAGTGATAATAATGAACAGGACAAATAGAGAGGGCGAATATCCATAACGGGGGCACAGACAGCAATAAAAAATCACACATGTTCTAATCCCTCTCCACTCTATTCAAAACAAAAAAAAAAGCTTTGCCTTTAGTTATACTTTAAAGTGGCATTTGCTAATGGCAGTCTGGGAGCGCCCTGCCAAACAGAAATGGCCTGCAGATGCCTAATTTTGCTACACACCTCCTCCATCAACCCCATTGATCTAACAGCAAGCAGTCACTTATAAAATTGCAATAGATGATTAGAAAAGGGTAGTGTGATGGAAACGTCCAGCACCCTGCTTTGGTGCTTCCGTGAGTATACAACTTCCTCCAGTCTGGACATAGGAACCAGATATTATAGCGGACCATACAAGACTAGCCGACAATAGCTTGTATGAAAACTGGAACTGTTTATTGAAAACTCACACAAAATTTATAGTACACGAGATCAGATGAGCCTGATCACATTATTGTATGCAAACTAAACTGTATACAGGAATATAATTAGCATAACTAAGGAACAACCAACATAAACTATGCTAATCCACCTCTAGCAACTAATAGCTGACAGTGATATAATCAACTCGAGCTAATTAACTAGTCACCTAAGCCAGCCTAGGTGGAGGGGACACAATACTAGCAGGCAGAGAGAAACAATAGATGACTTTGTTAACAATGGGAGAAAAACACTTGACACATAACACCTTAAACAGAATAAATCAGGATACTGCAGAATCAGGTTACTTTGAGCTGATGATATTAACATCTGTTATTATTGTGTTAAGAAGTCATTGTTGGAGTGGGGCATCTACGCACTAAGCATTGATCTCAGGCCTAGATTCCCAGAGTCTGTGTATTTTGGGGAGACATAAACTTGAATTAGAAACAAGACTTCTACAAGGGTCCCCCAGGCATACACCTCCCAAAGAGTAGTGTTCTCTTAAAAGCCAGGGACCATAGTCAGTGGGTAAGAGGCTACCCTGCAGTCCCCTCTAAAAATCCCTGTCCTGGCTGGGTCCCTCACAGGTGGCATCAGTGCAACTAGGGAAGGGGGGCTACCGATAATGAGGTGTCCAGAAACCCCTCCCCCCACGGCACCCCATAACCCATCTCTAAAGGCATCTTTGCACAGCATTCAGCAGATCTGCCATAGAGAGAGGTATATTTTGCCACAGAGGGACATAGGGCTTGAGCAGTGACACTGAACAATGTGAAGGAATGTGTAGTGCACACAGGCAGCACTCATGCATTGCACTGTAGCCACACAAAAGTTCAGCCTGGGCAGCCTGGAACCAGCCCCAGGCACATTTAAAAGCTTTCCCTGGAGCCCCACACCACTCATATGTCTATAGAAGGGGCTGACAACTTTGCAGACAGCAGAGATACAAACAGCGATAGGCCAGTGAAAAAAAGGTCAAGCATCAAGGCTCACTGGGAGAACCCAGGGTGCCATGTCTGCCTCAACTGCTAGCCCCCCTGCTTCTTTTCTGAAGTTGTCTCATGTGCTCCATCCATGGGAGAAGCAGAAAAATCCCCAAAACTCTCTCTTAGAATGGAGGAGAATGGAGGAGGAGGGGGCTAGTAAGGGTGAGAGGAAAGGGCCAGCCATAAAAAAGTTACAATACAGGCCATGGTTGGTCCAGGTTGTACTGGAGTTGGGACCACACTTTAGGACCTGGAGCGCCAAGACCATTCTAGCACCCTCCACACTGTTGCCACTCATTAATCATTGCCACCGGGGACATGCTGGGGACTTTTGTTTTTCGGGGACTGTTCTTGGCAAATAAGTGTAAATGGCAATCTTAATGTCAACATAAACTGTAGCGAATATTAGACAGCAACTTGGTATACTTCAAAATCCAAGTCTTTATTAGCCACATGTAAAACACACAGTGTATACAGCTAACGCACTTTGGCCATAATGGCCCTCCTCATAGCATGCCATATTGTCAACACAAAGGAAGCTTTTACAGGTAAATATTGTGCATAAAAGCCCTTAAATGTACATCTAATCTTATGGGAAGATTGTTGTTGAAAAGAATGGCATGGCGATGGAGTCTTTTAAGAATACAATGACATACCTTTCTATGCCCCCCCAACCCCCACCATACGCATCATATGTCAAATTTTATGTGATTAACTTTTCCATTTCCAAACCACATTCCACCTCATAATGGGAAGAAGCCAAATTTTATTCAGTGTATATTCAACAGTCTGAAGCATTTGTTCTCCTATTTACAGTTTGGATTCCAATAGCAATCTTTCTTTTCATAATCTTTTAAGAAAAAGAAAAAAATGCACAATGTTTTCTAGCTTCGCTATTTTACAAAAAACTGTTTAGTTTTTCGCATTTCTCCGTCATATTTTGCATCTTAATGTTGTTTTGCCGCAGGTTTGACATAAAAAGGTTTGTGTGAATGTCGTTTTCTCATAATACAGTGCAGATCACCCGACAAACCGCGTGCAGCGTTTGAAATTTAAAATTTCAGCGTTGTGCAGTCATATTTTGTTTAGAGATCCTTAAACCCAAAGGATTTTTTTTTCTCAAATCTTCTTAAAATGTATCTCTTTTCCACGAGACTTAGCTCTGTGTTGAGGGGCTGCCTTGGAATGCCTAGACTGCAAGGAAATTATATGAAAGGCAATTATTAAGAAGCAGCAAAATGAATGGATGAACAAATAAACAAACAAATAAATTATAAGGTATTTTTCAGAGGCTGCTCTTTAAAAAACGTACAAAGCTGATTCATCCAGATTCATCTTCATTTAGCTTATTCAGTAGTATAGCAAAAAACGGTAATAACGATATACAAAGTGTAGTAATCTATAGCAACCCATCAGATTTAAAATGACTGTAATTAAAGGCTCAATCCATCTCAAGTTATATTTTAGCAACGAGAAGCACCTGGTGGACCCAGTAAGAGTTTTGGCTTGATAGTTCAGGTGTGAATTTCTTTTTGGTGGTTAAACTGACCCTGTCACCACAAGGTTACCTATAAAGGAAGGCCATCCCTGTAAAAGAAACCCGTCTGTATCTACCTTTCCTAGCTTCACTACTCCTTAGTCAATGACCCAATAGGAATAAGCTTGTATATGTTCAGAACTGATTTGGGGCCCTAACCCAGAAGTCAACTGTTATTCCTGGGCCAATAAGCTGCAAATAGGGAATTCCCCACTCCACAGCTAATGTACACATAGGGGGATGCTTGTGACATCATTGACCTAATGCCACAGTTTAGCCTACAGTTTCCTGCCTGTGGAATTCTTACCTTCTTGGTGCAATGGTTCTGCTAGACCTGTGATTCTATTCACATGCTTTGTTTGGCCTCTGTGTTCACCCATGGGCGTCACCTGCTATACTCTTGGTTTGTATTCCTTTCTCTTCTATCACTTTCTGGCCTGCCTCCTAGTTTGCTTCCCTATATAAGACATGCTTAGTGCAGACCGCATGGCCTTAGCAACTTCCTAGATCTCTGAGCTCCTGTTTGCCTAGTACTACTTGTTTTTAGTGCCTGACTTCCCATGTAGCAACCTCTGCTTTGTCTACCATTTTTGATTGCCTGCCACCGACACTGACCTTGACCCGTTTCCCAGATTATCTTCTATTTCCTGCCATGTGTACTCAAGTGGCTTGCATATCATTAGCTAGGCATACCTGGGGGCAGCAACCTGGTTCCAGCTTGCTGCAAATCCATCTCTACCATCAGGGCCCTGGTGAAGAAGCAGGCTGGGGTATAGACTCTTTACCCTGGAGTACCTCGAGTTGGCGTTCTACAAGTGCTCACTACCACAGAAACCTGACACCTAATATGGCCACTGGTAATACCACCACTAGGTGAATAACTTCCGACTTTCAATGGGTTTGGACAGATGGGTAAACTGGCCCAATCTGCCCATTTATTCTGCCTGTTTGGCTCATATTTTGGTCAAACTCATAGATGACTCAAACCTAAAGCTTTCTCCTGGTTGTAATATGGTAGCACTCTATCGCCAAAAAAGTGACCATCCTTCCCTAACCAATTACGAAGGGTGTTCAAAAAGTCTTTTAATTTTATAGGTATTAAAAAAGGGATGCTAGCATGGTGGTACTACATGCAGTAGTAAGGGGCAAGTGCATCCTATTACTGATAGGCAGTGCACATGTCATGGGTCAGTCCAGAGACCATTAATCAACATGGCAGTCAACAGTGTTAGTGCGTGCATGAAACAGCGTGTGGTGATGATGTTTCTTGTGAATGAATGTGTAAAACCCACAGATATTCTACAGAAGATGAAGCACAGTACAGTGATGAGATACTCAGCTGCAGTTAGACATTTATATGGTGTAAACGTTTCAAAGATGGCCGTATGTCTGTCAGTGACAATCCCAGCCGTGGTGGTTCCCAGCCCACAGCAGTCAATCCTGTGAACATTCAGTGCGTGGAACGCCTGATCCTGGATAATTGACGCATAACCTGACGTGAAATTGCACAAGAGACAAATCCTTCTGTTAGCACACACTGAGTACCAGACAGCTTTCCACTTTTGACCGGAAAAAGAATAGTTGAAGCCTGCACTGCCTTGAAGGAGCGTTTTGACAGTGAAGGCCAGGATGTTTCTCCAGGACAACGCAGAAGCTCATACTGCTCCCCGCACTATGTGCACCGTACCGCAACTCGTCTGGGAGGTATTGCCACATCCCCTTTACAGCCCGGCGCTTGCTTTGAGCGATTTCCACCTGTTTGTACCTCTAAAATAGTTCAGGTGTACTGGGAAATTTTTCTATGCTGGACCTTTCCAGGCATTAGTTAAACGCTTGGATGAGTGTATAAATGTAGCAGGGGAATATGTTGAAAAATAAATTCAGTTTCCGCTCCTTGAAATTTGTTCTTTTATTATATAAGCTCAAAGTTTCCGGTTTGATTTGAACGCCCCTCGTACAATTTGCGGTTTTAGTCAAGCACTGGATAATCTATACATTTATGAGTAGCAAAGATGGCAATTTAGCAATTTGTATATCACATACAAATTATTGGTAAAAGAAATTTCCTTTGTTAGTAGTGTATTCTGGATGCAAAGGAGTTAAAGAGCTTGCAATGCATTCCTCTGAAGGTGCAGACATTGGCTGTTTATCTAGATAATCCCTGTGTTATAAAATGAGGTTACAGCGGATGGCAAGTCAGGTTCTGCACGTCTCACTGCACTGTCCACACTACAACCTGCTTAACTAATCTCACAAAATGATCCGGAATGTCTTTCATGAAATGAAAACAGGAGATTTAGTCACAGGAAATGCTTAGAAAAGGGTCATCTCTATGACATCTCCCACTAAATGGACACTGCTAGACTCAACAGATAGTAATTACCCTATCGATCAGTTTCTAAATGGATAAGTTAGCCCAGCATACCAAATTATTTCAGTTTGTGTTTGCAGAGGCTTGAATGAATTAACCCCTTTCAAGGCATAAACTGTAAGATCGTTTGATTTTAAATAAAAAGCTGTTGCTCTTTGCTCATTCAGTAAAACAATGCAAGAGCATAGAACATGTGCAACCCTGTACCAGTTATCCTATTATGATGCAATAAACTAAAATCTAGATTGTGAAAATTTTCTTTGCTCTTTGTACTTCCTTACTGGATAAGCCCAATGATGAAAAATACATCATGGCACTTGTATTAAAGGGATTGTAAAGGCAGAAAGTTTTTTTTTTTTTTTTTTTTTTAAATCCTAATGCATTGTAAGCATTAGGATAAAAAACGTTCTATGTACAGCAGCCCCTCTCAGCCCCCCCCCCCCAATAATTACCTAAAGCAGTCTTTATCCAGCGATGTTGCAGGAGTATCTAAGCTGCCTGGGACTCCCCTCCTAATTAGCTGAGGCAGCAGCGTTGCGCGATTGGCTCCCACTACTGTCAATCGAAATCATTAAGCCAATCAGGAGAAGGGGGGGGGGGCGGTTGCAGCTCTGTGTTTGAATGGAATAGTTCATATTTCCATCACACACGTTCCTGGGTATAGGCACTTCTGTTGTGGGTACTGTAGCGATCACCAGCTGGACACTGGATACATCACAGATAAGTATACATGTTCGCCAGCACACCATGGATCTTGCATAGCAGTCCAAAAAAACTTTTTATTGCAAAAGCATCACATCAGGATAACTGCAACGTTTTGGAGCCACGCAGGACCCCCACATCACATGCCTGAGGAAGAGGCCTGCGTGGCTCTGAAACATTGCACTTATCTTGATGTGATGTGATCCTTTTGCAGTAAAGAGTTTTTTGGACTGCTACGCAAGATCCATGGTGTGCTGGTGAACATGTATACTTATCTGTGTCTGAATGGACACAGTGAGCTGTGACTCGGTGCGGGTGCCCCCATAGCAAGCTGCTTGCTGTGGGGCCACTCACCAGGAGAGAGGGGCCAGGAGAGCCGAAGAGGGACCTGAGAAGAGGAAGATCCAGGCTGCTCTGTGCAAAACCAACTGCATAGAGCAGGTAAGTATAACATGTTTGTAACTTCTTGTATTTATTCCGGTGTCTATCACACAGCCTCCAACCCTTGTGAAAGTCACGTAATAGTAACGCAATGTGTCAGGACGAGCCGGATGATGTCACTTCCAGTTACGGCCGAAACCGGAAGTTCGGATTTTATGTGTGACCCCTTGGTCCTGACAACCACTCGCTAAGCAGTTATTTTAACTGTAAATCTGCACATTGTTTTTTAATAAATGCATCTTAATACTACACCATGAGGAGTTATTTTCCTTATTTCATGTGCGATGGTCTGTGATGGACTACACCATATGGAGATCGCTCCAGCAGTTCGATGCCTATTACCTTTGGACATGGTGGTGGAGTTTATTTGTGTCTCTGGATCTAGCACTAGATTGCGATCGATAAAACTGGGATTTCTTTGTGAAGAACTTATTATCTCACTAATAAGAACTTTATTTGTGTTCATTATTACAATTTTGCACTGGACTTTTATTATATCCACCATTTTTATTTTATTTTTTCATCAGATGTGTCCATATATCCATTAAATGTTTATATATTTTATATATAAACTTTATTTTATTTTGATTTTATTTTATTTCATTTATTGATTATTTTTGGTGTTGTCTGATTTAGCGTCTCTCTATTCTACTAACTATATACATATATCTGCAGTGTTTACTGATCTCTCTCCAAAGCTCTAAGTGTCGTTTCTCTCTGGTGCTTCGTTCCTCTGTTATCAGCATGAGTCACTTCTGAGAAGTTTTTCCAGCACATAAGATAAATTTGTGTCGGGAGGGATAAATTTGTGTTGGGAGGGAGTAATCAGCAGACAAAGTTCTTCTGATGTGTGTGTGTGTAGAGTGTGTGTGTGTGTGTGTGTGGGGGGGGGGGGTGGGTGTCAGGGGAGGGTTGGGGTGTTTCTTTCCTCAAGTCAGCTCTCACACAGTGTAACTCCAATCTCTCCACCCTCTTCTCTGTGCTGCTGACAGATGAAGATTTTAGCATGATCTGCAGTTTTGAAAGGATGTAGAGAGGGGAACACTGCAGATAAACAAATAAAACCTATATAGGAGGATTTATTTAATCTCTGTGTATCATCTGAGGCTGTTCACTTCACTGGGTATATGTGAGGGCTTACATCCACATTATGGCCCTCGCTCCCAGGCTTGGTGCACTTTTTACAAGTTGGTAGAGTAGGACCAGGTAACCCACCAGTTAGGGACAGCACTAGCAGTAGGGAAAGGTTCTTGATGAGGAGGGAAAGGGTAGAGTCACAACTCCTTTGGATATCATCCTGTTTGGGTACGAGACAGCCAGGCCGCATTCTGCTCTCTCAACAGATTCTTTCATTCTGGCTGAGACCTGCCTCCTTCAAACCACTGGAAATTGTGAGTTTACCCAGCTGGGCAGCCTCCCCAATGGAATTGATGATATGGGGCTCTTTTGCTGGATCCAAAGTCAGTGTCTTGCACAGAGTAAGTGGCACCCTGAACCAAAACTACATCCACAGCATTATACAGCACCATGCAATACCCTCTGGAATATGCCTATTTGGCCAATAGTTCCTCCTACAGCAAGATAAGGACCCACAACATATGTCCAGGCTGTGTCAGAACTACCTTAAAGGAAAAGAACAAGACTTAAAACTTTAAATCATGGAATGGCCAGAACAGTCTCCCGATTTAAACCCCATCGAGTTGGTTGTCATCCCTCTTATGCTAGAATCAGCGTGTTTAAATAAGGGAAGGTATGTCTGGTGTCCTGAAGAGCTCAGGCACCAAAGGGGCGTGCCCCGTAACATGTAGTCCTGGCAACTGGCTTCACTTCCTGTTGGTTCAGCTTCCTGTCGGCGGATCAGCTGATCCCTGTGTTCCAGCTACGTCACTTCTGGTGACTAATTTTTTCCCGCTGTTTGGCCGTGGCGGGCAACTTTCTCCTACAGGATCCACCCTCCCTCCAGATCTCCTAGTTTATGCAGGTTTTCCCTTGTCAACATGGCCCTCCGGCACACCTCTTCTGCTTTGTGCTGCAGGACGGGATCGAATCCACCTCTGGTAATGCTGTTCCACATTCAGCTCTGGCTTCTTTCTGCTGTTATTGTTGAAATAAACTGTGTTTTTGTTGGACTTCCAGCTATTGAGGTTACTGGGCTCTGGACTTCCAATCATTACTAGCCCTACACACATGGCTCATTGACAGTTTATATTTGTGTGTACTATTGCATGAGCACCTGGCGGTGGTTTCATTGTGCATAATTTTATCAGAGTTTAGGAGCAGCAGAGTTTAGGGGCAGTTAAATGTCCCTCTCTTGAACGCAGAAGTGCTCAAGAGAGGGACATTTTTGCAATAACTGCAAACATGGCAAAATTGCAGCAAAAACACGATACAGCTTTTTTGCCGCATTAAGCGTTTTTCTGCTGCCGGGAGAAATAAGTTTAGGGGTGGCCAGTGTACATGCAGCCTAAGAGATTGCAAAAGCAGCCTAAAATAGGCCAAATGCAGGTCAGGAGGAGGTCAACTGCAGGTCAAATGCACCTTTAAGGAAGAGGAGAAGGAAGAGATCATATTAGTATTTCTAAAGTATTTCTAGAGGGAAAAGGACCAGGAATGTTCTTCTAGGTTATAAAGACAGGTTTGCAGCACAAAGAACTTAAATACAATTATTGCTGCTATGTGCCCTTTAGGAGGAGGAAGATCTAAATGCATTAACAGGCTCAACAAAAGTGGCTGCTTTGTGCCTCTGAAGTGGAAAAGGAGTGTCGGCCTTTGGCTGCCAGTTTGTTTCTTCGAGGTGTTTCTCCTACAAAGCTCTACAATGCAAAGTCTTGGGTTTTCTACTTTATACCACAGGTGTTACCCAACCATACAATCAAATAGCAGTAAAGTTCCAGAGGGTCCACTCATAAAATCATACAGACACAATGAGTCTCCAACTCAAATTCACATGAAGAGTATAACTTACAGTACAAGTAGGTATTTTGCGTAGCTCACATCATTATTGGAATGACAGAAACCGCAAAAATGAGAGTCATCCCCCTTCTGCACTATGGTCTCCTAAGGTAGACCTTTGTTCACCTAAAATATAGTATTTCAAAGAAATAATCTATCCAGCACTAGGTCAACTGGGGCAAAGCCCAGAATAGCAAGCCACCCTCCCCATACTTTCTCATACTTAGAGGAGCTACCTCTATGTTGATATATCAGTGTTCCTATATTCAATAGGAACAGAGTTTTACACTCTCATACAGTATACACAAAAATATACAATGTGGGACAATCCCCCCTCCCCCTTAGCATCCAATCCACATACCTATATACACCCCATAATAAGTTTCTCTTAAGGCAGACAGACAGAACAATGTAAGGTCATTAACAATGAGACAGGGCAATCCACATTCCCTCCCAATACACAACAAAAGGAAAACCTGTCTGACATTGAAAGATATGTAATATACACAGTATTTAGGAAGAACAGATTTCATGGCAAATGGGAATAAATCTTTATATTCCTATATGGAGTTATTGCTGGCATATATGACCGTCCCATCTGAAGCCATTCAAACCATTAATTATCTGTTTTTAACTTCCAGTGACGGTGAATACCGTCACAAGTGGCCCAACAGCCGTTGGCAATCCCTCTCCCACTGGCCAGTGTGTCAGGGCCCAATTCTAACAATGAAGAGCTCAAACGTAAGTCACTCTGAACCTGGGTAAAAATGGCTAAACAGTGTCCCAAGGGGGCAACACTGTTCCTTTAAGTGCTGTAGGGTATGGTCAGCAGCCTCTCATTGGCTCCTAGTATGACAATTTGTATCCTACTGCTCTCCATCTGGGGCCCAGCAATGCCAGTGGTGGCAGCAGCAGTAATAGTAGTCCAGTCCATTCTGCCAAGGAAAGCAGAGCTGCACACCAGGCAGGTGCAGACCCATTAATACAAGTAAGAGAAAAGGTTATTTGCAGCTTCTTTCTTTCCATAAACTCTCTTCATTCACTTACCTTTTGCCTTTGAACTTGCTAAGGAATTTGACTGCTCCAGGAATAATCAATTTCCTAGCACAGGCACAGTTCCCCCTCCCTCCTGTCACATCAATGCCCTCTCCACCTCTGGGAGTGTCTAATTACTGTCTGTGATGGCCCAGCTCCTCCACAGCTTCCCTCACTTTCCTATATAACCTCTTATATAGCAACCAAGTGAGTAATTAAGGGGACAACTTTAGAGTGTTACTTAAGTGACAGCTCTGAGTCTGCTGATGTTACTGTCATCACATTTAGGAAAGTGGCACCCAGCAAGAGGCCTTTTAGATGTCTACACAAGGGGAAATACCATGCAGAAAGTATGGTGCAATGCAAAATGCAAATGCAAACAAACGTAAAGTGTTACTAAACCCAGGACACTGCATTCACTATATCGGGTCTCCCACAGTACACAGAACATGGAAATGCAAAGATTTTAGTAAATATAAACGGCTAAATACCTTTTCTCATCAGCAGTATATAGCAGTCTTGTGACTTCTATCAGTGTCCAGCCAAGCACTGGTTTAAGCCTGAAGGAGGGGTTCTCATACTGCACTGGCTGTCATATGAGGCTGCAGGACCCCTGACCCTCTGTCTGGACAGTGTGATTGGCCCTGTGCTGATCACATGCACTCTCCCAAGAAAAAAAAAATCTCCAGCAATACACACCAATCTGAGCATGTGCAGAGTGCCCCCAAGGCTCTATATAATCAGGAGATGGATTGAGGACTGTAAAGGAAGGGGAGGATCAGAGAAGACAGGCTCAAACAGCCTTTTTACACAATTCAGAGGATAAACCCCTTAGGTTCCACAGTGAGTATAACAAGAATGCTTTACTTCATATACAGACTGATTTTTTTGTTGTGGGTTTAGTAACACTTTGAAGTGATTGTAAAGGTGCAGCCCCATTCCTCCTCTTCTGGGGTTCCCCCGACAGCACTCCTGGCTCCTCTCCTTTAATGGGTGCCTCCACAGAAAGCCGCTTTCCATGGGGGTACCCGTGTGAGCTCACTCCCTAGTCCCACTGCTGCATCCATTGACACAGATAGCGGGACTTGGCCCTGCCCCCCGCTTCCATGCCAATGGCTCCTGCTGCTATCAATCTGTCCAATTACGAAAGAGACAGCGACTGGAGCCACTGGGCTCGTTCAAATTGCTGGATAGGATCGGGCTCAGGTAAGAAAAAAAGGTGCTCTGGGGGCACCTGCAGCAAAGAAGGTTTTTTTTACCTTAATGCCTAGAATCTTGAGACTTCACAACCACTTTAAAGCGGAGTTTCATCGAAAAATAGAAGCTCCGCTTTTCTGCTTCCTCCCCCCCCCCTCCGGTGCCAAATTCGGGGGGGAAGGGGTGAAGGGCAGAGTGGATACCTGTCAAAGACGGGTACCCACTCCCACTTCCGTGTAAGGGCACTGCGATGCCTTGCCCCTCCTCCCTCCCCCCTCCTCCCACTGCCTTCTGGGAGACACACACAGGTCCCAGAAGACAGCGGGACCATTCAGAAAGCACAGCGCGGCTCAGGCATGGATTCACTTCCTGTTTCCCTTAGTAAGGATGCCGGCGCCTTCCCCTGGAGCCAATGGACGGGTCGGCTTTGGGAGCCGACATCGCAGGCTCCCTGGACAGGTAAGTGTCCTTATATTAAGAGTCAGCAGCTACAGTATTTGTAGCTGCTGATTTTTAACTTTTTTTTTAAATACAGGCTGGAACTTCGCTTTCAGTTAAGTTTGTTGCTGAAATGAATAGTCTGACAACAGGGTCTCTTTAACTGTTCAGCATCTACTAAAAGCTGAACTGTTGGGTTTGGGTGGACTGACCCTTACAAAAAAAAGGAAGAAAAAGCAATATGTTATTTTTAATAGAATGTACCTCATCCAGCTGTTTATTTGCTGTACTTTTTCCTTACTATACATCATTCCTGGGGGATGGAAATTGGTTACAAGGCTTCTCCAAATACATCTCATTTTTCTCTCTGGCTTCCTTCTCTGTGATAATTGGAATACTGTAGTGGATATTATCCAAAACACCACTTAATTCATTTGGAGGATAACCTCACTTACATCTATCCAATACATTTTGCGATTAGTCTGGATATGTCTCGCTGTCACACATTGATAATATTTTATATATATTTAAGAGATAGACTTTATTTGCCCTGTGATGTTTCACCACTTGTGGGATCTTCTTACATTTGACCACTCAGGAACCACACTCCAAAAAAAAAAAAACAAGTGCTGTTGAGCCATTCAAAGTACAAAAAAAAGCTCAAAAACGCGTGTTATCAATAAATAGTAAATAAACTTTTATTTAACTAAAGGCCAAGTCCACCCAAAACAAATATTTCTTTTTTTGGCTGGACACCAGTGAACTGAATCACCCTCTGGATTCATGTATCTTTCGGGGCCTTCAGAGGCAAGATATTTCCTCCAGAATTCCTGGCTCTGCCTCTCAGTGCAAAGCCAAATGAGGGTGTCATGCTATATTCCTCCTAATATAAAATAAGTGAACAAATGTAAAATCCAGAAGAGTGTGACATCATTGTAATGGCCTTGGTGGAGTAGCGGAATGCAAAACATCAGCTTGTAAGACTCTCCACCAGAGTTGCTGAGAGGTAAAGGAAAGTTAGTCAGTGAATCATGTCTCCACCAAAAAGTCAAACAAACATTGTCAGAAGACTCATCCTTTAAATTATATTGTAAACCATTGATTAACCTATTTAACCAGGCACTAAAACCTTATCTTGCTGACTTACTGTACCAATGGAGCTTGTAAGACCAGAGAACGATTTAACTTACCATTCTCGACCTAAAATTTGCCCTTTAGTATATACAGTGCTTTGCGAAAGTATTCTGCCTCCTTGAACTTTTCGACCTTTTGCCACATTTCAGGCTTCAAACATAAAGATATATCACTGTAATTTTTTTGTGAAGAATCAACAACAAGTGGGACACAATCATGAAGTGGAACGAAAGTTATTGGATATTTCAAACTTTTTTAACAAATAAAAAACCGAAAAATTGGGCGTGCAAAATGATTCAGCCCCCTTAAGTTAATACTTTGTAGCGCCACCTTTTGCTGCGATTACAGCTGTAAGTCGCTTGGGGTATGTCTCTATCAGTTTTCGAGAGACTGAAATTTTTGCCCATTCCTCCTTGCAAAACAGCTTGAGCTCAGTGAGGTTGGATGGAGAGGGTTTGTGAACAGCAGTTTTCAGTTCTTTCCACAGATTCTCAATTGGATTCAGGTCTGGACTTTGAATTGGCCATTCTAACACCTGGATATGTTTATTTGTGAACCATTCCATTGTAGATTTTGATTTATGTTTTGGATCATTGTCTTGTTGGAAGACCAATCTCCGTCCCAGTCTCAGGTCTTTTGCAGACTCCATCAGGTTTTCTTCCAGAATGGTCCTGTATTTGGGTCCATCCACCTTCCCATCAATTTTAACCATCTTCCCTGTCCCTGCTGAAGAAAAGCAGGCCCAAACCATGATGCTGCCACCACCATGTTTGACAGTGGAGATGGTGTTCAGGGTGATGAGCTGTGTTGCTTTTACGCCAAACAAAACGTTTTGCATTGTTGCCAAAAAGTTTGATTTTGGTTTCATCTGACCAGAGCACCTTCTTCCACATGTTTGGTGTGTCTCCCAGGTGGCTTGTGGCAAACTTTAAATGACACTTTTTATGGATATCTTTAAGAAGTGGCTTTCTTCTTGCCACTCTACCATAAAGGCCAGATTTGTGCAGTAACGGGGGGCCGGATTTAAAGAAACTGCAGCTTCAAACATCTATGACGTGTTTCAGTTTCGCCGCGTTCAAATCAATTAACTGGCGCTGCGGCGAATTGGCGAGTAAAACAGCAATAATGAATTCCGCCGTCAGCGGGATTCACTTACGATCGCGGCTTCGCCAATTCGCAAACTTATGTCTTCCTGCTTATAGCAGTTTCACATAGCGATGTGGGCTAGTGGATTAGTGCACACATCACATGTCTGTAATTCATCTCCCTCTGCTGTAGGTTCGAGGCTTACCATCTCCACCTACTTTTTTTATTTTCTTTTTTTGTTTATATTGCTAAAATGGAACGGATTACATCATATATATTGCTAAATAATGTTACACTCAGAAGCGCTTGCAAGCTTACACCATTTTAAGTGTTTTTTTGATCTTGTCTGTGTGTCGAATCGATCTTATGAAGGAAAGTACCAAAGGCAAGTGACCAAACCCCTACCCTACTTCAGGGCAAGATGAAACCTCACAATTTTACCATGGTCTTCTTCCCACATTCCATACAATGTTTAGTTCTTTAGCTATATGTGCTTTTTAGCCTTAACACACTCCATTTTTTCCACCATACAGCTTTATTCTGCACAATAGCTAAGTGCTTTGCAACTTCACTGCAGTTCACAACGTCATGGGTTCAAATCACATCACTACACTTGGGATCTCTTTTCACTCTCATTTTTTTAAACAGTTTTTTTAAACTATCTTGAATTTGGGGGGGGAGGGGGGTGTCCTACCCAAATTTCAAGCACATCAATGGAAACAACACAATTTTGATTTTATGAGTGTGGTCCTAGTTTTATCGAGATGCAATTCTTTACATATTTACCATGGTTCTTACAATTTCTTGACCAATAAACATAGGTGTCTGATATTGGACTCTCTCCATATTTCAACAACACAGGCCCTCATAGTCCAACACTACATTTGCCTCACACCTCAACACAACACTGATACATCCCTACTCTACATTACAACCCCTCACATCACCAGTACAAGCAGCATGCAAAGTGCAAAACTCCGGCCTTGGCAGCTTAATGGGCCATACACTAACAATTTGTCTAGACTTTTTCCTGTAGACTTAACCAAACCATATAATAGAAGCTCAAACCTCAACACTTTCAATTTGGATGCAATCAGGCAGGCCCTTGCACTACATAGAAAATGTCAATCGGAAGGATAAAGTCTTCTCTAAATCTTACAGTGTGGATGGCCCTTTTGTCTGTAGGCACCCACACAAAACAAAAAAACACATGTTCAATTCTAATGTATTTATTTATTTGAGAATGACAGCAGAAGGAGGGATGCAGCAAAAGAATATTGTCACTCTCCAGTCCGTGTGCCTTTACAGCGCCAGACCACGATCTTTGCTCCATGGCTACGGGATTCTGATGTCTTCCACAACTTCCGGCAGAGTTCAGAATCCATTCTGCACCTCTACCAGCTCATAGGGGACAGGCATGGCAAGGTTGCTGGGCAGCTTCCAAGCCACTTTCGAAGTTCCAGGGTGTTCATGTTGGTCATTGGCCATGTGCCTTACCAAATATCCACTGACCACAAAAGAAAATGAGTGGAGTCCATCAAGGTGGGTTTCTACCACCTACACCCGCAAGCAGTACCACTCCTGGAAAAATAAAACAAAGGATAAGACATTTCATTATGAAAATCACATCTTAATGCCTGTTTGCTTCATTCTGAACTTCATTTAATTTCGACATCACGAGTGAAATAACACATTTTATGCCAACTTACACAAACCAGAAATCATTAATGTAAACATTTGAATACACACCTGTGACGCCAGACAGCCCATCACCACAGGCTTCCCATGGTACGTGCCATGATTCCAAGATGTTGATGTTCTGGAAAATTACAACACCATAAGATACCAAGCAGCCGTTCATGTTATCAATAACTACACAGGTGGCATAGACACAAATAAACACCTGCCAGCTCTTCTCAGCCCTTTACACTATTCACAATACCAACATGTTTATGGTTAGAGGTGCATGTTTTTGCTCAAGTAACACAATTTTACCAATGTTGACTACACTTTATCTACAATGGCAAGTGTCATTGGCAGATGATAATCACCCTCTGTCTCCCTGTGAGTGGCACCTCTGCTAACTAGCTAATTAATACACATGCCCTATCTTGACCGGTTACAGTACTTACATGTAAAGTGGCTAGCAACCAGGGTATTCCGGGTGGCCATACCGGCAGCGGTGCTCCGCCGCCTGGGGGCCGCCGGCTGACGGACCTCTGGCTCCCTCTCCTCCGTCAGCTCCCAAGAATCATCCCGGGCAACGCACATGTTGTGCAACACGCAGCACGCCAGGATGATCTTGGAAGCCTTTGTAGGAGAGTACAGGAGTTCACCCCCAGGCCGGGCCAAGCAGAGAAACCGGGACTTGAGAAGACCTATGGTCAACTCAATGATACTCCGGCTTCTCCGCAAGGCCCTGTTGTAATTCCTCTCTGCTGGGCCCTGGGGGTACCTGATTGGAGCCATCAGCCACGTCAGCTGCGGGTAACCAGCATCCCCTGAAAAATAAGAAAAATATACATTAGTTATTCATATCATGTGACTTTAGATGACTCCTCAAAATGGGAGACAATTAGGCATTTTACTAAACAACCTGCTCGTCTGTTTGCAAAAAATCATATGAAACATCTCAACTCTGTCTAACTGCCTAAATCACTAATACAAATGGGAAAAAGGACACACAAAGTGGTGGGTTTCTCTTGCAAGTTACAACTTGGCCCCTATTCTGTTCCTATTACATTAGCCTAGGTCTTACTTCTGGAATATATCTGCAACTAGAGTGAGGAAACCAATATTGACTCACTTATGCAAAGTACTTTGGGGATATGGCAATACCATTGGAATCATTTGTAGGTTTTCTTTGGGTGGCTAGAGGACACCATTTACACATTGGTTAACCACCTTCATTGGACTCAAAGACAACTTTGCAAATCTTTCTTTTGTGAGCTGCTAAGCTGCTGATCTGGTTGTGTGTGAACAGCCTGACAACTAATAACACATCCATTTTAGGTAGGCTTTGCTTAAATCAGGGTGTACACCGATGTAGCTTATTCCTATGTCTATGTAATCTTACAGTTTATGTTGTTAAGACAAAATACTTTACCAATAAGCCACCCTTCGGGCATTTGTCCACTTTCAAACACCTCGTACAGAGTACTTGTTCTTAACATACTGGAATCATGGCACGACCCTGGGTGACCAGTGTTGACACTCATGATGCGCTGTTTGGCGTCACACACTAATTGGACGTTCACAGAGTGGTACTGCTTGCGGTTCCGGTATTCACTTTCGTGGCTCCTTGGGGGCCTAATGGCTATGTGGGTGCCATCGATTGCCCCTAGGATTTGCGGCATGTGTGCCCGCCGGTAGAAACCCAACTTGACTTCATTCCACTCATTTTCATTCTGTGGCCAGTGGATAAAATTGGGCACTATATCCACTATGGCATTAATGACCAACATGAACACCCTTGAAACTGTGGGCTGGCTAATGCCCATGATACTTCCCGAAGTGGCTTGGAAGCTGCCACGCCCTAAAATATACAAAGTGGCCAGCAATCTGGCCATGCCGGGCACCGCATGGCCGCGCTGTGTGTCCGGGTCAATTTTCTCTGCTATGAGCTGGTAGAGGTGTAGAATAGTTCCTCGCTCGAGCCGGAACTTCCTCCTGACATCAGAATCCCGCAGCTTGTCCAAATAGATCCTTGGAGCAAAAATGCGTGGCTGGCGAGGTAAGGGCACACGGACTGGAGGTGCTGCTGCTGGAGGTGCTGCTGCTGCTGCTGCTGCAGCTTCCCCACCTTCTGCTGCCTCCTGTGCCAGGGCCTCCTCAAACAAGGCACCAATAAATGCCAGCATTGCACCATCTAATGCGTCTGGGATATCGTCCTCCATTTTGAACGCGCAAATTCGCGAATGCGCAGATATATATAGAAACGGCCGCTAATTATCACACCTGTGAGCCAGCTATAAAAGGAGCACATGGCCAATATGGCTGCTGGATGTTATAGATCGATGTTTCTTATGTGCTAGCAAGACCCTGTGACCCACAACCTACATTATCTGGAGGTAAGACAATTGTATCTCTCTCTCCCAAAAAAAAGGAAGGAGACAATTTGTACTTATCTTGGGTGTGCTTAAGTTGTCTATGGTGAATCCCCTCCAACCCACAATAGCTTGGGAACCCCTCAAGTGTCTTTTAATCATTGGCAGTTGGCCCCATGTGCATGTGGTTTGGACATGTGTTTTCTCATGTTTGTTAAAGGTGTGCAGTCTAGATTTGGCATCTAAACCTGCCCCCTTACCTTCCCAGCTTCCAAAGACACCATTTTTGCTTTCCTGATAACTGTAATTTATTATGTGCACGTATGTAGGTCATGCGATTTCTCATGTATGTTTAATGTTTGCAGCCTCCTTTTGCCTATAAAGGATTACACCACCACCACCACCACCACTGTGTTTGTGCCATTAGGTAAGTGTTTGGAGGGCCTCGTGTGATTTGTACCCCTATGCGTTTTCTTATGTGTTTTTTTTTTACATTTCTTTGCAGCCTCTTCTGCTCTTTAACACCACCACCACCACCACCACCACCACCACCACCACTGTGTTTGTGCCATTAGGTAAGTGTTTGGAGGGCCTCGTGTGATTTGTACCCCTATGAGTTTTCTTATGTGTATTTTTTTTACATTTCTTTGCAGCCTCTTCTGCTCTTTGCCACCACCACCACCACCACCACCACCACCACCACTGTGTTTGTGCCATTAGGTAAGTGTTTGGAGGGCCTCGTGTGATTTGTACCCCTATGCGTTTTCTTATGTGTATTTTTTGTACATTTCTTTGCAGCCTCTTCTGCTCTTTGCCACCACCACCACCACCACCACCACCACCACCACCACCACTACTGTGTTTGTGCCATTAGGTAAGTGTTTGGAGGGCCTCGTGTGATTTGTACCCCTATGCGTTTTCTTATGTGTTTTTTTTTTACATTTCTTTGCAGCCTCTTCTGCTCTTTAACACCACCACCACCACCACCACCACCACCACCACTGTGTTTGTGCCATTAGGTAAGTGTTTGGAGGGCCTCGTGTGATTTGTACCCCTATGCGTTTTCTTATGTGTTTTTTTTTTACATTTCTTTGCAGCCTCTTCTGCTCTTTGCCACCACCACCACCACCACCACCACCACCACCACCACTGTGTTTGTGCCATTAGGTAAGTGTTTGGAGGGCCTCGTGTGATTTGTACCCCTATGCGTTTTCTTATGTGTATTTTTTGTACATTTCTTTGCAGCCTCTTCTGCTCTTTGCCACCACCACCACCACCACCACCACCACCACTACTGTGTTTGTGCCATTAGGTAAGTGTTTGGAGGGCCTCGTGTGATTTGTACCCCTATGCGTTTTCTTATGTGTTTTTTTTTTACATTTCTTTGCAGCCTCTTCTGCTCTTTAACACCACCACCACCACCACCACCACCACCACCACTGTGTTTGTGCCATTAGGTAAGTGTTTGGAGGGCCTCGTGTGATTTGTACCCCTATGCGTTTTCTTATGTGTTTTTTTTTACATTTCTTTGCAGCCTCTTCTGCTCTTTGCCACCACCACCACCACCACCACCACCACCACCACTGTGTTTGTGCCATTAGGTAAGTGTTTGGAGGGCCTCGTGTGATTTGTACCCCTATGCGTTTTCTTATGTGTTTTTTTTGTACATTTCTTTGCAACCTCTTCTGCTTTTTTTGCCACCACCACCACCACCACCGTGTTTGTGCCATTAGGTAAGTGTTTGGAGGGCCTCGTGTGATTTGTACCCATATGCGTTTTCTTATGTGTTTTTTTTTTTTCCTTTTCTTTGCAGCCTCTTCTGCTCTTTGCCCACTACTACCACCACCACCACGACCAAGTCTGTTTGTGCCATTAGGTAAGTGTGTTCTGTAACTGTTCACTAATTATACTGTATATGAAGAGCAATCTGCAAATCCTGTTTTTTCTGTTTTCTCTTTTGTCATTTCAGATTTAGGAGTTTGGGGCTCTTTGCTGCTGCTGGACAGCCAGATTCTCTGCCCACCTCGTGCTCCCATGGCCCCACCCACTGGAAGGATGAGAAGGGCCAGGGGGGCCAGGGGGGCCAGGGGGGCCAGGGGGGCCAGGGGGGGCAGGGGGGGCAGGGTGGGCAGATCGTCTGGCTCTGGTGTGAGGGAGGCTCCAGCTGTATCCATGAGGGAGTCCACCATCCCCATCCCGGAGGAGGAAGCCGGGGGAGGTGTTAACACACCAAGTGGACAAGCTGGCTCTTCTGACAGTAGTCCTGGAGCGGGTCCGTCCACCAGAGTCAGCTTGTCCACATTACCCCGGCTTCCCCGTTTCACCCACAATCAGTGCTGTGCCCTGGTCCACGCCTATATGGCCAGATATCAGGCGATACATGGGACCAGGGCCGCGTCTTACTCAGTAACAGAGAAGAACAGATTGTGGGATGAAATCCGGGATGCTGTAAATGCACTGGGTGAAGCACCTCGCCACCGTGACAGTGTGCGGAAGAAGGTCAACGACATCTGTGGGTCCGTTCGGAAGAAGCTAATTGCATGGGCTGCGGAGGGTCTTTATGACCGTCAAGGTCGGCTGGATGAACGTGCACGAAGTTCTCTCTGGGATTATCAATTACCTTTCTTGAACATCATAGGACCCGATACCATCTTTCCCAGAGAGGACTTAGATTCGGATGCTTTGCACCGAGGTAGGATATTATCTTGGATGTCAATTGTGTGAGTTGTTTGGAAAAGATTAACTACTATCCTATGTGTGACATTAAGAGAATGTGATACTTGCCCTTCCAATTGTCCTTTTTTTGTTTTCCCCAACCTGCAATTTGTTCATCTGTAGCACGGATCTCAGCCCCTCCACAGCCCATGCAGCTTGGCGAACCAGACGGACTCACAGGTGTTGACATCAGTGCTGACCCTCCTCCTGGTAGGTCCAATATCATACTGTGCCAAACAATGTAGATGTTTTTTTTTGGCCAAGATAGCTCATATTGCTATGTCCTTTACAGAAGATCCGCAGCAGGGAACACACCCAGTGCAGCTAGGCCTGGAGGAAGGTGTTGGTATGTCTAGTCAAATAATGTTTTTTTTAATCTTATTAACCCCATTAACACACATGTTTTTTCTTAGGAAAGAGTGTTGCCTTTTAGATGTTTACCCTGCAAAACACAGTTGACAGCATTAATGGGTGCCGTCATTAGTAGGCAGACCAAGCCTTCTTAACCTTTGGGAGGGTTTAGCAAGTGTCCTATGAGCCCAGGAAAGCACTTTTGAATGTTTGGCCTCAATGCTTCATTCATGAAGCTAGGAGGGCAATCTGGCCATAATCATTACTGACTAAGGTTATGTACTAAACATGTTTTTTTTTTTTGTTTTTAAAAGAACATCAGGCCCCTCTTGACGTTGCAGCTGGAGTTGGATCAGGAGCTGGCGACGATTCTGCATCCAGTGCTGTGGTATGTGATATAAGGGAACAAGGTGCACATGTAACATTTCAATGGTAGCATTGATTTTGGACTAGATGTGGCTTACATTGTGTGTGTTAAATTAGTGCTATGACATTCTGACGATGCACCAGCACAACAAGAGTTCTATCTTGAACATCAGGGAATTATGTTATAATTTGGTGTGCCACTAATGTTCCAAAAACATCCAGGATCTTTAAAGTCCGGCCCGTCTTTGATTTTCCAGGTCCAAATTCATGGGTATCGTTTGGTTGGGTTGTCCTCTAGCCGATTGATGGCAAGATTTTAGACAACATACGTAGATGTATAAAGTCATTGGTGTAGTAACAGATTTACCAAAAGCATAAACAACCTACCACACCAGGGTTAATTGGGAACACCTTCATGTTGAATCTTTTTTGCCTTTGTCATATTAGTCCTACCAATATAATATGTACCCATTATCAGAAGTGTTGCTAGCTTGGATAATCTTACAATGAACAAGTACTCATTAGAAGCACATCAAACTTTTCAACGTTCTGCTTGGGGTGTTAAGTTGTCAAACTAATCTGAAATATTTAGTCATGATGTTTGATAATGATTTGGTCTATTTCTTCTGCTTTCAGGTAGCCTTAGATGCAGAGGGATTGTCACCTACCCAACTTCGTCCATCTATGCTGGATGTAGCCGAGAGGCTGCTTGATGAGTATCAGGTCCAAAATGAGTTAAGGAGGCGTACTCAGCAATCTACTGAGGCAGTACGTCTGCTCGGGCTCATACAGGAATCTGTAGCAACAATGGTACAGGTTCACCAGGATATGTTACAGGTTCAACAGGATATGCGTAACAGCTTGGTAAGTTTAGCAGACCAGCATCAACGGGATCGGCAAAGTGTTGACACTCAGGTGCTGGCCACACGCCAATGCCTGTTTGGATCTGAAGATGCCCCATTGGCAGAGCCCTCCCAAACATCTCACTCACCTGCCACTGCAGGTTGTGGTAGTGGGAGGGTAATGCCAGTGTTGGCCACTTGTCAGGCAGCTGGGGATGGGACAATTCCTCCTGTAGCCACTCCTAGCACTTCACACTCCGTTCGGACTCCCACACCCCTCAATGAGCAATCCTCCTGCACAACCTCAATGCGCACTGGTTCCACAGTACCCCTTCCATCTGACTACATTCCCTCCACACCTTTATCACTTCACTCCTCCCCAGGCCGTTCTTCTTTTTTGTCACCAATGCGACATGTCGTTTGCCCCCGCACCGTGGACCACAACAACCAATCAACCACCACTCCCCACACATCTTCACAACCCTTGCACCACCAGCAGCATCAAATAGCCTTGGAGCAGCAACGATCCCATCTCATGGTAATGGCACACGTTACCCAAATTCTTAGGCTGAGCACAGAGCAGATGGGACTATTGGCACAAGATCTTCAGTCTGGGACATTTCCAGGGTTCAACACCCTGCATCAGCAGCAGCCTCAGACACAAGATCTGATTCTAATGGGCCACTTTACCAGAACTCTAAGGCTAACCCCAGAGCAGATGGGACTATTGGCCCACCATTTGATGGCAGGAACCTTTCCATTGCTCACCACACTGCTTCAGTCACCACCACCACCACCAACTTAATTTCTTTTTTTTTTTTTTTTTGGGTTTTGTTAATGATTGTTACATTGGCCAATTTGTGGGGCCATTTTTTTTTTAAATTTGAGGGTGGCACAATATGATTTATTATAGTGCTTTTTTTGGGGATGAAATAAAATTTTATGCAAAATGATTAGTTTGTGTTTGCTCTTTGGTTTTTTAGGAGTGTTGGTGGCCAAGTAATGGCCCTGGTTAATGTAGGCATTTATACACACGTGCTTCTCGATCTCCAAACATATGATTTCATGTAAATTTAGATAACTCAATGTTCACATAACGACCCAAGAAAAGGTCTCCCTTCAAATGTAGCTTCAAAACAAGTCTCAAGGCTAACATAAACCAAAGCCAACATACTAACAATTACAGACCACACCACTCAAGTAAACAAATACAACACAAAAGACATTCGATGTGTACACCAAAAAGAAAACTTGGGTAATAAAATAAATGTTTTAATAACACATGTGGGTGTCTACCAACTGTAGCGTACAAAAAATATATTACAATATATAATAGAATGAACTAAATTGCCAATGTAACATTTGTGTTGCAAAGAGCAACATACTTAAATTTAATTTAGATAAACATTTTAAACATTTTTTATGTTTTGACATCATTTTTTGGAAGGTTTTCACAAAAACAATTCTTTTTTGTAAACATTTGTGGTTTTTTCCGTTGCCATAAAAACAACAAGGCTTATTTGTAAACATTTTTGGTTTTGTCCGTTGCCATAAAAACAACAAGGCTTTTTTGTAAACATTTGTGGTTTTGTCGGTTGCCATAAAAACAACAAGGCTTTTTTGTAAACATTTGTGGTTTAGTTTGTTACCAAAAACAACAAGGCTTTTTTGTAAACATTTTTGGTTTTGTCGGTTGCCATAAAAACAACAAGGCTTTTTTGTAAACATTTGTGGTTTTGTCCGTTGCCATAAAAACAACAAGGCTTATTTGTAAACATTTTTGGTTTTGTCGGTTGCCATAAAAACAACAAGGCTTATTTGTAAACATTTGTGGTTTAGTTTGTTACCAAAAACAACAAGGCTTTTTTGTAAACATTTTTGGTTTTGTCGGTTGCCATAAAAACAACAAGGCTTATTTGTAAACATTTGTGGTTTAGTTTGTTACCAAAAACAACAAGGCTTTTTTGTAAACATTTGTGGTTTTGTCCGTTGCCATAAAAACAACAAGGCTTTTTTGTAAACATTTGTGGTTTTGTCGGTTGCCATAAAAACAACAAGGCTTATTTGTAAACATTTGTGGTTTAGTTTGTTACCAAAAACAACAAGGCTTTTTTGTAAACATTTTTGGTTTTGTCGGTTGCCATAAAAACAACAAGGCTTTTTTGTAAACATTTGTGGTTTTGTCCGTTGCCATAAAAACAACAAGGCTTTTTTGTAAACATTTGTGGTTTTGTCCGTTGCCATAAAAACAACAAGGCTTTTTTGTAAACATTTGTGGTTTTGTCCGTTGCCATAAAAACAACAAGGCTTATTTGTAAACATTTGTGGTTTAGTTTGTTACCAAAAACAACAAGGCTTTTTTGTAAACATTTTTGGTTTTGTCGGTTGCCATAAAAACAACAAGGCTTTTTTGTAAACATTTGTGGTTTTGTCCGTTGCCATAAAAACAACAAGGCTTTTTTGTAAACATTTGTGGTTTTGTCCGTTGCCATAAAAACAACAAGGCTTATTTGTAAACATTTGTGGTTTAGTTTGTTACCAAAAACAACAAGGCTTTTTTGTAAACATTTTTGGTTTTGTCGGTTGCCATAAAAACAACAAGGCTTTTTTGTAAACATTTGTGGTTTTGTCCGTTGCCATAAAAACAACAAGGCTTTTTTGTAAACATTTGTGGTTTTGTCCGTTGCCATAAAAACAACAAGGCTTATTTGTAAACATTTGTGGTTTAGTTTGTTACCAAAAACAACAAGGCTTTTTTGTAAACATTTTTGGTTTTGTCGGTTGCCATAAAAACAACAAGGCTTTTTTGTAAACATTTGTGGTTTTGTCCGTTGCCATAAAAACAACAAGGCTTTTTTGTAAACATTTGTGGTTTTGTCCGTTGCCATAAAAACAACAAGGCTTATTTGTAAACATTTGTGGTTTAGTTTGTTACCAAAAACAACAAGGCTTTTTTGTAAACATTTTTGGTTTTGTCGGTTGCCATAAAAACAACAAGGCTTTTTTGTAAACATTTTTGGTTTTGTCCGTTGCCATAAAAACAACAAGGCTTTTTTGTAAACATTTGTGGTTTTGTCCGTTGCCATAAAAACAACAAGGCTTTTTTGTAAACATTTGTGGTTTTGTCCGTTGCCATAAAAACAACAAGGCTTATTTGTAAACATTTTTGGTTTTGTCGGTTGCCATAAAAACAACAAGGCTTTTTTGTAAACATTTTTTTTTTGGTTGCCAAAAACAAGGCTTTTTTTTTTTTTTTTTGGTTTTTTTGGTCCCCAAAAAAAGGGTTTTTTCTAAATTTTTATATTTTTTTTGGTTGCCAAAAACAAGGCTTTTTTTTATTTTTTTTTTTTTTGGGTCCCCAAAAAAAGGGTTTTTTATAAATTTTTATATTTTTTTTGGTTGCCAAAAACAAGGCTTTTTTTGTTTTTTTTTTTTTTGGGTCCCCAAAAAAAGGGTTTTTTATAAATTTTTATATTTTTTTTGGTTGCCAAAAACAAGGCTTTTTTTGTTTTTTTTTTTTTTTGGGTCCCCAAAAAAAGGGTTTTTTATAAATTTTTATATTTTTTTTGGTTGCCAAAAACAAGGCTTTTTTTGTTTTTTTTTTTTTTTGGGTCCCCAAAAAAAGGGTTTTTTATAAATTTTTATATTTTTTTTGGTTGCCAAAAACAAGGCTTTTTTTGTTTTTTTTTTTTTTGGGGTCCCAAAAAAAGGGTTTTTTTTTAAACTGTTTTTGATTTTTTTGTTAGATTTTTGTTTATAATGGGCAACAATTACAAATGTGACATTTCTTTGTGTTGCAACGTGCAACATAAGTAAACAAACCACAAAAAAAAAATACTAGGATCTTTTTAAAGGTGTGACATTCCTAACGAATGGCTCCTTAGGGTCTGGATCCACGCCACAAAGGTGTTCCAAATATAGAATTCGGTCTCCGCACCACCTCATATAATCCAGGAGGACCTCGTAGGTGAGGTGGGTGTGCCCTGGGTAGAAAAAAACATGACAATTAGTTTTAGGCAAAATGATCCAAACAAGGATTGTAATTAATGTGCCTCAACAAATATGCTTAGGAGTCTATTGGTTGGCTTTTATCAACACTCTGAAGCAAATATGCTAAATTGCTGTTGTAAACCTTAAACTCAAACTTTCACAGCAAATTGTTCAAAAGGTTACATAAGATGGCTTGGAATGTTAGTAGCAGTTCCACCAAAGCTAAGTAAAATGCTTTTCTGCATGTAAACACAAGCAATCATTTTGAAGAATGTAAGGTGTTTTGGGTTCAATTGGTCAACACGATACATGTGCACACATTTATCTCTATCACCATTGGAATCTGTGGAGCGTTCTCTCTCACTCTTACTGTCTATAGATTGAACCTGACACATAGTAGAGACTCACCCTTAGGAATTTTGAGGGCCAGTTCTGGACGGAGCAGATGTGTCTGCTCCCCTGATCTCCTTTCCGCCATCCCAGCTGTGTTAAGAGAGAAGAAAAAGTTTATCAACAAATGGACTCACGCTAACTGTAGGTTACGCAGTCATGAAAACGCTCTAACACCCACTCATTACCCCTCCACATTTCCCTGAAAGTTTTATTTAGACATTGATATGGTGGTGATGCAGATTTGTACAGTGCAAGCGTCATTCTTCTGGGTGAAGCTTGTAGCGTTAAGGATACGTACTCCCTGCTTTTGTGCTGATTGTGTTTTTCTGATGTTTTTGGTGCCTCAGCCCTGCCTGTTCTAAGTGTTGGAAACATATCATTTTGGGAGGGCTGCGGAAAACTAATCAGGTTAGACTTACACTCTCTAGGTTTTTGGGGACAAGAGAAATAACAATCCTCCTTTTTACATGGCCCCTGTACACACCTCTAGGCACCTCCCTCCTGTTGTTTGACCCCACAGCAGGCAGCTTGCTATGGAGGCACATGAGATGAAGCCAAGCACCCTGTGCCTGTTCAGGCACTAGGCTGTGAGCCAGCCTTGCCCCCCTCCCTTCCAATGGTCTCAATGATTAGGAGTGACAGCATCAGGAGGCAATATTGGCATGCTGTCACCTCAGTTAAGGAGGAGGGGGAGTCTGTTCCAGACAAGTATTAGTGCAAAAATTTGGACCGTAAAAAATGGTCCCAGTAAGTCTTAGGGGGAATATGCACACCTATCACTTGGAATACTAATGCATAGAATGCATTCACATAAAGAACCCGCTGCCTTTAGAACAACTTGAAGCCTGAGCGGGGACATACACAGTTAGCATTTCTCCACTTACTAAGTAGACACATTACTGGAAAAGCACACAACTTACCATCATCAGGTTTTTTTGGGGCCCCTGAAGTGGATGGCGTGGCTGGCTCTGGAGAAACTGCACAAAAAGAACACAAATTGTGAACTGGAATGTGGTACATTACCGAGGAAGAGTATTTATGAAAGATTGACAAACACACATTTTCAGTGTTGACTAAATCAGGACATGATTAAATTACAATGTCCCCTAAAAATTTACAAGTACAAAGCACACCATTTCCAATGTAGAGAAACTAACACCAATTTAGAATAGGGTGGCTTGAGATAACTTACAAAAGATAACATGTCCTGTAAAGCTCCCCAAAACCACCTTTCAAACATGAAGGTTAAGCAAGAGTGTTTCATGACCAACCTTCCTGTCACATATAGCAAAACTACACTTGCTTTGACTCCAACTTAGATTATCCTAGATACACATCATCCTAGCACACACAATTCATGTGAGAATCTAATTTTAGGTACTTACAGACTAGTTCAGGGGAGCCTGGAGTGGGGGAGGATGGGGAAGACCCTACATGGGGGGATGGTGTCCCTTCATGGGGGGATGGCGTTGTATCTCCTAGAAACACAAAGACACAAATACAATCCTTGAACAAAAGCTATTTGATAAAGGCACACAGAAAGTAGTCTGGAAACATTGAAGGTAGTAGTTACAGTGGACTGGGTAAGCAGTGGCCCCTCTTCCCCAGTCCTCCACAACAAACATCCTCAATGTCAGCTGCTACAAAACCCCAATGTCAAAATATATATATTACAGCCCTTATATTTACCAGGACACATTGAACACACAAACACATGTAGAATACTTACTTCCCCTTTGAGGAGAGCCCAGGTCCTCATCCGAGTCGGACCAATTGGCCTCTTCTTGGCCAACAGTTTGTTCCTGGCCCGGATCCAGGCGACTTGGCCCTGCCTGAGGCTCCTCTCTTGCTGAAGTTACATCAACCACAAAAGAAAACAAAACAAACAATCATTCCTCCAAGTTCGACCTAATACACAACACACCAGCACATCCACATTACTTACAGGGGGCCTGAGAAGGCTGAGCTGCAACATCCTGATCACTGGTTTCTAAAATAAAAGAAAAACATTATATATTATTTATGGACACAAATAGGCAGTAACCTCTCATCATGCTAGCACCATACTCAATGCCCCTACAATTCAGAACATAGAAGTGCACTTACACCAATGAGATGCATTGACCATGTTTTAAAACAGGAGGGCACCATGCAAATTAAGCGGGCGCCTAAGGCCTCGCACCTACAGGGGCCTTGCGGCCAGTGGCGGAGCACCAACATTTCGAAGGGCGCAGTCAGGGAAATCTCCCAAGTAAAAGATTGCTTTCAATCCTCGGATCAAAAAGTTGCAGCAGTGTGCTGCAGTCCCTTCACTGCGTCTGCCAGGTGTCTGTTGTCCGCTGACACTTACTCCTCCTTCTCTGCCTGGGGATTGGCCGTCTGATCATGTTATCCTAAGATGTGGAGGAATCGGTAGGTGTGTACCTGCACCAGTAGGAAGTGACTGGCCGGTCAACTCACTCTGCTATCATCAGTTGTTGCTCTGGGAGGAGAGCTCCGCCCTGGACCCGGAACATACAGGTAACCAGGCCCAGACTTGATATTTTGCAGGCTGGTCATAGATTTGTTGTGTCCACTATGCAAAGTGGTTGAGTAGCCCCAGGGAAGTTGGAAGAGTCTGAAAATGGTTGGTGGAGGAGGAGGAGAAGAAGGCCCTGGGTGGCTGGGGGACAAGGAGAGGGCCCCTGGGGGTTTTCTAGAGGAGGAAAGATCCACAATGACGCCAGAGTCAATTGCCAAGGAAGAGAGTGGAGCTGAGCAAGTCCTGCCTATCTGACATGAAAGCCAAACATGGTGTAGATGGAGCCCTTTGCCCTACACAATGACAGCACCAGAGGTGGAAGGTGAGTGGTAGCGGGTCTTTGACATTATAGAGCATATGGACTCTGTCCATTATTGGTAGTTTTGTTTGGAGTTGTCCTTTAGATGTTTAACTGTGTTGTTTTTGACCCGAGCTGTGAGGGACTGAGGTATGACAGCCCACTATGCTGAGACTTATAGTGCCCTAGAATGTTGAGGACTGAGGAATCCTTAGTCCCTAACAGAGGGCACTACAAGTCTTAGCATAGCAGGCAGTATTTCCTCATTCCCCTACAGAGAGGATTACAAGTCCAAGCAGGTAGCCTTCTGCAGTGGGACTTGTTGTGCCCTTGACTGTGGTGGACTGAGGAAGGGAAGTGTAAGAGGGTCTCTGTAAGCTCAGATGTATGGGGGAGCTTTGGGGAACACAGAGTTCCCTTTTACACCAGAGTCCCCAGCTTCCCCCCTCAAATAATGGTTCCCAAACTCTCCTTATATCAGAGTCTTCACACTTCCCTCTTACAGTGTAGTAAGTCTGGAGACTCCGATGTAAAGGGGGCTCTGTAAAATGTGATTAGAGATTAGAAATTTCTAACATTTTTATTTTCTACTTACGATCCACAATTTTCAGCTGCTCAAATGGCTCGCTGCCTCTGACTGCATATTGGAGTGTGGCCGTCCTCCTCCTCCCCTTCTTCACCAAAAGCACAAGAGGGTGCCGTCCGTCCGCTTTGGCTAGAAGCAGAAGAAAAAAAAAAAACATAAAAAATACGAATGTACATAGTAGTATTAAAGGTTGTGAAGAGACACTTGATGGAGGTAGGAAAGGTAGGAGCGAGAGGGAGGGGGGGGGGGGGGTGTTGGTATTAGTGTTGTTGCATAGCTAAACACATGTCCACCTACCCAAAAAATTGTAACCTATCTGGTCACATGTAATGTATATTTTTACTTACCGGAGATTTGCTCCACAGCCTTTAGCAGGAGCCTGGGTGAGCGCCTTTTGGCATCACTCCAGGCCCGCTGCAGATCCACTATCTCAGGCAGGAACTGAAATCTCCGCTGCAGCCTCATCCGGAGACGACACATCATCTTGTGCTTTTGGTGAAGATGCGTATAAACTTTATCATACCCCCAGAGGAGGAGGAGCTGTGGAAAGAGCAGTGTATGTTTGAGTCCAAGTATGTCCAAAATAGTACAGTCTTCAAATAACATGCTAGGTCGTCTTTGAGATATTGTAGAACAAAGAATTCCATTTCTGGTGATACATATACATCGATGTCCAAATCTACCTCCATGACATAGGTTGCCCCACACTGGTGATTTCCTCTACATGATATAGCCATTTTCTCAATTGGCCTTTCATGACACACCCAGGGCCGCCATCAGGGGGGGACAGGCAGTCACTGTATTTACAACCTTATTGCTGTCCATTTAGCAGGGTGCAAGTAACTTTACACACATGTAGCATAGGTATCAACTTTTGTCACCATGTTAAAAGGACAGCAGTATGGGTAGCATTACAGTGACTGTTATTAGTCCAGGCTCACTAAACTAGCCAATGCTTGGAAAAGCAAGCCATGCAGATTGCTTTTCAGGTCCCTTTTAACACGAGCTGTCTGATTGGGTGTGGCTGTTAATTTTTGACGCAGACCTGATAAGCCCCTCAATTCTCCTTTATGGAGTGTTATATGTAAATGGGATTGCTTCATTTGAGATGCAGATTTAAACTGTGTATGGCCAGGCTGAAGGTACCCAAGTTGATTGGTCGATCACCTGGAGGACAACGTACAACCAGTCTGTCAGATTTTACACACACTTATCGCTAGCATCTCTTGTAGCCACTAGCAATAATCACTGTGTTTTCCTGGCAGGGGCAGCACCAGGAGAACACAATGGCTCCGCAGGAGGGTTTCCCCTGTCTGTGTTGATGGTGGAATCAAGGCAAAATGTTTTTCCTGCAAGCCACGGGACAAACAAAGATATTTTTTTAATGAATCCATGATTTTGCCAAAATGGAAAAAAAAAGATGTTTGCTTTGTATATTCTTAAGTTTGCTACATAACTAGAACATGTAACAGTGTTATATCATTGCAGGAGATTTCCCTTCACTTCCTGTCTTGGTGTCACCAGGACAGGAAGTGAGGGAATCTCCCGTGGGGATACAGCCAGCAATTCTTTCCTTTTATATATACTATGGACATTATAAGGCAACAATTGCAAGCTATTTCCCCACAGTGATATTCCCCTCACTTCCTGTCTTGGTGACACTAAGACAGGAAGTGAGGGAAAATCTCATGCAATGATATCACCCTACTAGAAATTGTAGTTCCGTCTAAAAAGTATACATAAAGTAAGCACTTGGTTTCCAAAGTGGCAAAATTATGGAGGAGTTAAAACCCCATAGTGTGATCGGGTAATCTGACGGTGTGTTCCTACACTCCTCAATGTGTCTGTTCATTAAGCTGTGCTGAATTATCCTTGATTCACAATTCCTGCAAGAGTTGCACATGGTATGTGGGAGATGCAAATTTAAGGTGGCATAATTATCCACACAATCACACATAATCCTTTTTAAAGGTCACCAGCAGAATTTGATGGCATAGTGGTTCACAGCAGTGCCATCATATTCCAGTTAGATCTGTCAATTAACAAAGCAATGGGATCTGGGGGTGTATTTAACTTGCAATGGACACCCCCATTCATTATCATATGGCAGTGTGAGATGGGTCTGTTGGGAATGTGATCCATTGAGACAAGTGATTATACACTCATGTGTTTCTTTTAGAGGTGATTTGTTCAAGGCAATCCTTTGAAGACATGACCATTCCAGATTTTTGTGATCACTGATTCCATCTCAGGTGAACCAATTAGCTGCTGTGTGCAGATCCAGCTTATGATGGTAAGAGTGTCAGACAAGACAAACGGGGCCGAGCTTGCAGTGTGTATGGATGTATGTAAGGCAATAATTTTTGGCATTATGCATTTAGGGAATATAATGTTTCTAATCTTGCATATATGAAAAGGGTCAATACATTTGTCTTTATCTAGATAGATTCCAAAGCGTCAGAGCAATCTGTCACAGATAATTGGGTTTCATTTTGTGTAAAAGTTGAAACGAATCAAATCTATCTATATACAGGCATAGCCCACTTTAAATACACAATGGGACCAGGGCATGTATGGAAACTGAAAATGTACTTAAAGTGAAGCAATCCCTTTTTTCTTTTCTCGATGCATGAAAATACACCAGCTCCATTGTAAATTTTGGCCACATTGACATAGCCTTACTCCCAAACCATGTGGGAGCATGTTAAGGGGATCCAGGACTATGACATGATAGATTACCTAGGCAAGCTGGCCAGCCACAAAATGGATATGGTGTAGTCCTGGGTACCTGGGTACCCTGTCGTTGCTCCCTAAGTTTGTTATCCCTGTCACTTATGGTTTGTGAGCAGTGTCATGGCAAGCTGAACAAGCTGTGTCCTTACTCACGATTGTATATAAAGTGAGTGTACTTAAAGCAGGGTATGCCTATCTATATCTATATAGAAAGTTCAGAGATGTGAACCTGTTCCCTATTATATCCACTAATATATGGTATATAACATATTCTATAATGTATCTAATGTATATATATTGTATATAATATATACATAGTATATATATTGTCTAATATATATATTTTTTAGATACACATACATACATCTATATATATATACACATATAATATATATATATATACATACATATAATATATATATATATATACATATATATACATATAATATATATATATATATACATATAATATATATATATATATATACATATATATACATATAATATATATATATATATACATATAATATATATATATATAATATAATATATATACATATATATATATATATATATATATATATATATATACATATAATATATATATATATATATATACATATAATATATATATATATACATATAATATATATATATATACATATAATATATATATATATACATATAATATATATATATATACATATAATATATATATATATACATATAATATATATATATATACATATAATATATATATACATATAATATATATATACATATAATATATATATACATATAATATATATATACATATAATATATATATATATATATATATATATATATATATATATATATATATATATATATATATATATATATATATATATATATACATATATACATATATACACACATACATACATATATATATATACACACATACATATATATATATATATATATAGGGAACAGGTTCACATCTAGGAAGTTTCTATAACAGGAAGCTTCTAGATCACGTCTAATAGGCAGAAAGTGCATGCGCAGATCAGCAGACCAAAAGTTTCTTGCACACCCGCTAGATAAGCGACCCACCCAGCCACCATCCCCCATCCCCCATCCCGCACCCTGCACACTCACACCCCCTCCTTACCTTACACACAAATGCCACGATTTCGGCTGTAAACAGTGCAGGAGCCATGATGCACACTTACGACAGGGCCTGGACAATTTCCGGAAACGTGTGCACGCAGCAAAAGTTTCGTTTCCGGTTTCATGTATAAATGTGAGAACGCGGTTTTGTATATTCGCGAATTCGCGAATAGTGAACATACACAACCATTAAGCAGATTTAACTTAGAAAAAGAAATACAAATACATACATTTGTGGACACCAGAAAACTTTATTTAGACACATGAAGACATTTTAAAAAAAAAATTGGAAACATGCTGTTTATTACATTTGTATTTTTCAAACCAAAACAACCTTTGTACAACATTTAGACCATATACATCGACAAAGAGCCCATAATCAACAGATGCATGTGCAGATTGACAGAATTATGTTAACAGCAATAAATACTTACAGAGAGTCAACACACAACACAGCCAAATCTCACCTCCATAAATAACAAAGGGCCAAAAATGTTACCCATAAAACATGTGACACACAAATATATTGGACCTCTTCGTAGGTCAAATCTTTCCTGATGTCTGAGTGAGCTATATATAATCCAAGCAAACACACCCAGAATGGTAACGCCCAGTCCAAAAATTAACTGTGTGTATCCTGTGTGTTTTGGAGCATGCTCAGTTGCCAAAACAAGGGAAATAGAAATGAGGAATAGAAATGTATGTAGGTGTGTATAGTATATGTGAATTGAAAAAATTCTCTCTTGAAGTTTGCTAGTCATTATTTAGAATGTTTAGATACAGGAATACATACATATATATACAATTACGTGAGAGAGAGAGAAATATATATTTAGGGAAACAATTGAAACACACCTTTTGGGATTTGAGAAGTGAGATTGTGACGATTGACCAGATATGTAAGCCAACAATCTGACTCATCACTCATGAACATCCCTAAATTTGGCGTGGCAATTATATCAGGCGTTCTTATGTGCATTTTGGCTGGCGTTTTCACAGGCGTTTTGACATGCATTTTTTGGGCAGGCATTGTTATATGAAATCACCTACAAAAGCCCCAAAAACAGACCACAAACACGTACATGTGAACGTAGCCCGTTTGGGGGCGTTTGAGGGGGATTTGTCCAGCTCAAGGATCAGCTCCCAAAACAGGCAAAAAATCCAATCCTATTCAGTTCAATGGCCCCTGTTCCCATGTGAGCATTTTGACGGCATGAGGAAAACACCCAACGCTCACTGAGAAATAGCACAATGATTAGGGAGTCTGCCTTCCTGCTGTAGGTTTGTAAGTTCGAATCCGGAAGGTGCCCTCTGTATGGGCAACACTTGGATATCTCCAATCCTCCAAATGTTGACATCATTAATTTTGTTCATGTTTGAAAAAGGCATGTGTATCAGCAAACTTTTAATCCAAAGACATGAACAAAATACAAAAGATGCCCCATAAAGTCAATATGTAGCAATATTGTGAGCTAAAGCTCTATTTGTTTGTTGGGCATACTTTGCTAATTAGCCAAGTATAAGGGATATATATATATATACCTTCAGTTAAATGTGTAGTAAAATGGTAACACTTGGCCATACCCATATGGAAGAAAAGGTAGTATTTGCAATATATTTCTAAAAACATTCTTTGGAAACACATAAAATATTGTCAAAATTGTGACATTTCCTTGATATGTGTGAAATGCTAATAATCTTTCTTTGAAATATGTTTTACATCTATTTTTTTTCTATCTGACGACCAATTCCCCAATGTAATATTTTGTGGGTTTTTTCAGAGAATGTGGAGGTTCTATATAAACACTGTAGATTTGACTGCTATGATTTCGGAGTTAGCAGGAAAGGTGTATGGAATGTGATGGTGTTTACTAAAGGATCCCTTGTTGGAAGTGTGCATGTTTTTCCAATTCCGCCGGTTTTTGCCATTTTCTATGGGCGAGACAGCGGATTTGCAAGCGGTATTCAAAAAAAAATTGACCCAAAATCGCGCTGGCGAAATTTTTTGAGCCAATTTGACGTTGCGCATGCGCACATTCGCGAGTTCGCAGCTCGCGGCTGGAGGAGCTGTTTAACCTTTCCACACTTTCGCAGATATCTCTCTTTCTAAGTCAGTTTTTGAGATTTTTTAAACGCAAGTCATCTCCAAATTGACTTCCACACCTTCCACAGTGATTTGGGATTTTTGGGGGTACAGGGGAAAATTTGGCTAAACTTTAGTCGAGCTTTTAGCTGGCGTGGTTTTAAGTCGCGCTCTGACCATATTGCATCTTAATGAATCTCACACTAGGCGCTATTTTCCGCCCGCCGTTCTTTGAATGCCAATTTCAGACTTAAATAATCGCCGCTTCGCAAAATCACGCCGAAACGCCAATTCGCCGTACTATGAATCAGGCCCAGAGTCTCCCACCTCAGTTGTAGATCTCTGCAGTTCATCCAGAGTGATCATGGGCCTCTTGGCTGCATCTCTGATGAGTCTTCTCCTTGTATGAGCTGAAAGTTTAGAGGGACGGCCAGGTCTTCGTAGATTTGCAGTGGTCTGATACTCCTTCCATTTCAATATTATTGCTTGCACAGTGCTCCTTGGGATGTTTAAAGCTTGGGAAATTTTTTGTATCCAAATCCGTCTTTAAACTTCTCCACAACAGTATCTCGGACCTGCCTGGTGTGTTCCTTGTTCTTCATGATGCTCTCTGCGCTTTAAACGGACCTCTGAGACTATCACAGTGCAGGTGCATTTATGCGGAGACTTGATTACACACAGGTGGATTCTATTTATCATCATTAGTCATTTAGGTTAACATTGGATCATTCAGAGATCCTCACTGAACTTCTGGAGAGAGTTTGCTGCACTGAAAGTAAAGGGGCTGAATAATTTTGCACGCCCAATTTTTCAGTTTTTTATTTGTTAACAAAGTTTGAAATATCCAATAAATTTCGTTCCACTTCATGATTGTGTCCCACTTGTTGTTGATTCTTCACAAAAAATTACAGTTTTATATCTTTATGTTTGAAGCCTGAAATGTGGCAAAAGGTCGCACAGTTCAAGGGGGCCGAATACTTTCACAAGGCACTGTATATATATATATATATATATATATATATATATACCCTGGTAGACAGACCCAGAATATGGGACAGAGTAGCATTAGCAGAACCTGGCTCAAAACCTATATACTGTGTATATATTTAATGAAATTGTAAACATAACAACAAAGATCAAAATGACAGCATCATAAAGGAAAGATATACTGCAAATATGTAAAACCTTTTTTCATTAAAGTAATCTTATAAAAAATTAAAGCAACTTTGTTGAATAAAACATAAAATAAATACCCAAACTCACTGCTACAATGAATAAAAAACCCTTATACTGTATGTGAAAAATATTTCAAATACACTGCTGCTGCAATAATGTCCCCTTAACGTGTATTTTAAATCCCCTTTCAAAAAGTCAGTAGTGACGAAATGCGTCAGTTACGTTTCTAGCGGTGACATACTTGCTGTTTGTCAGCTCCAAGAGCAGAGGGTTAACTGTGTCTGCGGACACAGGATCATTAAAGGATCAGTAAATTCTGCATGACTGTGGAGTTTACTTAATGCTAATTACATCTTTTATGTTTGTGAGTAATAGTCTTATTGCACAATATGCAAGCGTTGAGGATTTTACACTATTTAGTATTTTTTCTTAGTATATCACGGTGGGATTGGAGATGTTGACTCATTGAGTTTGATGAGAAGGGAATCGTAAAATTATACTGGATCTAAAGCACTGCCTGCCTTTCTTGTAATAAGAAGGCAAGGTGGAAGGATAAGTGGTTTTCCAATTTTTGTTGGTCGTATGTGCAAACCGGAACATTTTTGAGAAGATTACAGAAAAAAGATTCTTAAGAGGATATTTTATGTGGACTTACATGCTGGGTGTTTTTTCACAGTTATATGGTTGAGGATTACTTATGTGCAACATTTATTTATTTATTTATATATTTTAGCTCTTTAATAGGCACTTGTTATTTGGTTACACTACATTGACACAGCTCTGCTTTTTCAGTTTGTTAAACACATGTCTTCTTTTTAAAATGAAGTACCCCGCAGTAAAAGATTACTAATACTTATGCCTCTGGTAGGCCATGAGTTCCATGTTTCCTTTATTGAAGAAAGGCCACTGAAGAATCTTCTGCATCTGGCACACTTCCAGTTGCATTCTGACAAAGGGGTCAGCAGGTGGAACCACAGAATGCACCAGCATGCAGGCATCTGATACACCCAGAGGATCAGCAGTGATTAAAAAGAGGCACAGACAGATCAAAATTCAGCCGGTTTAGCAGGAACCGGTCAAATTTCAATACGTCTGTAGGCAGGCTGGTTTTACAGAAGTTAATCCAACCAGCCTGTTGGTTATTTTGGTTATTTTGCACCCAATCACTGCCGACAGCCAGCAGTGATTATTGTATTCTGCCGGTGAGGAAGGCTCCACGAGCTCCCTGCTGGTAGAACACAATAGCGCTGCAGGAGGGATTCCCCCATCAACACTGACTGTGTTGATGGGGAAATCAAGCAATTTTTTTCCTTCATCCCATTCTATTCATGGCGGAAGGAAATAGATTTGCATATAATGTATTGCCTGCCTTAGGCCGGCCATAGACATTTCGAATCTTGGCTGAATTAGCAGGAACCAGTCGAGATTCAAACCATAAATGGGCAGGCTGAATGTACCAAGTTGATCGATCGATCAACTTGGGTACAACCTGCCTGTCGGATTTTCTTGCAATTATCACTAGCAGCTGCTATAGCCACAAGCAACCATCACTATCTTTGCCTAGCGGGGATGGCTTACCTCGCCTGACCCCCCACTCCTGCCTGTAGAAGACAATTGCTCATTCCCCTGAGAATCGTGTGAATTACTTTCTTGCAACCTGTGGCTGCAGGAAAGTAATTTGCAACATGTATGGCCAGCCTTAGCTTTTTTTAGGTATGCTTGTTGCACCCTTTGTGACCCCTGTGGCTTCATCAGTCTGTGCCTACAGTGTATATGAAAACCAATTATCACCAAAAGGTGGTACAAGGGTTGAATGACTATATGCAACCTATCTGCTCTGTGCGGACAGACGCAGTTAGCCTCTGTCATTGAATAAGGAATGCTTATCCATCCACCATTTTACGTAAAATAATTTTATAACTGCTTTGTAACCAAATTATTACCTATTTATTGCATGAACTAAAATGTTTTAATTTGTCATTATGTGAACTTCACAGAATTCCATAGTCCAGGTATTATTTCTGACAATTATAATGAAAATTTGGCATAGTGGACCTTCCCATCCCATCTTTTATCAGTAAGTGTGTTCTGGGATAAGCAAAAACCACAGAACTGGACAAAAGGGGAGACTACCATGGAAAACGGTGAAAGAGGGAATGTTGAGATTATTTTAAATTACGATTTTCTTTCCAGTCTTATCTGTATCATGGTAAAGAAGAGTGGAGTCTAGTAGGCCCCTTTATCAGATTTCCAAGATGAGCAAGTAACTGACATGCCTTGTAAGTTGCAAAAAAACCTCCAAAACCTTAAATTAAATGGTGTTTAAAGAGAGGAACTCCTTCATTAGAGCAAACCAGATTGTAAAGGATATATGGCTGGGTATCAGCATGCTAGGGGGCTCTTACTCATGTGCCCCTTATATGCTCTATCATGCCTTATCCACTGAGCTTTAAAGAAAGTTAAAAAAGAGGCCAGGGATCTGTAAACACTGGTCAGATGCATCAGTGTGGCCTAGTGTACTTTCAATGCCTGAAATGTGTCTTAACCCAGTTGAGAATTGCTTAGCTATAGGAAGTAAGGAAAGTGACATAGACAGCCCTAAAACACCCAGCGCGTATTAATATGAAGCTACCCAGAAGACAAAGAATGACATAAAATGTAATGAGGGGATACAGGTTCAGTTCACATCAGCTCCTTGTGACCTAGTACAAGTCACCCAGCACAAGTGTCTTTATCTCGCAGTGCCTCGGGCACCATGTACTTTGTGCAGAGAGGTCTTCCTGTTCCTGAAGGATGATAAAATATTTCAAGTTTAATGGCTCATTTCTAGCTGCAAATCAGTATACAGGGAAGGAAATGTTTTTACTTGGACATCAGATGCATAGTGGGGCCCAAATTTTGGTCTTTAACAGGGGCCCTTCAGGGCCCATTTACATCCTTGAGCTGTGGTAAGTGCCGTGTATTATATGCATTGCATGAATGACACCCTGATGCAATGTGCGTTGCGTTATCAGTTTTGTGATTGGGCTGATTTGTAGAATATTTTGGTGCCTTGGCATCCCACTATCTTATTCATAAAATCAACGCTCACTATCAGCAATTTTAAAAGTATTCCTAAAAGTCCCAATCCATAAAGATGTCGTTCCAAAAAATTTTTTTCAATCTCTTCCCAATTCAATGTGGACCAAACAGCTTCAGCAACATCCTCCCTGGTTGTGAATTCCTTGTAGTGCTCCACTAAAGAAGGTGAAAAAGATCTTAAAAAAAGAAAATACTACATAGTGTAATATGTCTAATCCAATTGGCATGTTCCAATAATGCGTTTATATTGTGCTTACATTAAAATCATAAAATATTTTCCACTCAATCCAAAGATGTCTTCTTATATAAACTATATTGTCAAAAGTATTGGGACGCCTGCCTTTACATGCACATTAACTTTAATGGCAGCCCAGTCTTATTCTGTAGGGTTCAATATTGAGTTGGGCCACTCTTTGCAGCTATAACAGCTTCAACTCTTCTGGGAAGGCTGTCCGCAAGGCTTAGGAGCGTGTCTATGGGAATGTTTGACCATTTTTCCAGAAGTCTATTTGTGAGGTCAGGCACTTATGTGGACGAGAATGCCTGTCTCACAGTCTCTGCCCTAATTCATCCCAAATGTGTTCTATCAGTTTGAGGTCAGGACTCTGTGCAGGCCAGTCGAGTTCCTTCACCACCAAACTCGCACATCCATGTCTTTATGGACCTTGCTTTGTGCACTGGTGAGCAGTCATGTTGGAACAGGAAGAGGCCATCCCCAAACTGGTCTCACACCTTAAGAGTTCCCTTCACTGGAACTAAGGGGCCAAGCCCAAACCCTGAAAAACAACCCCACACCATAATCCCCCCTCCACCAAATGATTTGGACCAGTGCACAAAGCAAGGTCCATAAAGACATGGATGAGCGAGTTTGGTGTGGAGGAACTTGAATGGCCTGCACCTCAAACTGATAGAACACCTTTAGAATGAATTAGAGCAGAAACTGCTAGCAAGACCTTCTTGCCAAACATCAGTGCCTGACCTCACAAATAGACTTCTGAAACATTGGTCAAACATTCCCATAGTCACACTCCTAAACCTTGTGGACAGCCTTCCCAGAAGAGTTGAAGCTGTTATAGCTGCAAAGGGTGGGCCAACTCAATATTGAACCGTACAGACTAAGACTGGGATGCCATTGAAGTTCATGTGGATGTAAAGACAGGCGTCCCAATACTTTTGACAATACAGTGTGTGTTTAAAGCAGTATTAAACCCAAAGCAAACATTTATTTTATTGCAGCTTACCAATTCTTAGATGTGATGGCTGCATTCATTTTCTTCTTTAGGGCCCTTTCACACGGCTGCTCCGTATGTCCGCAAATCATCCTATTTTTTTGCGGATGATTTGCGGACATAATGCATGTCAATGGCATTGCGGATGTCAGCGGAATTCCATCCGCTGACATCCGATTTTCTTCCTTTCAGTTCTGTTCCATTTTTTGGAACGGAACAGAACCCTATTTTTCCTCCGTTCAAAAAATGGAAAGGAAGGAAAATTGGATGTCAGCGGTGTCATCCGCTGACATCCGCAATCCCCATAGACTTACATTATGTCCGTATATCATCCGCAAACGGATGGGATGATATGTGGACTTACGGAGCGGATGACACAACTGTCATCCGCTCCGTAAAAAAAAAAAAAAATAAAAGTCCCGCAGCAAAAACAGCGGAGCGGCCGTGTGAAAGAGGCCTTAGGCTTTCTATTTTTTTATTTTCACCTGGTGATCCAGCCTGTAAGTTTGTTATTTTTCAGAACAAGCTGTACTTCAGATGTAACAATTTATTTATTTCAAATCTTTATCCCAAAATGAACAAAACTGTTGTTGTCACTGCTTAACCACTTTACAACCGGAGGATTTTGCTGTCTTCCGTCCAGGCCACTTTTTGCGATTCGGCGCTGTGCGACTTCAACTGACAATTGCGCGGTCGTGCGACGCCGTACCCAAACGAAATTTACGTCCTTTTTTTCCCACAAACAGAGCTTTCTTTTGGTGGTATTTGATCACCTGTGCGATTTTTACTTTTTGCGCTATAAACAAAAAAAGAGCGTTTATTTTGAAAAAATAACAATATTTTTCACATTTTTTTATATGAAATTCCCCCCAAAAAAGATGTAAAAACCAATTTTTTTAAAAGTTTTTGGCCAATTTGTTTTATGCTACATATGTTTGGTAAAAAAAATCGCAATAAGCGTATTTTGATTGGTTTGCGCAAAAGTTATTGCGTTTACTAACAAAGGGAAAGATTTCTGTCATTTTTGGTGTTTTTTTTTTTAACGCGTAATGGCGGCGATCTGCGATTTTTTTTGCGGGACTGCGACATTGCGGCGGACAGACCGGACCCCTGACTGACATTTTTGACACTTTTGGGGGTACCAGTGACATTACTGCAGTAATTAGTGCTATATATATGCACTGTTACTGTAAAAATGACACTGGCAGGGAAGGGGTTAATTTTATTGGAGAGGGAGGGGTTAATGTATGCCTGGTGCTTACTGACGTGTAGGGGGGGAGGTGACTATGTGATTCATGGACAGATCGGATGTCCAGCTATGCTGAACAGTCCGATCTGTCACTCCCTGTCACTATGGAGATCCGCCCGCTGTGTTTACACACAGCGGGCGGATCTCCAGACTCGATCCCCGACGATCGGGTAAGAGCAGCGGCGATCGCCGCTGCTCCTCCCCTGGCCCGACTCCCGCTGTGAATGAAAACAGCGGGAGCGAGCCTCCGGCGGCGCGCAAGCGCCGCCCAGAAGGGGAGGAGTCCAGTCACGTTAATACTACGTGGCTGGACGGGAACGAGCCACTCTGCCGCAGTAGTATTACTGTGAGCGGTAGTAGAGTGGTTAAAAAGTGTGAGCTGCAGTTTGGCTTCAATTTGTTATGCTCAATATGCTTGTGCATTTAACACTACCCTACCCCAATTAACAATGCTGTTGCCAAAAGGTGTTTCTGTTGCTCCCCCTTGCAGAATTTAGGAACTAATTTAGAGTTAGAACTGCATGATAATACTAGGGTGCCATGAAGTTGCTCTGCAGCATATGCATGTATTTGCAAATGTGTGCAAACTAAACTCTTGTTTTTAACACATACTTTTGGATAGGATAATTTGGTTGGTTGCAGACTGGTCGGTAAGTTGAGCTAGGAATTTTTTTTTGGTTTTGTTTGACATGCATCGCCCTTCCATTTTGCTCCTTGCTGCAAAGGCCGGCCAGTTATAAGTGGGGGCAATGGCCATTTGTTTTTACTAATACAGGAGGAGTGTTACTGGCCACTGGCTAGATCACCAGGTTAAAATAAAGGGAAAAAGCCTAAGAAACGAATGTGCAGCCACCACATCTAATGACTGATAAGCGCAATATAGTACATTTTTGGTTTTGAGTTTCTTACTGCTTTAACAAAATTAAATTGTTGAAGCAGGCAAAGTTTCTTTAGGTAGTACTAATAAAGACTCTCGGCATGTGTTTAGTTTGCAGTATAACAGATGGTGACAGGGTCTCTTTAACCGCTTGCCGACCACTGCATGACTATTTAGGTCGGCAGTCAGCCCCTCACAGGCAAAGCGGCGTAGGGCTACGTCGCTAGCCTGTGAGTTTCTAGGGAGCGAGCGCGCGCCGCCGGAGGCGCGCTCCCGCTCCCGCGTGGTCACGGACCCCCCCACGCATGTGCCCGGTGGACCCGATGTCCACTGGGCACTCGCGATCGTCCGTTACACCGGAAGAAAGGCAGGCGGCTAATGTAAACAAAGCCGCCTGTCATTCTTCCCTGTGTAAGAATGGAGATCAGACGGTTCTACTATGTAGGACCGTTGATCTCTGTTCTTACACTAGTAGCCACAGCCAAACACAGTTAGAAGCACGCCCCTAGGACACACTTAACCCCTCCCTCTCCAATACAGTTAACTCCTTCACTGCCAGTGTCATTTTTACAGTAACAGTGCATATGTATAGCACTGATTACTACAGTAACTGTCACTGGTAACCCCAAAAGTGTTAAAAATGTCAGTCAAGGGTCCGATCTGTCTGCCGCAATGTCGCAGTCCCGCAAAAAAAATCACAGATCGCCGCCATTACTCGTTAAAAAAAAAAACAACAAAAATGACAAAAATCTTTCCCTTTGTTAGTAAACGCGATAACTTTTGCGCAAACCAATCAAAATACGCTTTTTGCGATTTTTTTTACCAAACATATGTAACATAAAACAAATTGGCCGAAAATGTTAAAAAATTTAGATTTTTACATTTTTTTGGGGAATTTCATATAAAAAAATGTAAAAAATATTGTTATTTTTGCAAAATTGATGCTCTTTTTTTTGTTTATAGCGCATTATCAAAAAATCGCACAGGTGATCAAATACCACCAAAAGAAATCTCTGTTTGTGGGAAAAAAAGGACGTCAAATTTGTTTGGGTACAGTGTCGCACAACCGCGCAATTGTCTGTTAAAGTCACGCAGTGCCGAATCGCAAAATAGGCCGTGGTCAGGAAGGGGGTAAAATCTTCCGGGGCTTAAGTGGTTAAAGTATACCTGTCATGAAAGAAATATAGACAATCCAGTGAGAGTGTCAAACATGCAAGGGTCTAAGGTTTTTAAGGATAAAATTGAATCAAGCAAAAAAGCTCAATGCACTTCTGGGGGAAAACACACTCCCCCCTTCATCAGGGCTTAGGAATTTTGACTGTGCTTAGTGAGATTTAGGTGAGCATGCTACAACACTGGTGTAACCTACCCTGCTGAAACTGTTACAAGCAGTAGGATCACAGTGCAGACCTATTTGGTATCTGCTCACCTGAGTCCATTTAGGCACAATAAGTCAAAACTTCTAAGCCCTGATGAAGGGTGAGTGTGTTTAGCCCCTAGAATTCTTTAGATTTTTCTGCTATGAATCAATTTTATCATTAAAAACCTTGGACTCTTGGATGTTTTTTTGGCACTGTCATTGGACTTTATGTATGTGGATTCTCAACTCTGGGTCGTTTCTCTTTTCTTGGGGAGTGTCCCCACTTTATAGAGTGCTGTCAAACCAGGGCCAGTGGAGTTGATTTACTAACACTGGAAAGTGGAAAATCTGGTGCAGTTGTGCATTGTAGTCATTCGGGTTCTAACCTTAGCTTGTTCAATTAGGTTTGACAAAAAAAAAAAAATGGAGAGTGCAAAATTTGGTGCACAGCTGCACCAGATTTTGCACTCTCCAGTTTTAGTAAATCAAACCCAGTGTGTCCAGTGACAACTTCAGTGTCCATTAGAAATCTGAAACCCACTGCCCCATTTTTTTTGCTGCCTTTGCTGACCTCATTCTGAAGATGCTAAACATGTGGCTGTGTTTGGTTTGTACACTTAAAGCAGAGTTCCACCCTAAAATTATACTTACCTCCATCTTCTTGCTCCGGGTCACCTGAAAAACAAATGGATAATCACAATTTTTTTTTTTTTTTACTTACCTCATTTAGAAGAAAATATACTTACCTTACTTCCTCTTCCTCCCCTCGGTGGCCACGGCGATTCATCACTTCCTGGTTTGCAATGATTCCTGGGAGCTGAACGTCACCGCTCCCAGGAATCAATGCGCCTGCACCGGCCCCGACGTCAGTTCCGGTGCATGCGCCGTCATACCTTACTAAACAGCTTCTGGGCATGCCCAGAAGCTGTGCAGGGATGACGCTGCGGCACCGGAAGTGACGGCGGGGCCGGTGCAGTGCATCGTGGGACCGAAGAAGATGGAAGAGGACACAGGAGAGGATCGCGCTGGCTTCAAGCTGCCCACACCGGAGATGGCAGCGCTGGACAATACATTTTCAAGGTAAGTATTTCTTCTAAAAGGTAAGTGCAACCCGGGACAGATCAGAGGCTAGCCATTGTGGAATGCACTAGCCCTGACTGTCCTGGGGGTATTTTTAATAATCACAGATATGGAATAATCATACAACAAATACAAGTTGAAAAAAGGTCCTAATCTAGGGACCTATTGCGGGGGCAGCGTCTCAGAAGTTAATAAAGCCATTAAATTGACATGGCACCCAGATAATGAGCGTTTTCAGATAAGTTCCACAGTGGCAACCTACATTTTACCTTCATGACAGGTTTCCTTTAATGTATGCCTTAGAATAGTAAAGCTAAACTAGAATATTGTGTTGTCGTACTACATATTCAGGCAGTTTTATGACTATATCTGATTAATAACTTCTGGATTTCACAGCGGTAGAGTTGGTACTGTTTTTGCCTTTAATACAAGTGTTCTGTAATATAGTTTCTGTGGTATCAGGTTGGAAGGTCACAGACGTCTGTTGCAACCTCAAGACTTTGACCAGGTGAAACTGAAATAATTCACTGCAGCTGGCCAGATTAAAATCATAGGTTTTACGCAGCACTTTGGGACCTGTTCAAGAGCCACAGGCTGAAACCCCTGGAACACCTTCTTGCTATTGATAGCAAGCATTTTCCAATCTGGTGTGTCTGAACAGAAAGAAAAATACACAAAACTGCCGCTTAATACATAGAGAATATGGGCTTCTCATTACATTTTCTTGAAATCTTTGCCTTGTTCTTTACAGTCCAATAAATTGTACTGGATCAAAAGCTCAGTTACCTCAAACCATAATTGAAAACTTTCTACCAGAGAATTTTCACTTTATAAACATAAATAAAGTAAACCTGTCTTTACAGAGAAGTAGAATGTGACATTAGCATGAAAAAATATCCGCCAGAAATAATCCACCAAAAAGAACCTTCTTGGCAAATGCAGACTTCCAGAAGGTCAGAGAACAGCCCCATATTTTACAATGCTATGCCTAGTACCTGAGCGATCTATTGAAAGATATGGGAGTTGTACCCATGTGCTGACCTTCCGAAACTCATAAAGTTGCATAAGATCTTGGGGTGGCTTCTTTGGAGTTTTGGAAGGTTGTCTGGAAAATAAAGAACCTCCTTGGCAAACGGGGACTTCCGGAAGGTCAGAGCACAGACCAATATTTCACAATGCTACGCCCAGTACCTGAGTGATCTATCAAAAGATATGAGAGGGTGTGCCCATGTGCTGATCTTCAGAAAGTCATAACGTTACATAAGATGTTAGGGTGGTTTCTTTGGAGTTTTGAAAGGTTGTCTGGAAAAGAAAGAGACTACTTGGCAAACGTGGACTTCAAGAAGGTCAGAGCACATCCCCATATTTCACAACGCTATGCCCAGTACCTGAGCAATATATTGAAAGATACAGGGTATGTGCCCATGTGCTGACCATCAGAAAGTCAAAAAGTTGCATAAGATGTTAGGGTGGCTTCTTGGAGGTTTTAAGGGTTGTCTGGAAAACCTTGCTTGTTGCTGGAGATGTTGGAGACAATGACACTGTCCAATCCTTTCAGAACTTGCCACATGTGTGAAGGTCTGGGCCCTTGGTTATTTGAGCTCCATTGAGAGCAGGGATCAAGATTCAGATTGGTTGCATTCTCTTTATCAGAGAGCATATAACCAAGAGCCTAGGCCAGGGGTCTCCAAACTTTCCAGTTTACTGTCCTTCAGAATTTACCAGGGCTGGACTGTGGCCAGAGGAAGCAGAAAATGGCTCAGGCTTGGGGATCAGTGGGAGTAAAATAATTACACAGCATCAATGTGGAGGAATAGTGCCCTATCATTGATATTAGTGGGAGAAATAGTGTCCCCATCGTTGGTATCAGTGGGAAGAAAAGTGCCCTATTGTTGGTGTCAGTGGAAGAAATAATGCCCCATCATTGGTTTCAGTGGGAGGAATTGTGCCCCATTATTGGTGTCAGTGGAAGGAATAGTACTCCATCATTGGTTTAAGTGGGAGGAATAATGCTTCATCATTGGTATCAGTGGAAGGAATAATACCCCATTGATGGTGTCAGTGGAACGAATAATGCCCCATTCTTGGTGTTAATGAGAGGAATAATGCTCCATTATTGGTATAAGTGGTAGGAATAGTGCCCCATCATTGGTGTCAGTGGGAGGAATTGTGCCCCATTAATGGTGTCAGTGGAAGGAATAGTACTCCATCATTGGTGTAAGTGGGAGGAATAATGCTCCATCATTGGTATCAGTGGAAGGAATAATACCCCATTGATGGTGTCAGTGGAATGAATAATGCCCCATTCTTGGTGTTAATGAGAGCAATAATGCTCCATTATTGGTATAAGTGGTAGGAATAGTGCCCCATCATTGGTGTCAGTGGGGGAAATAGTGACCCATCTTTGGTGCTAGTGGGAGAATCAGTGCCCCATCAATGGTATCAGAGGAAGAATGTATGCTCCATCATTGGTGTCAGTGGGAGGAATAATACCCCACCGTTGGTGTCAGAGGGAAGAATAGTGTCCCAAGGGATGATTTCTAAACTCTTGACCCTGGTCAATAAATAAAAACATGTATATTAAAAAAGAATAGCGCACACATGCAAAAGAAATGACTATCAAATATGGAGACAATCCATAAATAAAAATGGGGATTTAGTCCCACCATATGGCCATATAGTGCTTCTTCTTTTTTAATATACATGTTGCTTGGTCCATAGCTGCACCGGCTTTAGATATATATGTTCAGGGTTTGCTCCCCCAATTTTTTGCTTGTTTAATAAATAAAAACATAATGAAAGGTAGGGTTAATATTGACAGCTTGCGTATTTCCTCAATGCAAGTCTCCTTTAGAGAGTTACAGCACCTAAAATGAATGATTCAGTCTTAAGAAGACACTAGTTAGTTACATTTTCATATATCTCTTATGTATCCCAGACTCAGAAGAGGGCATCTCATTGCTTTGGATATAGAGGTGAAGGCAACACAACAAGTTGGCATCTTTCTGAGGCTAAATGCTAAAAACAAACTGGCAGTGACATTTCTTCAACTTAATAATAAGAAATAAACTCATAAAATCACAAATAGTTTTTTATGTACGTGATTCCAATGAGTCACTTCTCAAAAATATAATCTGTTTATTATGCCATTGAATAGTTGTTTTTGTACATCATTCGGATGTGTCACTTCTCATTGGTATAATTGCTTAATATGTCACCTAATCGTACGTATATACGTCATTCTGATGTGTCTCTTCTCAATATTATAATCAGTTTAATATATCCTCATCTAGTTTGGAAGGTCTCATGCCTGTTCCTGATAAGTAAACTTAAGCTGTCTATTGGACCTGGGATTGTCTTTGATATTAGACCGTTTATTCATGAATTGATTTTCATATGGTGACAGTAAGCCTGAATATAAAGGGTTCCCCCCTCTTTTTTTTTGCATCTAGAAAAACAATAAATTAAACATAGTATGAAATGCAAAAAGGTTATTTTGAGACATCCAATATTTGAAGATTTAATTCATTTTCCGAGTGTATAAGACACAAGGCTATTAAATTTTTTAGATCCGTGATCTCTTAAAGTCCCTACTTTATGAGCGCCTTCTTCATAAAGATAAATGGTTTCTTTGCCAAATCGAATGCAGATTTGAAACAAATTAAGTTAATGTTCAACAGTACAAGGTAGAATGGATGAGGGGACTGTTTTATTTTGCATTGTAATAACCATACGCACCTAAATCAATAGCTCGGGAAAAGAGACAATAATACCATGCAACTGCAGGAAATGAAATATACGAATATGAGAGTGGAGCAAGACTGTAAAAGTGAAAGGATTTGTATTGGAATAATGACATTTCATTAAAAAGGAAAGGAGCCATATTGAATATGGACTCACGCCAGTAAATTCTATTTCTTTTAATAACACTCGAGATGAGTTAGAGTTTGTTTACTGTTCAGATAAAGCATAATGCTGTGTTCTTTATGTGCGGTATAATTTCATGTTTGAAGAAGGCATGAATGTTAACACAAACTGTGTGTATTCTTAAAGTTATTTTGTTTCTATTAATATTTGATTTAGCTGGTGTAAATTTCTATACTGGCTTATATACAATTTAATCAGAAAACTCTAAGATCTCAGTGGTGGCTTCAAAGATTTTTATTTTAACATTACTTTTAGTCTCTGAATTATAAGGATGTCAGTTTTAGCATGGTGCAAGTCTTCATGTAATCTTTCTCCCTACATGAAAATTCACCCCCTCTTTCACTCTGATATGTTTATTCATGACTTCCGAAGTGTATGCCCAGCTCAAACTTTCTTTTTTTTTTTTTTTAGAGTAAGCAAGGATTAGAGCCTATGCCGTATTGACAGAACCCTGACCATCACTAAAATCCTTTCCTGGCCTATGCAAAATACAAAGTATTGGTTGGACATACACTTTAAAGCCTCATACACACGCACCGATTGTTGGCCGTAAATTTTCGGCCAACGTCCGATCGGCCGATTGCCGGCTTGTTAGTATGATGCTTCCGACAACCGACTGCGACTTTTCGGCCGAACAAAATCTGGTGTGCATGCTATAAAATTTTTGTTGGCCGTCACCAGAACGGCCGATTGTTCGTCAGTCAGTACAGATTTCAGCAGACAAAAGTCAGATGAGCAAGACTGGGCATGCTCAGGGAAGAAAAAACACACGGAAAGTAAACCAGAACATGACATCACTTCTGCAGTTGGTTGTTGTTGGCCGACAAAATTCGTGTGCAGTCTAGAGCACATTTCAACCAACACAACAACACTGGACAAAAGACGGCCGATCGGTCGGCCAACAATCGGTGCGTGTGTACGAGGCTTAAAGGACAAATTTACCATTGCATTTATTCCTATGGGTGAGCCTTTGTCAAGGTGGCCTCAAACTATCCAAAGGAGTGCACATCCATAGGAGTTAACAAATTAGCGTGGCATGGCTTTGTTTATAGCTATAGTTTAGAAATGTAGTGATCACATGATTTGTTTGCCATCAAAAAAATGATCAAGCCAACACTGACATGGTGATCAATGGCTACCTAAACAGCTGCCACTGCATTTTTTCAAAATGCAACCAATGTTTTCCACCCCGTACTGGCTTAGCCCCCCTCAACATTGTCTTAGAGACATACCCACATGCATGCAGATCTGTAGTCACCCTCGTCCTTCTGGTAGCCTGCTGCTCTCTACTTAGAAAATGGAAGACAGGTGACTCCCCGAATCAGAGGTAACTACCTGTATTAGTGGTGGATATTTTTAACTGATTCATGACAAATGTTCCCATACATGTGTAACAATATCTCTCACCCACAGGTGGTTTAGTGAGCTTTTGATGTTCTGTATTTAAAGATGGCTGCCGCATATCCAGTTGACCATGTGGCTCTGGGGAGAAGAGCAATCATGTGTTGATGACCTCACTCACAAAATGACCTGTGAGTGATCAAGAGGAATGGTTATATCCTGTGGGTGGTCTCTGGTATTCAGGACTATAAAAAGAGTCCATAGCATGAGGAATAGGCTGTTTTTTTGGAGCTGTGGAAAGACCAAGCATGCAGCCAGGATTTCTTATTGTCCTGTTCCTCCAGCTATCCAGTGTAAGCTGTTGGCATTTAACTACCAGAGTTAAGTATTATTTGACCTTTCTTTAGGATATTAGGAGTAGGAGTGTATGTTTGAGTCTTGTTAATGTTTATGGAAACTTTCATGTGCAAGAAGCTTTATGTATTTTGATGTCCAGTAAAGTTTTGTTTTATGCTTTTTATCAAAACTGCTCTTGGTGTGACTGTTCATTTTAAATATGAATTTGATATTTCAGTGGCTGTCCAGTATACCTTCATTATACATTTTGGTGTTCCCACATTTGATACACTACCACTGTCCAACAAAGCTAGTTGGTTTCTTGTACAAAATGTTACCAGGCTTGGTCAATTTGGACAGGCAGAGGCATTAGGTTCTAAATGAGATTAGTTGCTAAGGCCATAAGGCTGAAAGATCCTTATATCTGTTCTATCTGTCACAAATGTTTCACACGGGCCATAACTATTTTTACTGACATTTGCTTGTAATTTGCTTGTAATTTTAAGTATATTATTGTACTCAATGACTGACCTCCCTTTTGGCCACCCCTAAATGCATATTGTTAATGCATCTTCCGCCTTATGTGATTCTAGTTGTTGACTTTCATTCTGTATACCTTTACAACGTGCACCAACCTTTGCTTGCATACCCCTTTAAAAATCAATAAACATCTATTGATTCAAAAAAATGCAACCGATATGCTCTTCTTCTACTTGTCTAAGAACTGCTGTACTGTGAATAACGAGACGCAAATATCAAGACAGATTAAGATATTTACAAATTGTTTTTTGCATTAAAAATATATATTTACTTTTTTTATTACAATAAATACATAACTGCATGAATTGGTGTTTTCTCCTGACTAAAGATCGGAGGTTCCCTGCAGATGAGCAGATTTGTAGTAAACATAGTGTGCTAGTGAGAGTTGTTTGCTTTTTCTACAATATCTATTCTCTATATTTGCAGTTCCAACTACTGGCTTTTGTGGCTATATGTAAAGAATGAGTTCAGGTTCAGGTGGAGCGTAGATTTGCAGCAAATCCAACTGTAGTAATTAGCTGTCATAGCAACCGGCTACCAATGATGTGCTTTCAGTCCTTAGAACTTAGGCCAGGTGGGTTAGAAGGGCCAATAATGGAGTTGACAGTTCGTGGTCAGGGAGGGATAGATATGCTATTGAGTGCTATACACAGTGTTGTATTGTGCTACATTGCAGAGTGTTGGGCTACATATTAGTGAGTACTCCCATGTGTTCAGTAGTTGTGTGTAGTTGAGTGAGTTGACTTGAGTAGTTGAGTGGCTTGTATGAGCATGCTAAAGATTGCAGAGAAGTAAAGTGAACAAGGGGCATAACATAAGTAAGGGAGGTCTTTCATCTATGGGCAAGGGCAACTTGCAGAGGACTGGAGGGAGGAGCCATCCTACTCCACAGGATAGGACTGTTCCATGGGTACAGACCACAGCTATCCCCAGGGCTAGTCCACAGAGCCTGGCAGTCTGAGACTTTTTTTACACATCTGCTGCCAACAACACCATTGTGGTCTGCAGCCTCTGTCTGCAGTATATTAAAACTACCAGTTATTACCACAGTCACGAGAAGACATATGAACCTGCACCACAAAGCTCAGTGGGAGCAGCACCTCAATGATACCAGTCAGCAGCAAAAGGCTTGCTCTCCCCCTCCTTGTTCTTCACTTTCCAACCCCCCCCCCCCCCCTCCACCATAAGAATCTCTGTCTGAATTCCCTGCAACATCTATGGTTTCAAGTGATAGGGAGCGAAAGTCTTACCAAGGATTTGAAAGGTAGACCTTGCTGTAAGTTTCTAAATTCCACCCAGATGTTTTGAGTAGCATTCTTGACCCACCAGGTGTCTCTTCTAAAGCTACTGGAGTGGAAGAAAAAAACTGTTTCCTAATATCCCCCATTCCCAGGGTCGCAATGCCAGCTTGGCAAAACTGCTGACTTTACAGCTTCTCCCATTCCATGAGATCCATGCCTCCCTTGCATGAACTTATGGCCTGTACTACAGTGGCAGCTATAAGGCCACCATTTTTAGCCCATAAAGTCATCCCTGCCCTTAACTCCCCATGTGGAAGGTAATGCATCCATGCATCTGGCCTTTGACATTGTGTGTGTGTAATGATTACAAAACCCTTGCTGCTTTGAACAATTTTTCATCGTTATCCAACCCCATTGAAAAAGGTACCTTCCCCATTACCAGCTCCTGCCACCTCTGCTTACCTATATACAAAACTCACCCAAGCTCACTGTAACCATTGGTGGAGCGCTGTTTATGGCGCTGTTGTCAGATTGTTCTGTTTCATTTTTATTTGATGTGCCTTAACTCTGGTTGTATTGCAACCTCTTACTAAATAAAGAAATAAAAAATAAAAAAACTCGCCCAAGCTTTACTGACATATGAATGATATTGAGACAGAGTGCTCAGACAAACCAGTCCAATGTAGATAAATACAACAAAAAGCCAGCAACTCTGTGCTTCTTCCTAAAAGAGCCCTTAATAATGCACAACAGTAAATAAAATGTCAGTTGATGCTAAAGCGTTTCGGCCTCAGCCTTCCTCATAACAGAGCATGCTATGTCAGTTTAAGATCAACTGTCGTAACCAATTCCACCTAAAAAATGCTATAACCCTATATTAAATCAGATAGGGGTGCTGCTGTTTTGTTTAATCCAAGCAAAACTGTAAAAGTATGAACATGAATTACACATGCAAAATATTTGATGCCAGTATACAATGTTTCTCACCCTGTATGTGACAATCCCATTGCTCTTTAACACCTAAACATGTAATGGAAAGGATTGTTTTTGTTTGTAGCACTGCCCCCTAGAGGACTGCTGAGTATTACACTTGAAGGAAGGATTCCCCTGGGTTCCCCGTAGCAACAGGTTGCAGAAACGTATCCCTTTAAGTTCTTGGTTCAGTCAATGATGAGGCTAGGGGTTGTTATTTTTGTTGTTTTTATTTAAATTGGGATGGGAGAAGGGATGAGTGGGATACTCCAACTGTTAACTATTCACAATGCTGGGCACTTCCGACTGGAGAATGTGGCAAGGCCACTGCTTCATCCTGCCACTTGAATGAAGATAAGATACGTGCTTTTATTACATTTCTCTTCAGGGTACTCCTCTAGTAACCCCTTTCTCACTGGGCTAGTTGACACCTGTCCACTGACTCTACACTCCGGAGTGGTTCTCTTTCTGGGCAAGTTCCTCTGTACTCACGTACACTGGTTTTCAAGATTCTGCTGTGCCCGAACTCCTGTAGTCAGCTTCTCCTGGACCTCTGGGTTCAGTCTCACGCCCCTGGTACACCAGGCCAACTGCCTGTGACCACCACCAACTTTTGCAGAAAAGGAGGCAGCCATCACCCTCCTTCTGGGACCTGGCTTCCTGCCAAAAGACCTCTACCTCATGTGCCCATGTCTTTTTATACCCTGTCCCATAATGCACCACTGTCTGTGCCAACCCACTGGGACAGTACCAAAAGCCTGTGTACCATTGGTCAGGTTTCCTCCAGCATCCAACGTGCCTCCCCATTGTATCAGCTGGGGACACTCCCTAAGACCAAATGAATACATACTGGGCACACCAAGCAGACCTGACTACAAATCCTGCTCCCTGATAAGTAGAGAGCACATATGTTTTGCCCGCTGCTTTTCTGAGCAGACAGAGCCAAAATTACACTCTCTGACTAGCACCTGAATTGGAGGGTGCTACATGTTTTTCCCATCATCCTCAAAGTCACATGTCCCCTCATGGCAGTGCTAAGCTCCCCATGACATTTTTTGACAATCCCTCGCCTATTAGCCTTGAAAATGCCCAGAATTAATTTTAAAGACAAGCACCCCCACATTTACTACAAAGGGGTCCAGATTAAAAGTTCTCGATTTTAAGATGTCATGATTGCTTTGACAAATCCTCAATGGACCAAACAAAAAAACAGGTTATGTGTCAGAATCAGGTTTTAGTTTTTAAAACATTAATGCATGTTGATAATATAACATCAATCTGGTGACAATCCAATTTTTATTTGATTCTCTTTAGGTCATCTTCAACTGTTAGAGTCAAGGTTTTGTATATTTTAGATCTGACACTGGGATGCAGTGCAGATAAGCTTCACTGTACAGAACCTATAACCATGAAATGATGTTCTTCCACTTGTTGTTTGAATGATGTCATATTGATCTAGCAATCAAAGAAGTGTTTATACTCCTTTTATTGACTTGCTTTAAACAGGGAGGCATAATGAGAAAGAAATCATTAAATATCCACGGAAAAAACAATTATGCTTCTAAGATGTATAGAAGATGTACCAAAAAGTGTACTAAGGCTCAGAGGCTTGATTAGGGTGACTAAAGACTTTAGCGGATGGGCAGACATGAAGCCACCATCTGTTCCCCTATGCACTCAAGTTTGCAGGTTGTTGACACAAACATTAGGCATGGCTGAAACTGATTGTTCACATTTAGGGCCTCATGCACACTGGACGTTTTTGGAGCTGCTGTTAGCAGCGTCAGACGTTTTTTTTTGCAGCTGCAGAACGCCCATCCATGTTATTCTATGGCCTCATGCACACATAGAGCTTTTAGGAGCTCCAAGTGGCATAGGCGTTTTACAGCTCCAAAAAAAAAACAGGAACTGTGCGTTCTGGAGCTGCAGCGTCAAGCTGTAAAAACCTCTGTCGCTGCTAAAGGCTGAATAACGTTGCTTAACGTGCGTTATACGTTTTTTTTTCTTCTATTCAAAATCAATGGTTCCCTATGGGAGCCTATTGATTTGAATGGAAGTCGCACCGCAAGTCGGATCAGGATGATCCGACTGGCGGCGCGACTTGCGCTGTGAGAATCTTGAGGGGGAACTGCACGCCAAAATGTGAAAAAAAACGGCGTGGGGTTCCCCCCAAAATCCATACCAGACCCTTAGCCAAGCATGCAGCCCGGCATACCAGGAAAGGGGAGGGGACAAGCGTGCGGCCCCACCCCCCCTGGATCATACCAGGCCACACGCCCTAAACATGGGGGGGAGTGTGGGTGCTTTGGGGCAGGGGGGGCTCTGCACCCCCCACCTCAAAGCACCTTGCCCCCATGTTGATGAGGACAAGGGCCTTATCCCCACAACCCTGGCCGGTGGTTGTGGGGGTCTGCGGGCAGGGGGCTCATCGGAATCTGGAAGCCCCCTTTAACAAGGGGGCCCCCAGATCCCGGACCCCCTCCCTATGTGAATGGGTATGGGGTACACTGTACCCCTACTCATTCATCACATAAAAGTCAGTGTGTGTAAATAACGACAGGAGACGTTTTGGAAAGTTTATTAAAAATCTTCATCCATCCCGTCTTCTCCCTCTCCGGTCTTCTGCTCTTTTGCTGTCCTCACTTCTTGTCCTGTCCTCTCTTCTTGTCTTCTGCTCTTTTGCTGTCGGCTCTTCTTCTTCCTCCGGTCCTCCTCCTCCGACGTCTCCGGCGATTATGCCGGTCTCCGGTCTCTGCAGCTTATTATATAGCCATTAGGGGCGTGGCCGCCAGATGAGGTAATCTGGAGACCCCGCCCCCTTATGTCACAGATGACGTCATATGTGACACAAGGGGGTGGGGTCTCCAGATGATGTCATCTGGCGGCCACGCCCCTAATGGCTATATAATTAGCTGCAGAGACCGGAGACCGGCATAATCGCCGGACACGTCGTCGGAGGAGGACCGGAGGAAGAAGAAGAGCCGACAGCAAAAGAGCAGAAGACCAGAAGACCGGAGAGAAGAAGACAAGAGCGGACAGCAAAAGAGCAAAAGACAAGAAGAAAGGACAGGACAAGAAGTGAGGACAGCAAAAGAGCAGAAGACCGGAGAGGGAGAAGACGGGATGGATGAAGATTTTTAATAAACTTTCCAAAACGTCTCCTGTCGTTATTTACACACACTGCCTTTTATGTGGTGAATGGGTAGGGGTACAGTGTACCCCATACCCATTCACATAGGGAGGGGGTCCGGGATCTGGGGGGCCCCCTTGTTAAAGGGGGCTTCCAGATTCCGATGAGCCCCCTGCCCGCAGACCCCCACAACCATCGGCCAGGGTTGCGGGGATGAGGCCCTTGTCCTCATCAACATGGGATCCGACCTGCGGTGCAACTTCCATTCAAATCAATAGGCTCCCATAGGGAACCATTGATTTTGAATGGAGACAGAAAAAACGCTGCTAACAGCTACTGTGGCCAAACGTGCAATAACGCTAATGGAAAAAGCTACTGAAAGCATGTTTACAGCTGCTGTTTCCCGGCGTCAAGTAAACAGCTTTGGAGCACGTTTTTATGACGCCCTGTGTGCATGGAGCCTTAGTCTATGAAGAAGTGGGGAAATCTAACCCTGAAAACACTTTATTTGTTATTTCCTAATAGATAAAGGCTCATGGTGTTATACCTTGCATGTGATTATTTTTGGACCTAGCCAATCATCGCATGTCTGTACGCACTTTCATGCAGTAAGGCTGGCCATAGATGAGTAATTTCAGTGGGTTAAACAAAAAAAAAAAAAAAATTACTTGAATCCTCCATTCACACATTCGATAATCAATCAATTAATATATTAATTTATCATGCAATCAGTCAATCAATAAAATGCTTAAATAAAGAGGAACTCAAATAAAATGTATAAAACATTTTTTATTTGCTTGATACCTAACCTCAAACACCATGAAAATGTAATATAGTGAGTAATTGAGAAACGGCTTTATAGAAACCAAACTGAAATAACTTGTAGTGAAAAAACAAGCAAAATAAAGTTAAAGAGTAAAATTGTAAGCTCTAACAAGCAGGGCCGTCTGATTCCTTCTGTATTGAATTGTATTGCAACTGTACTGTGTACTCTCACGTTGTAAAGCACTGAGCAAACTATTGGCACTATATAAATCCTGTATAATAATAATAATAATTATAACTTCTCAACAGAAGCTAACGATGCACTTCTAAGTGCCGCTTATCTGCCAAGGGATGTCATACAATTATTTACCGCTAGGGCCCTATATTGTTGAGACCAATCCCAGCTCACTCACCTCTCTGCATTTTAGGAGGCAAATAGAACTGCAAACCCTACTAAAATATCTCCTTGTACAATGTAAGGTCTTTAGGCAAGGACAGGCACTACTACAGTCATATACTAATGAACAAGGCCTTGCTTCTTTTGTGATCTCAGGCCTGGTCCCCAGCTGTGGTTTTAGAGTTACCACATTTTAGTAGCCTGGCTTTCCAAGTAAATGCATCAATGACAACCAGAACCCACCGTCACCTTGTCACCACGTGCCCCTGTTCCGAGCTGGTTGCTTGCCAACCTTCCATCTCCCTGATAATATTCATAGGCTGTGCTATGGCCTACTGAGGCCCACTTCCCTAAGGAGGGTGCTGCTTTACTTAGGTTCCACATAATGGCAATAACATTTCCATATACAGATATCCAGTCTAACAAAAACTCACATATTCCCTCCGCAAGGCTACCTCATTCTCATCCCTCCTTGTACTTTTTTGTTAAAAGTCAGCGGCTACAGTAATAATTTTAAGGAACATGATTGAGATTCCTCTCTAAGCTTTATAAAATATTAGCACCAGCCTTTCCCAATATAAAAAGCCAACTGGAAACACTGGAAATCAGTAACAGAATGGCTTATTAAGTTTGCAGCAAGAGATGAGCATGGAAATCATCAGCAGGGTAAAGTAAGAAATTCATTGGGCTAGCGTATGAGTAGTGATTTGGCTTCCACTGCAGATTTCCAACCTTTCCCCGAATCTGATCCAATGCAAAGATTTTGTCACTGTTTAGCATCTCTTCTTATTAAAGTGCATTAAGAACCGGGCCTGCAGCTGTGATATTATTGATTACAGAGATGTTAAATCATTTCCTATTGCTTCATCTGCATTATACTGCAACCAAATTACATCTCGGTGTGTTATCAGCAGCCAGCGCTGTCCTTAATCAAGCAGCCCACCTTTGTTTTGCTTTCTAATGAATAATTCACACATTGAGACAAATTATTGTTTCATCATTTACATCTTCACAAGTTATTACTACTGCTGGGGTGAGACAGAGCTGTTGATGTTTAACTCTTTTTCTTGTGAGGGTTCCTGAAATCAACAGAGGAATCTAAGGCATAAATGACAAGACTGAATGGCTTCCAGTAACTATGTCACTTAGGGGCCAAGAGTTCATACAGAACTAAGTATGTAAAAAAAGTGCTGAACATTTCTCTTGTTGAAGGGTCGCCATGCCCAAAATGGATAGTTCAGTCTTAGTTGCTTTTATTGGTCAGGTTTTAATGACATAAAGGGAGTGTATTTTTAACTCTCAGTTCCTGAGCTGTGTGTTCAAAGTTACTGGTAATGTCATATCCCACTATGGATCTTAAGTTTAGTCCCCCATGAGCACAAGCAAACAGGTTTGATGTAAAGTGGTAAATTGTAAAAAGCCTGCAACCATAGCAGTCTTGGGTGGTGAACTGGGAAAGGGTCAGCTCTAAACCTGCACCTATACTGCTGCAACAAACGTTCCAGGACCTTCTGGTGAGTTTTAATTGTTTTGTCTCTGCTGGATTTTCCTTCATGTTCTCTCTTGCTGAAGTCTCGTCAAACCCTGAAACACATGAAACGATGAAGAATCTCCCCAATGAGGGCACACAGAGCAGTAAAAAAGTAAGAGAGATTGTAACCCTATCACTTAATCCAACACAAAACAAAATGGGTCCTCAAATGAGCCCTCGCAGGGTTCTGAAGCACACCAGTGTAATCCAGTGTAATCCAAGAAAAATAACTCACTGCTCAAGGTGGACTATAAGCCAGATGACATACACCGGTGCACGCCCCGTCTCGCCTCCGTGGATAATCAATGAAGAAAAAGAAACGGCTGCACTCCAGATGAAGTCAAATTCCAGATTTATAGACTGGACATCCCAACGTGACAATAGTGACAAGGTATATGTCAATATGAAGATCAGATCCAAGACTGAGTGGCATAGAGCAAATAGACCAACTTTAAATTGCTGCTACTGGAACAGTTTCTTAAAAAACAACAACACCGGGGTGTTTACAGTGTTGAATAGTGTTGACATCAACAGTTGATGTTAGAAAATGATGGTAGAGTAAGGATCATGGATATCTATGTACCTGTGGCTTCTTACCTGCAGAATGTTTCCCCTTGTTGCGGTTTATTATTACCTTTCTGTAGTGTGGACCATGCTTAATTGGTGAGTGCCCCCAGCACAGGGGCAGTGGTAGCCTTTTAGGAGAAAACAAAGTGCTGAAGAAGACTCCTATTGGCTAAACTTCTGGGAGGGCTGGTGAAAGGGAAGAGGGGAGAGAGACAAACTTAAATGAGAGTATGTGAAAAGCTGCCTCAAACAATGAGAGGTGCTGCTGTACAGTACTGGCAGCAATAATGATGCCCTCCTCTTCCAGAGACCTGCTATTCCAGAAACCTGTTGTTCCAAGAGACCTGCTGTTCCAGAGACTTACTGTTCCAGATATATGCTGTTCCAGAGACATGCTGTTCCATAGACTCACTGTTCCAGATATTTGCTGTTCCAGAGACTATAGCCCCGTAAACATGCAACGATTATCGGCCGACCGACCGTCCGTCTTTTGTCCAGAGTTGTGTTTTGTTGGTTGGAATGTGCTCTAGACTGCACACGAATTTTCTCGCCAAACAAAATTCTACTTTAGAAGTGATGTCATGTGTTGGGTTGCTTTCTTTGTGTTCTTTCTTCACTGAGCATGCCCAGACTTGCTCATCAGATTTTTCCCTGTCGAAATCTGTACTGACTGCACGAAAATCGGCTGTTGTGTTGACGGGCAACAAAAATTTTATAGTCTGCACACCAGATTTTTTTCGGCCGAAAAGTCGGAGTTGGTTGTTGGAAGCATCATACTAATAATCGAAAATCGGTAGATCGGACGTTGGCCGAAAATTCCCTGCCAATTTCCGACGCGTGTGTACGGAGCTTTACTGTTCCAGATATCTGCAGTTCCAGAGACTTGTTGTTCCTGAGACTTACTCTTCCTGATATCTGCTGTTCCAGAGGCTCACTGTTTCAAGAGTGCTGCTGCAATGCTCTACTGTTGGCAGCTGTGAATACAAGAATTATTGTGCTTCATCTAGCCAAAATTTAATGTTACTGTTAAAGCAGCTACCATTTGCACTGTCAAGAAGAAATATTACTGCCAGGGAAGTGGGTTGTATTTTGCCCACTGGGAACTTAGTTAAAGCGGGTTGTATTTTGCCCACTGGGAACTTAGTTAAAGTGGATGCAGTGTGGTGTGACTGTAGGGGAGACTCTGTGAGGAAAGAGGATGCTGTTGTGTCACCTGGAGTGGTGAGAGGCCTCTGGCCATCTGCTGTTTTTTTACCTTGGTAAACCTTTTGCATTACAAATACTCCCAGCTGGCAGTAAGACCCCAAAGCTGACTGTGTCCAGACTTCACTAGCCAATGGTTTACAGAGGGACTCCTTGATATTAGTTAGGTCCATTAGCATTACTATCTCTCTGAACACTTGTGCTTAAGCACCATAAGGCTGTATTTGTTCGTTGTGTTCATTATATTTCTGTGTTAAAAAAAATAATTGCAATATATTGCAGTGAATACTACCTGTCTAAAATTTTGCAGGACCCTGAACCCATTTAGAAACCTTGTAAACCCCAGGAGTGTTAATGAGCTACAACTACAATTTATAGAAATTTGAGCAACACTTCCATAGATTTAAAAATTCCCTTTTAATGATCATAGCAATAGAAAGGTATCATATGTTTTCAGAATAGCCCTTTTCATTCTCATTTTTATTTGGCACATTAAGATTTAACAATTTGACTAGAATGTCGAACCTTTAAAATTAAAAAGAATACTTAAAGAGAGATCACTGGGATTTTATTCTGACCTCATGGATCATCATCTAAAAAAGTTTCTGAGTACTCTTAGTGGATTTGACACAGCAGAAAAATAAAAACCTGTTTTATCATTCATTGTCTGAGCTCAATTCTCTGTATTGATACATTACTCCGGTGAGGTTAAATGTCCAAGCCTCTCCTCAGACATAAATTCCTCAGATCTGAAGCAGCTTTCATAAAATGAGGCTATGTTTTAGTGGGGTACATGGTAACACTCATAATTTATCTTCTCCGTGACACATCTTCTGTGTTATGTCATTAAATTCTCATTGTTCCTTTTGGCACATTTTTTTCACACGTTTGAAGCAATCTTATAATTTTACTTAAACCAGAATTGCATAGAAATGAACTCTTATCTTTATTCAATTATTGCAAATATTTTTTTAATAAATATGAGTCAAAGATCATTAATATAGATTTTTTAGATCCTAGTCCAGCCTAGCAGGATAGAACTGGGAACATTTGGCCCAAAAGTTAAACACAAATGCTAGTCCTTTCATTGTAGCGATAGTTTAAGCTAAGGAAACAGCGTCACGCAAAGTGTGCATGATGGCACTTTGATTGGTGGTCATGGTGAAAAGTTGATGTTCCTAAAGGATATGGTTTATTGTGACACACATTTTCAATTTCATCTTTCAGAATTTGCTTCCCTTGTGGATCTCAGTATTTGGTCACATGATATCTCAAAGGTGCAAAGGAAGTTGGTGCTGGAAGATTTCCTTCTGCCAAAAGTTGTCATCACAGGTCTGAATGGGAGCAGGTAGCTATGTAATGTGCCCATCATGGCCAACAGACCAGTGGTGGCCGGTGTGTTGGGGGCGAAGGGGCACCACCCCCCCCTATCCATGCGTCCGGCCCCCTAATCTACATGCGGGGCGCCGGACTCATGGAGTTACATGGGGCTTTTTTTTTTTTTGCATCACCTGATTAGAGCCAGAGGCTCTAATAGGCTGCAGCAAAGGGTGGACTCGGGGCACAGAGCATTGCGCCCAGGGACCACCCATTGTGTGACAATAGCGAATGAAAATTCTGGTCTCTGCATTGAAGGGGGCACACACACTGGTCACTGCATTGAAGGGGGCATGTACGCTGGTCTCTGCATTGAAGGGGGCATGTACCCTGGTCACTGCATTGAAGGGCGCATGTACGCTGTTCACTGCATTGAAGGGGGCATGTGCGCTGGTCACTGCATTGAAAGGGGCATGTACGCTGGTCACTGCATTGAAGGGGGCATGTACGCTGGTCTCTGCATTGAAGGGGGCACGCACGCTGGTCTCTGCATTGAAGGGAGCATGCTGGTCACTGTTTTGAAGGGGGCACGCTGGTCACTGCATTGAAGTGGACATGTACGCTGGTCACTGTTTTGAAGGGGGCACGCTGGTCACTGTTTTGAAGGGGGCACACTGGTCACTGTGCATTGAAAGGGGGCACGCTGGTCACTGTGCATTGAAAGGGGGCACGCTGGTCACTGTGCGTTGAAAGGGGGCACGCTGGTCTCTCTGCATTGAAAGGGGGCACGCTGGTCTCTCTGCATTGAAAGGGGGCACGCTGGTCTCTCTGCTTTGAAAGGGGGCACGCTGGTCTCTCTGCATTGAAAGGGGGCACGCTGGTCTCTCTGATTTGAAAGGGGGCATGCTGGTCTCTCTGCGTTGAAAGGGGGCATGCTGGTCTCTCTGCATTGGAAGGGGGCACGCTGGTCTCTGTGCATTGAAAGGGGGCACGCTGGTCTCTGTGCATTGAAAGGGAGCACGCTGGTCTCTGTGCATTGAAAGGGGACACGCTGGTCTCTGTGCATTGAAAGGGGGCACGCTGGTCTCTCTGCATTGAAAGGGGGCACGCTGGTTACTCTGCATTGAAAGGGGGCACGCTGGTCTCTCTGCATTGAAAGGGGGCACGCTGGTCTCTCTGCATTGAAAGGGGGCACACTATACCTTAATTACTGAAGGCCCCTTTCACACTTTTTTGACCTCAAAGTCACGCAATTTTTTACAGCGTTGTTTGCCGCAAAGCAATGCCTATTACATTTTTCTGTTTGAGCCCCCCCAAAAATTTGGAGCACCAGCCGCCACTGCAACAGACTATGGGTCCCACTCTGATTGAGGTTTCAATTGTGAAATATCTCCACCAAAGGCCACCAGCCCAATATACCTTATAAGTACTAGTACAGAGGGCACATGCCCTCCTGCCCCCCCAGCCCAACCCCCCCTGTTTAGTTAAGACTTAGACATTGTATTGTTCCTTTTTCTGATTTTGATGCCAAATATCAGCTTTCCCAAATTCTAAGATTTAGAGGAAGACAGGGCACCTAGAGGAGTAAAAAAAAGAGGTTGGCGAATGATGTGTTTCACTCAATTGGAAAAAAAAAAAAAAACAGTACAGTGGGAGGGGCTAAAAATCTGAGAGTGCAGGTAATAGAAATATCTAGTGTACAGTGTGCGGGGGTCAGGAGTGTTTATTGTAAATAGTTCAGGGGCCAGGTGTATGTAATGTACAGAGTGTAGCAGTCAGGAGTGGGTAATAGGGGTTAGTTATTTGGAACATACACAGTGCAGGAGTCAGAAGTATACACAGCCCAGCACCCCCTATGCTTCCTTATGCTGCCACCACCCACTTATGATCAGCACAGAAGTAGCCACTACTTACACACACTGCATACACACACACACACACACACACTTCATACACACATACACACACACATATGTATATATATATATATATATATATATAGGCAAACACTGTTATACCTGTAGCACTATCCCTGTAGGAGCCACTGGACAGGATGGGTTCTCTGTTCTTTTGCCTCGGCCTTCTCAAGAACCACAGTCATTCTAACACACCAGGTTTAGTGTACAAACATGCAATATAAAAGCAATGCTTAATACCCTATAGTAGTGCTATATCAAAGAAAACAGGCATCAAACCAGGTAGTAAAGGCAAACATAATATATTGTCAGTCACGCAATGGTTGGTAACTAGGTAAGCATAAAATGGATTAACAAATGTAATAACACCATTTTTTTTTTAGTTTCAATAGATTTTTATTGAAAAAAGAAGGTATAAACATACAACAGTAGATCCATTGACATAGGATAACATTAAGTCAAGTCAGAAGTAACAGGACATTAATACAAAACATTGTCAACTCTGCAAAAAATTTAATCAGTAAATTGGATGAAAATGGTGAATACATTGCAAATGTATAGGTACACTTTAACATGGGAATACCTTTTAGGTCATCCTGTGAATTGAAGAGAGTAATCCATCGAACCCAAAATCCAGTTACAGGAACTACATGCCATAATGACTTCCTCAGAGAGGGTCTTGCTGGATACATTTTTTCGTCCAAACCCTCACCCCTAATGGGTGCATACTGTGAGAGAGCAGACCAGACCAGAGCAAAAACAGGTGTACAGGTGTCGCCACTACCTATACAACGGACGCAATGCAGAGGAATAGAGAAGGAGTGCTGGGGTCGGGGGGAAAAGAGTGTGGGGGGGGGGGGTAGGTGCCATTGCCACCATGCTTAGGGAAAAACGAATGTATTGGATGCATCAAACATGGTTATTAGAGTTTCCAGAACAACTATACTATGTTAGAGGATTGGTTCAGCCAGACCTGCCAGGTAATAACACAATTTTGCAAAGTGATTAACAGTAGTGACTAGCCATAATAACACATTTGGCATCCAGATCAACATAAACAGTAGCAAGGTAGTCAAGTCCAGCATTAAGAGGTAGTAAAGTTTAATCTACCGAGTGCTGGAACTTTACTGCCAGAGTGCATTTATGGCAGCAATGCTTGTCCTATACCGACTGGGTATTCACTTTTCAAAAAAAAAAAAAAGGATGGTGGTGGAGGGGGCAGGAGAGCAAAGGGGGCTAGCAGAATAATTATTACAAGAGGGACAGTTCTTTGGAATGCTCTTCTGCCAGCTATCATTGGGCTCCTTTAAGAGTGTCGGTGCACTTAACAACAGTCCCAGTTAACCTGCCTGCAGTATAGGTACAGTATAGGAACTGTATAGTCGCAGTACAGGTGTAAGATATAAAGATGTAGTTCAGATGCAGTAAAGGTTCAGTTTTATGTGGCAAAGATTTGGTAAAGGTGCAGTCTGGTTTGGAATATGTGCGGTACAGTGTGCAGTATGGGTGCAGTATGGACTGGGTATACTTGGTGTCCTAGTGTCAGAGGCAAAGTCCCTTCTAGCAGTGTTAGCAATTGGTGAATGGCTCTCTTACCAGTCCCCGGAATGTTGCAGTGACTGATCACTGTAAAAGGGGGGCCCCCTTTGGTTTCTCCCTGAAAGCATCCAGTGATCAGCATTTGGAATCAGAGGGTGAGTGAATGCTCCGGTTTTCCTGTGGGAGCGGTGCAGGTGATGCGATGTAGGCAGTGCTGTGCTGCTCTCGGGGGTCCTAACTCCCAGTCTCAGGCTCAGATTTCCACTGATATGATGTCCCGCTGGCAGGCAAATATCTAGACAGAGGTGTTCTCTCTCACTCACTCCCTCTGCCCAAGAAGAAGGAACTTTCCTGAGCAGTTTAAAGAAAATCATCTCTCCACTCCTCCTACTGCACAGTGGTTATTGGGATCTATAGTGTAAGGAGTCTATTCATCCTATTATATTGCTGCTATCTCAAATTAAAACTCCCAGAATTCTCAGTGCTCTGCCTAGAAGTCTTTGAGCTTACTTGGCTTTAGCTCTCCCCCTGCTAGTCAGAGGCAAATGGTGCAGAATAAAATCAGTATCTCAGTAGAGGGAGAGAAGAATAAAAGGCAAGTGTCTCTTTCTCCATTCTTCTGTAGCCCAGCACCTGGCTGCATACCCATATACACACTGTATGCCCTGTTTAAGGTCACTTCATCATGGTTATATAGAACAAATATGGGCAACAGGGAAATATGGCCGCCAGATGCACTGGGGGGCAAAGCAGTAGGCAGGAGATGCAGTTCTCATGCCCTAGGTGCCCAGCCCATGCAGCAGATGCTTAGGGGAAAAGTTTTGACCCCCCCCCATATTTCCCCTCTTATCTATGTTCTAGTGAATCCATTTACAAATGTACTATAGAGTTTTTAAATAGTTTCTGTATTTTTGTAAAACGGCACTACTAATAAAACTAACCAGAACATGATGAACAGTAAAAAAAAAGATAGATAAAGAAAAATGGGAAGAAAGAGTTAAAGGCATATTCTATCATTTACAAAAGAAATATTAATGACAGCCATGTCGATGAATCAAAAAAGTTAACTCATTATTTTTTTGCATTGAGGTTTGGGAAGCATTGCAGCCATTATGAGTGGATCACAGGTGCAATGCTCTTACGCCTACAAACCATTGTTCTACCTGTAGGTACTGAACTAAAGTAGGTACCAAAGTTATGGGGCTGAAGGAAGTTTCAATAAACTACAAGTGCGGCCACATCACCACACTTCACTTCATGGTCCTTCACTGAGAAATTCGAGTCCCTGTGCTAGGGTGGTAGTTTTTCCATTCACAAAATCTGGTGGAGCCATACACAGCCAAGCCAAATGCAAAATTGGCAAGAGATGTCAGGGAGAAGATTCCCTGAATTTTGTAAGAGAGGGTGGTTTGAGGTTGGGGGCTTCAGACTGTGACCATATTTCATATTACCTATGGCTATTGCTTAAATATGAGATAGCATTAAACATGGTCAGAAATATGGACTTCTCTTTTAAAATCTTGTTTTATGGTTAATATTGTGGTCAATTAAGGATTAATTAAAAATTAGAACAAAGTCAAATGATAATAAAATGAATTTTAAAAATAAACAAAATTAATATTTATACATTTGTTTTACAATTGTGGCTTGCAGTTAGTGAACTGACAAGCATACTAAGTGCCCAGCTCTACAAGCGGCTCTCTTGGTGTAATCTGCTGGGCCTTCAGTGTGATAGCACTGAGAGCGGAAGCTCCAAAGTTACAAAGGTTAAAAAAACAACCAATATTAAAAAATATATGAACAGAACAAAAAAAATTTATAAATAGAAAACCATCCTTCACAGAATCCTATACCCACAGTTGATCCAGAGGAAGGCAAAAAAAACCCTATAAAACATGGTCCAACAATAAATTCTTTCCTGATGCTCCTGAAGGCAATCAGATATTTCCTGTATCAACAATCCCTGGTGTTTTGCATATAAGTCCTCATTCACACTAGCGCGACTTGTCAGGCGACTTGGTCGCCTGACAAGTCGCGGTGGGTCGCTTGCCATTGAATAGTACAGGACCCGTTCTAATAGGAGCGACACAAGTTTCTCCGACTTAGAAAAAGGGTCCTGTACTACTTTGGGGCGACCTGGAGGCGACTTGCATTGACTTTAATGATATGAAGTCCGTGCATGTCGTGCCGAGGTCGCGGTGCACGCTCTGCACCGCGACTTCACAGGTCGCCCCAGCAAGTAGCGTCACCCCTGTCTGAACGGGGTCTCAATGTTAATATCCAGTCATGTTTAGTTTATTTAGGAATACATCTGGTACTCCTTTCCCAGCTGCACTTTCAAAACCACAGTGCCAGAGGTGGTAGCCTCTTCTATTCCTGTTGGCTTGGCCCTTAGAATGGACTACCTAAACTTGAAATTGAAGTTGAATCACTTCAGAAGTACTGTGATAGGTATTTCAATGGCCCATGCCAGTCACTCAAAATCATTTTAAAAGTGTGGTGGGCTGGTTGGTCACATTCGATTTAAAAGTCATCCACAGGCACCTGAAAAAGTCACAGCGTGCCATTGTACCCAACTGACAACCACTGGTGAAGTGACCTTAGAAGCAGTGACAAAAGACAAAAAAAAAAAAAAGTCACCCCCCTCTACAGATCAAATCTATAGTCTATTGTTGCTATTACAGTATATGACCCCAATGTTTCCAGTAGAAGCCCAGCATGATAAGGTTAAAAGCTAAATAGCAATAAGCCGCTGTTTGTCCTCCTCTCTTCTTTATTCATTATAAATTAATTCCTTAATGATTGGGACCCTGCTTTCTTTTATACACCTCTCTCTACAGATGATTTGCTCCAAAGGACACATCTGTTATTTTATTTCTGCTGAAGTGGGCTGAATTCCGACAGTTATCTTCAAGTGCTGTAATTTACATCACCTTAGTGTACCAAGGATTCAGGTCACCGTTAAATATACAGTTCTTCAGGTGGAAGCCGAGCCTTGTCTCCCTGCGCAGTTACTCCGCATACATATGAATATATCAATAAAAAATTCATTATAACATCTGTCTATGGGGCATTCTTTATTTAATAGAGATAGGCTTTCAGGCACCTTACACATGTAATGAAAAATTAGACGGTAACATCTTAGTCCAATGCATTTTCCCATGTACAAAATGTACTCTAATCAGCCAGCAACTGTTTCATTACAGCGTTTTTGCTGACGCTCTGATAAAATGTAATTGTACACCGTGGCGATATTAAACTGAAAAAGGAGGTCTTTTAGTGTAAATTAGCATCAAATGCCGAATGATTGCACAGACCTGGAAGAAAAACTGGTAAACAGATTCTGAATTACGCAAACAGGGTTTGTAATCATTTGTCCCGGCTCCTTATTCCTCATTAGGCAAAAGTGAGAGTTAGGAATATTTCCTTTTATGGTTGTCTGAGGCGGATCAGCGGAGCTGAGTTGTAGTAAAGAAGCTGATGGCTTTTTTTCATGCCTCAAATTGGGTTTTTGACACCAGCTTTTACCGCGTAGAGATTAAATTGGATTTGAAAGCTGATCTGAACCTGATAACAACAATTGAAGAAACTCGATAAATGAGGGCTGTTATACTGAGAGCCTTGTTTGACAGTTTTAGGTTTCAGACTCTATAAAAGGAACTTTTCTTTTTCTAAACTTTATAATTGGGGGGTATTGAGAAAATGTAAAGATCTTATAAGACACATGAATACAGCACTAGATAGCCACGAGCAACTATATTGAATGTAAAACATTGGCCAGAGTTGGTGGTGACAAAGAAGTAATTTTAGCAATCCAGTCCTTTACAAGGTTTGATACATAAAAAGGCTGGGTTCACACTGACAGCAGGTTTTCTTCAATTAATTCACATGACAGCAGAGTGTCAACGGCTCTCAATGGAACCAGTTGACACATCTCTGGGGTGGCTGCGGAGTGTACTGCAGAAGGGTCCTGTGCACCTTTGGTTCGGCTTCAGGTCCACATTCAGGCAAAATTCTGGACCTGATTTGCACCTGAAACGATGAAGAGGGACGCCCCAGACCCCATGCTGTGACCCATGCCGCAAAAAGTTTGAACTCACTATTTGGTGAAAGCTTTGAACCCCAATGCACAAAAAGTATAGAAACCCTTACAACAGATAGAAAACTGCACTACTGTACAGTAGCCGAAACAGCACAAGAAGTAGTCCAAAAAACTCATTCATTTGGGACGATTGATTCCACCTGCCATTGGCGAAGTTAGACATTCTTTCACTGGGGGCAAAGACTCAGTTTGGTGTCAGTAGATCAGTGGACGGTGTCAGTAGAGCAGTGGACAGTGTCAGGGGGGAGAGGTTGGTGTCAGAAGGGTAGTAAACATTGTCAGTAGGGGAGAGTTTGTTGTTAGTAGGGCAGTGGACAGTGTCAGTAGGGGAGAGGTAGGTGTCAGTAGGACAGTGAATAGTGCCAGTAAAGTGTTGGACGGTGTCAGTAAAGCATTGGACGGTGTCAGTAGTGATCAGAGGATAATCACCTTCTTCTGTAATAATGGAGTGGCAGTTGTGGTGAGGTTCTGCAACAGCTTCTAGTAAAGTCCATCCAGGCCCTCAGCCCTGACACCGCGTAGGCCTTCAGAACAGATGTACAGTCCATAGGCTGCCTGAGGACAGCAACCCCTCTGGATCTTGAACCCTCCTGGGAAAAAGGAACCCAGCTCTCCAGTCCTTCAGATTATTTATCATCTCTTCAGCCCCCTTCTTTAAATACTTAGGCTGTTTATTTGCATCTCCCTTTCTAAGCTATGGAATCTTCTTCCAGAGGCAGGGGGAAACAATCAAACATCCAGCCTGTGAAGCCCTGAAAAGGTCAAATAAACAGTTACTGCTCCCCTTATACAGAAGGATCCAAAAAAAAAAAAAAAAATTTACCTAGCATCCTAGCCCAGGAGGGTGCTACATCAACTACTCCCATGATCAACAACCAGGTCCAACCTCCAAGAGCTTCTTGCAGAATAACAACTCAGACTGAACTCCTGTGCATCCGAGTGGCCCAAAGCCTTGCCTGCCAAGTGATTCTGTAAAAGAGAACTTTAATTTCTTTACATTATAGCAAAAAGCAGCCACCACCTTGTACCTGGAATTAACTTTATACTCACAAAACCCTCTGAGTTATTTTTTGTCGTACTCCCCACCAGCACCACCATATCCCAATTCAGTATTTGGAGTCTGGGAAGGTTTTCCCCTTAGCCACTCCTTCATAGCTGTTAGGAGCCCCAGCCTAAATCTCTACCTGAGCCTGGCTTTTTAAGTAAGTGCATTCACACTGGTGATTAAGACCAGTGCGAATTGTAGCGGCAATTTCTAATGTGGCTCTCAGCATCTGGGTGTGACTGCCAGTTCCATTCAATATAATCACAAGTCGCTGGCGGCTGCAGCTATTTGCCGCTTTCTTCTCAGCCAGCAATTACCTGCATGATTGCTGCTGGATACACAAAAAGTACAGTGATGACTGCAGGTAATCCTGCTGTACAGAGAGCCGCCAATAGATAGACTTGTCATTATAGTGAATGGGGCCGGTGGCTGCACTTGGCAGCAGGAATCTACTAGTCACACCACCCTTATTCACCAGTGTGAATGTAGCCTTAGGGTGTGAGGCGCGAGGTGCTATTGTAAGACTTTTGGATATACTTCTTGGGTGGTGGAAGAAGAGCTTATCAACCTTTTTAAAATCATTTTATTATAATTGTTTCACTTGAATTATTGCATGGTGTATTTTCATATCAATTAATCACATGTATATAATGCAAAGTTATGATTTTTTGTTCTATATGTTTATTATATTTGTTGTAGGTGTACATACTGTATATATGAAAAGTTTATTTGAATTGTTAGGATTTTTTTTTGTTTACACAATTATGAGGATATTTATTAGCGGTTCCGTATCTGAATATGTATAAAATGAAGGTGCATGATAGTGACAATCAAAACAGAAGTACTAAAACACACTAGCAGCGCTAAAATTCATAAATAATAAATGAAGTGCAGTCCATTGGGATAATGTCCATATGTTCATATAATCATGCAATGTGCCCAGAAGCCGTGAATGGATATATTGCACTGGACCCTCCACCGCACCAACGTGCTCCCCCTAATGAGAGACACTCACCAGAAATCTGGTCATACAGGGACTTGTAATGCCAGCCTATCTCAGGCTCAGAAAACGATATCCACAGGAATTTCCCAGGACAAACGGCCCTCGATCAGTCTCAATCGGATCAATTCTTGTGGCCGACCCACAGGAGATTCCAATTACATCAGGGGTAGTACATGTGAAAATAATAGCTCACATAGGGCAATATTGCATGGCTAAAATCAGACTTTATTACCCACAACAGGATCCCCAATAGCTGATGCACTTACAACATATAAAACAAAGCAAGCTTGTCATATAAAGGATGAGGCATAAACCTGCGTGTAGAGGCCAATCCCCGTGGTGTCAGTTCGCCGCCGGTACCAGGCTGTAGCGAGCATCGGGTTCAGCATCAGACGCCAGGTCCTACCTCGTGACCGCGTGACCACGCCCTGACGCGTTTCGTTAGCAAGTAACTTCAACTGAGGGCGTGGTCACGCGTGTATGGTCACCGCTATTTGACTATACCGACAGGGCGGGGGCACCAATCAGCCGGATGACGCAGGACCATCCCGCTCGTCATCACTTCCGCCCTTACCGGAAGTCATATCATGTAACATTGGCTTCCGCCCACACAGCGAATCACTGCCATCTCCGATCAAGACTATCCATTTTCCACAGCGCCTCTAAGGACAAAAAGGGAACTGGCACTCGTCGGATCACAGGCAGATCATATAGCCTATATATGCATAATCAATATGTTACAATAAATAGCGACTTATTACAACAAGAATATCGAAATAAAAAGGTGATTACCATTCAATGAACATAACGATAATCACTTACATATTGTAAAAATTGTAAAAATTAGATAAAATTGTCATTAAGACAATACATAAAAAACATCATTCTATATTTAAAAATTAACCATATTAAAACAGGAAACAAAGGTTTAAACGACTAAATCCAAGAGGACAAAAGCATCACATGAGACAGGGGAAATTAAAAAAGTTAATAATCACTAATGAAACAGTTGATGTCTAAATCAACGTTTAGCCCTTTGGGGTGTAGAGAGTTGGTCAAAAATATCCAATACGTTTCACGCTTGGAAAGCTCTCTTACTCTGTTTGAACCCCTCCAGACCTGTTTGACATTTTCAATTCCCCAAAATTTCAACTCACTCGGATCTTGATTGTGATACTTTTTAAAATGTAAAGAGACATTGTGGTCCTTATAACCATTTCGAATATTTGCAATGTGCTCTGAAACACGTATTGCAATAGTTCTCTTCGTTCTTCCAATGTAAATTAAGCCACAAGGGCACTCCAAGCCATATACCACATGAGTGGTATGGCAAGTGATGAGATCCTTAATGTCAAAGGTCTCACCATTCGCGGAAGAACTAAAAGAGGAAAATCCTCGCAAATGGGTCCGCACCTGTCTACATGTTTTGCAACGACGACAGGCATAAAAACCCGTCCTGTCGTCCCAAAACATGGAGGGCTTGGTGGGGGGGTCAAGGACCTTGCACACCAATTGATCCCCAAAAGTGCGCGCTTTTTTATATACAAAAGAGGGTGTAGATGGAATAAGGCTCCCCAAAATCCTATCCACACTCAATACACCCCAATGTTTTCTAATAATGTCCTCTACATCTCTATATTGGGAATTGTATTGTGTGAGAAAACTCCACTCCTGTTTGTTATCAGTTGGTCTAACAGTATCCACCAGGCATTCCTGCTGAGAAATGCCAAGGACTTCCATGATGGTACTATCAAGCTTCCGTTCATCATAACCCTTCTCACAGAAACGATGTCGGAGAACCTGAGCCTGTGTCAGAAAGTCCGTATCTGAGGAGCAGTTCCTCCTCACCCGGAGGAACTGCCCCTTAGGGATATTTTGTAACCAACGTGGGTGGTGACCACTATAAATGGGTAAATACCCATTACGGTCAGTGGGTTTAAAGTACACACGAGTCTCCAGTGTGTGATTTTTTACCATCACTTCTACATCCAAAAAATGGATGGACTCCTGACTCCAACTAAACTCCAATTTAACACCGTTATTATTGGAGTTGAGTGAGTCGGCAAATTCTCGCAGGGTACTTTCTGAACCTTCCCATATGAAAAACAGGTCATCAATGTACCTTCTGTAGATCTTCAGCTCGTTCTTAGCAAGCGCATAAATATACCGATCCTCCCACTCCCCCATAAAGAGATTGGCGAGGCTGGGAGCAAATTTAGCTCCCATTGCCACGCCACGTTTCTGGTTATAGAATGTTCCATTAAACCAGAAATAGTTGTGCGCTAAGCAGAACTCCAGTGCGCATTTCAAGAATCTCTTTTGGGGGTCCGGGAGGTCGGTACGACTACAGAAGGCCCAATTCAGAGCTAGTAATGCATCCTCATGCTGAATTATAGTATATAGCGAGGACACATCCGCTGTTACTAGAAAAACTTCTTTATCTGGGGATATCTGGACTTCCTTCAAGGCCCGGAGGAAATCTTTGGTGTCCTTAAGGTACGACCTCAGATTTACCACACTGGCCTGTAAGAAGAAGTCCAGGTATTCACCCAGTCTAGCGGTAACTGAATTGATCCCATTGACGATGGGTCTGGCTGGAGGATTATGTGCGTCCTTATGTATTTTAGGCAGAGTATATATCGTTGGTACTCTGCTAAAACTGGGCATAAGGTATCTCTGCTCTTTATCCGAAAGAACCCGATGATAATAGCCCGACTGTATCAGGTCTTTCAAGATCCTCCTGTACTCTAGGGTTGGATCCCTTCTCAGCTCCTCATAGGTCTCTGTATCTGAAAGCATACTGCTGAGTTGGTTCAGATAGAAATCTTTCTTTAGGATCACTACCCCTCCCCCCTTATCAGCAGGTCTAATTATGACATTTTTTCTTTCCTCCAAGGCCTCCAAACCTTGTTGGATGTGTCTAGGGTTCACCCCTTTTCTGGGCTGCAGAGCTGCCACATCCTGCAGCACCAGATTTTTAAACACATCCACACAGTGGTTGGAGGACTGTGGAGGATTAAACAGGGAGCGGTTTTTTAAACCACTATCCACCCCCACAGTGGTATCCACACTGTAAGATCGACTGTTGTTAATAACTCGATTTGGATTAAGAAAATGTCTCTTTAAATTAATTTTTCTCACATATTTATGCACATCTACGTACACATCAAATTTGTTGAGGGGTCTATGCTTGGCACATTTCAAACCAGCATTTAAAATGTTAGTCTCTTTTTGCGTGAGAACAATGCCAGCCAAATTGTACACACCCGTTAATCCACTAGTCTTCTTTTTTTGTTGTTGGTACTTCCTCCCTGCTCGACATCCTCGCCTACGTGTTGTGCTTGGATAGGATATTGGGAGGATGGGCCGGCCCTCGGTGGATAACTCGGGGGACCCCATTCCATGGGTCTCCCCCTCCAGGGTCTGCCACCCCGTCTCCCTCCCCTGCCCCGACCGCCCCTCCATAAAAAAGGGCGAGGTGGGGGTACAGGCGTGGATGGCGCATTCGCGTCACCCAATGAATCATACCTGTTAGAGGTTGGGAGAGGTTTAGGTGAATTAAGACCTCCTCTATATATAGATCCATCTTGCCCACTATTCCTAAAAGGAACATGTTGCCATTGATCGTGGTTGGATGGATAGTTATTGTCATTGGATTTAGTCTTTCCCTTTTTCTTTCCCTTTTTATTTGGCATCGATGTTGCCGAATTGACATAGTAATTAGCACCCATACCACTAGAAGTGGATGGGAGCGGGGTATTGGGAACCGACTCCATGGGCCGTGCAATAGACTGTCCCGGCGGATTTTGCCAAGCATATATATTGCTGGTCCTGAAGTCTAACGTGTCCCTCTTATATTTCTTAATTTTCTTTTTATGTGTGTCCTTATCTATCTTATCTAATTTCTTCTTTACATCTGTATTAAACTTAATAACCTGAGCTAGATCTTTATCCGGCTCCAGGATTAATTGTAATTCAGCAATCCTCTTTTCAAGAAGAGCCATTTTACGTTTTTTCCTTTTCAGTACTAATTGTTGTAAGTCAGTACCTGCTTTGTTGAAAAAATCTAACCATTCCTTAGTAGATACCTCATCATCGAGGGCATCCTGGGGACTAACGTCCCACCTCAAACTCCTCATTATAATGCCCTCTTTGATATATTGATTAAAGGTACAGATATCCCACCATGTTCTCACTTGTTTCTCAAGTAGGTTGCCTAACAAGGTGAGATTTAAGGTTAGATCATGTGATGGTTCCTCTATAAACTCAGCAGAAAAAATAGTTTCCTCAATGAGGTTCCTATTCTTCAAAAAGGATATGACATCCATAGCAGCCAGGTTTTAAAACACAAAAATATCCAAAAGGAGCAAGTGAAACGGACACAAGTGGGGACTACAATTACTTACTCAACCGGCGCTATTAACAGGTACCTATAAGTATATAGAGTGATATATAAAATGCTAAAACAAATGATATATCTAAAAGCTGCTGCTATAAATGTAACCGCATAAAATGAAGGTGCATGATAGTGACAATCAAAACAGAAGTACTAAAACACACTAGCAGCGCTAAAATTCATAAATAATAAATGAAGTGCAGTCCATTGGGATAATGTCCATATGTTCATATAATCATGCAATGTGCCCAGAAGCCGTGAATGGATATATTGCACTGGACCCTCCACCGCACCAACGTGCTCCCCCTAATGAGAGACACTCACCAGAAATCTGGTCATACAGGGACTTGTAATGCCAGCCTATCTCAGGCTCAGAAAACGATATCCACAGGAATTTCCCAGGACAAACGGCCCTCGATCAGTCTCAATCGGATCAATTCTTGTGGCCGACCCACAGGAGATTCCAATTACATCAGGGGTAGTACATGTGAAAATAATAGCTCACATAGGGCAATATTGCATGGCTAAAATCAGACTTTATTACCCACAACAGGATCCCCAATAGCTGATGCACTTACAACATATAAAACAAAGCAAGCTTGTCATATAAAGGATGAGGCATAAACCTGCGTGTAGAGGCCAATCCCCGTGGTGTCAGTTCGCCGCCGGTACCAGGCTGTAGCGAGCATCGGGTTCAGCATCAGACGCCAGGTCCTACCTCGTGACCGCGTGACCACGCCCTGACGCGTTTCGTTAGCAAGTAACTTCAACTGAGGGCGTGGTCACGCGTGTATGGTCACCGCTATTTGACTATACCGACAGGGCGGGGGCACCAATCAGCCGGATGACGCAGGACCATCCCGCTCGTCATCACTTCCGCCCTTACCGGAAGTCATATCATGTAACATTGGCTTCCGCCCACACAGCGAATCACTGCCATCTCCGATCAAGACTATCCATTTTCCACAGCGCCTCTAAGGACAAAAAGGGAACTGGCACTCGTCGGATCACAGGCAGATCATATAGCCTATATATGCATAATCAATATGTTACAATAAATAGCGACTTATTACAACAAGAATATCGAAATAAAAAGGTGATTACCATTCAATGAACATAACGATAATCACTTACATATTGTAAAAATTGTAAAAATTAGATAAAATTGTCATTAAGACAATACATAAAAAACATCATTCTATATTTAAAAATTAACCATATTAAAACAGGAAACAAAGGTTTAAACGACTAAATCCAAGAGGACAAAAGCATCACATGAGACAGGGGAAATTAAAAAAGTTAATAATCACTAATGAAACAGTTGATGTCTAAATCAACGTTTAGCCCTTTGGGGTGTAGAGAGTTGGTCAAAAATATCCAATACGTTTCACGCTTGGAAAGCTCTCTTACTCTGTTTGAACCCCTCCAGACCTGTTTGACATTTTCAATTCCCCAAAATTTCAACTCACTCGGATCTTGATTGTGATACTTTTTAAAATGTAAAGAGACATTGTGGTCCTTATAACCATTTCGAATATTTGCAATGTGCTCTGAAACACGTATTGCCGACTCACTCAACTCCAATAATAACGGTGTTAAATTGGAGTTTAGTTGGAGTCAGGAGTCCATCCATTTTTTGGATGTAGAAGTGATGGTAAAAAATCACACACTGGAGACTCGTGTGTACTTTAAACCCACTGACCGTAATGGGTATTTACCCATTTATAGTGGTCACCACCCACGTTGGTTACAAAATATCCCTAAGGGGCAGTTCCTCCGGGTGAGGAGGAACTGCTCCTCAGATACGGACTTTCTGACACAGGCTCAGGTTCTCCGACATCGTTTCTGTGAGAAGGGTTATGATGAACGGAAGCTTGATAGTACCATCATGGAAGTCCTTGGCATTTCTCAGCAGGAATGCCTGGTGGATACTGTTAGACCAACTGATAACAAACAGGAGTGGAGTTTTCTCACACAATACAATTCCCAATATAGAGATGTAGAGGACATTATTAGAAAACATTGGGGTGTATTGAGTGTGGATAGGATTTTGGGGAGCCTTATTCCATCTACACCCTCTTTTGTATATAAAAAAGCGCGCACTTTTGGGGATCAATTGGTGTGCAAGGTCCTTGACCCCCCCACCAAGCCCTCCATGTTTTGGGACGACAGGACGGGTTTTTATGCCTGTCGTCGTTGCAAAACATGTAGACAGGTGCGGACCCATTTGCGAGGATTTTCCTCTTTTAGTTCTTCCGCGAATGGTGAGACCTTTGACATTAAGGATCTCATCACTTGCCATACCACTCATGTGGTATATGGCTTGGAGTGCCCTTGTGGCTTAATTTACATTGGAAGAACGAAGAGAACTATTGCAATACGTGTTTCAGAGCACATTGCAAATATTCGAAATGGTTATAAGGACCACAATGTCTCTTTACATTTTAAAAAGTATCACAATCAAGATCCGAGTGAGTTGAAATTTTGGGGAATTGAAAATGTCAAACAGGTCTGGAGGGGTTCAAACAGAGTAAGAGAGCTTTCCAAGCGTGAAACGTATTGGATATTTTTGACCAACTCTCTACACCCCAAAGGGCTAAACGTTGATTTAGACATCAACTGTTTCATTAGTGATTATTAACTTTTTTAATTTCCCCTGTCTCATGTGATGCTTTTGTCCTCTTGGATTTAGTCGTTTAAACCTTTGTTTCCTGTTTTAATATGGTTAATTTTTAAATATAGAATGATGTTTTTTATGTATTGTCTTAATGACAATTTTATCTAATTTTTACAATTTTTACAATATGTAAGTGATTATCGTTATGTTCATTGAATGGTAATCACCTTTTTATTTCGATATTCTTGTTGTAATAAGTCGCTATTTATTGTAACATATTGATTATGCATATATAGGCTATATGATCTGCCTGTGATCCGACGAGTGCCAGTTCCCTTTTTGTCCTTAGAGGCGCTGTGGAAAATGGATAGTCTTGATCGGAGATGGCAGTGATTCGCTGTGTGGGCGGAAGCCAATGTTACATGATATGACTTCCGGTAAGGGCGGAAGTGATGACGAGCGGGATGGTCCTGCGTCATCCGGCTGATTGGTGCCCCCGCCCTGTCGGTATAGTCAAATAGCGGTGACCATACACGCGTGACCACGCCCTCAGTTGAAGTTACTTGCTAACGAAACGCGTCAGGGCGTGGTCACGCGGTCACGAGGTAGGACCTGGCGTCTGATGCTGAACCCGATGCTCGCTACAGCCTGGTACCGGCGGCGAACTGACACCACGGGGATTGGCCTCTACACGCAGGTTTATGCCTCATCCTTTATATGACAAGCTTGCTTTGTTTTATATGTTGTAAGTGCATCAGCTATTGGGGATCCTGTTGTGGGTAATAAAGTCTGATTTTAGCCATGCAATATTGCCCTATGTGAGCTATTATTTTCACATGTACTACCCCTGATGTAATTGGAATCTCCTGTGGGTCGGCCACAAGAATTGATCCGATTGAGACTGATCGAGGGCCGTTTGTCCTGGGAAATTCCTGTGGATATCGTTTTCTGAGCCTGAGATAGGCTGGCATTACAAGTCCCTGTATGACCAGATTTCTGGTGAGTGTCTCTCATTAGGGGGAGCACGTTGGTGCGGTGGAGGGTCCAGTGCAATATATCCATTCACGGCTTCTGGGCACATTGCATGATTATATGAACATATGGACATTATCCCAATGGACTGCACTTCATTTATTATTTATGAATTTTAGCGCTGCTAGTGTGTTTTAGTACTTCTGTTTTGATTGTCACTATCATGCACCTTCATTTTATGCGGTTACATTTATAGCAGCAGCTTTTAGATATATCATTTGTTTTAGCATTTTATATATCACTCTATATACTTATAGGTACCTGTTAATAGCGCCGGTTGAGTAAGTAATTGTAGTCCCCACTTGTGTCCGTTTCACTTGCTCCTTTTGGATATTTTTGTGTTTTAAAACCTGGCTGCTATGGATGTCATATCCTTTTTGAAGAATAGGAACCTCATTGAGGAAACTATTTTTTCTGCTGAGTTTATAGAGGAACCATCACATGATCTAACCTTAAATCTCACCTTGTTAGGCAACCTACTTGAGAAACAAGTGAGAACATGGTGGGATATCTGTACCTTTAATCAATATATCAAAGAGGGCATTATAATGAGGAGTTTGAGGTGGGACGTTAGTCCCCAGGATGCCCTCGATGATGAGGTATCTACTAAGGAATGGTTAGATTTTTTCAACAAAGCAGGTACTGACTTACAACAATTAGTACTGAAAAGGAAAAAACGTAAAATGGCTCTTCTTGAAAAGAGGATTGCTGAATTACAATTAATCCTGGAGCCGGATAAAGATCTAGCTCAGGTTATTAAGTTTAATACAGATGTAAAGAAGAAATTAGATAAGATAGATAAGGACACACATAAAAAGAAAATTAAGAAATATAAGAGGGACACGTTAGACTTCAGGACCAGCAATATATATGCTTGGCAAAATCCGCCGGGACAGTCTATTGCACGGCCCATGGAGTCGGTTCCCAATACCCCGCTCCCATCCACTTCTAGTGGTATGGGTGCTAATTACTATGTCAATTCGGCAACATCGATGCCAAATAAAAAGGGAAAGAAAAAGGGAAAGACTAAATCCAATGACAATAACTATCCATCCAACCACGATCAATGGCAACATGTTCCTTTTAGGAATAGTGGGCAAGATGGATCTATATATAGAGGAGGTCTTAATTCACCTAAACCTCTCCCAACCTCTAACAGGTATGATTCATTGGGTGACGCGAATGCGCCATCCACGCCTGTACCCCCACCTCGCCCTTTTTTATGGAGGGGCGGTCGGGGCAGGGGAGGGAGACGGGGTGGCAGACCCTGGAGGGGGAGACCCATGGAATGGGGTCCCCCGAGTTATCCACCGAGGGCCGGCCCATCCTCCCAATATCCTATCCAAGCACAACACGTAGGCGAGGATGTCGAGCAGGGAGGAAGTACCAACAACAAAAAAAGAAGACTAGTGGATTAACGGGTGTGTACAATTTGGCTGGCATTGTTCTCACGCAAAAAGAGACTAACATTTTAAATGCTGGTTTGAAATGTGCCAAGCATAGACCCCTCAACAAATTTGATGTGTACGTAGATGTGCATAAATATGTGAGAAAAATTAATTTAAAGAGACATTTTCTTAATCCAAATCGAGTTATTAACAACAGTCGATCTTACAGTGTGGATACCACTGTGGGGGTGGATAGTGGTTTAAAAAACCGCTCCCTGTTTAATCCTCCACAGTCCTCCAACCACTGTGTGGATGTGTTTAAAAATCTGGTGCTGCAGGATGTGGCAGCTCTGCAGCCCAGAAAAGGGGTGAACCCTAGACACATCCAACAAGGTTTGGAGGCCTTGGAGGAAAGAAAAAATGTCATAATTAGACCTGCTGATAAGGGGGGAGGGGTAGTGATCCTAAAGAAAGATTTCTATCTGAACCAACTCAGCAGTATGCTTTCAGATACAGAGACCTATGAGGAGCTGAGAAGGGATCCAACCCTAGAGTACAGGAGGATCTTGAAAGACCTGATACAGTCGGGCTATTATCATCGGGTTCTTTCGGATAAAGAGCAGAGATACCTTATGCCCAGTTTTAGCAGAGTACCAACGATATATACTCTGCCTAAAATACATAAGGACGCACATAATCCTCCAGCCAGACCCATCGTCAATGGGATCAATTCAGTTACCGCTAGACTGGGTGAATACCTGGACTTCTTCTTACAGGCCAGTGTGGTAAATCTGAGGTCGTACCTTAAGGACACCAAAGATTTCCTCCGGGCCTTGAAGGAAGTCCAGATATCCCCAGATAAAGAAGTTTTTCTAGTAACAGCGGATGTGTCCTCGCTATATACTATAATTCAGCATGAGGATGCATTACTAGCTCTGAATTGGGCCTTCTGTAGTCGTACCGACCTCCCGGACCCCCAAAAGAGATTCTTGAAATGCGCACTGGAGTTCTGCTTAGCGCACAACTATTTCTGGTTTAATGGAACATTCTATAACCAGAAACGTGGCGTGGCAATGGGAGCTAAATTTGCTCCCAGCCTCGCCAATCTCTTTATGGGGGAGTGGGAGGATCGGTATATTTATGCGCTTGCTAAGAACGAGCTGAAGATCTACAGAAGGTACATTGATGACCTGTTTTTCATATGGGAAGGTTCAGAAAGTACCCTGCGAGAATTTGCCGACTCACTCAACTCCAATAATAACGGTGTTAAATTGGAGTTTAGTTGGAGTCAGGAGTCCATCCATTTTTTGGATGTAGAAGTGATGGTAAAAAATCACACACTGGAGACTCGTGTGTACTTTAAACCCACTGACCGTAATGGGTATTTACCCATTTATAGTGGTCACCACCCACGTTGGTTACAAAATATCCCTAAGGGGCAGTTCCTCCGGGTGAGGAGGAACTGCTCCTCAGATACGGACTTTCTGACACAGGCTCAGGTTCTCCGACATCGTTTCTGTGAGAAGGGTTATGATGAACGGAAGCTTGATAGTACCATCATGGAAGTCCTTGGCATTTCTCAGCAGGAATGCCTGGTGGATACTGTTAGACCAACTGATAACAAACAGGAGTGGAGTTTTCTCACACAATACAATTCCCAATATAGAGATGTAGAGGACATTATTAGAAAACATTGGGGTGTATTGAGTGTGGATAGGATTTTGGGGAGCCTTATTCCATCTACACCCTCTTTTGTATATAAAAAAGCGCGCACTTTTGGGGATCAATTGGTGTGCAAGGTCCTTGACCCCCCCACCAAGCCCTCCATGTTTTGGGACGACAGGACGGGTTTTTATGCCTGTCGTCGTTGCAAAACATGTAGACAGGTGCGGACCCATTTGCGAGGATTTTCCTCTTTTAGTTCTTCCGCGAATGGTGAGACCTTTGACATTAAGGATCTCATCACTTGCCATACCACTCATGTGGTATATGGCTTGGAGTGCCCTTGTGGCTTAATTTACATTGGAAGAACGAAGAGAACTATTGCAATACGTGTTTCAGAGCACATTGCAAATATTCGAAATGGTTATAAGGACCACAATGTCTCTTTACATTTTAAAAAAGTATCACAATCAAGATCCGAGTGAGTTGAAATTTTGGGGAATTGAAAATGTCAAACAGGTCTGGAGGGGTTCAAACAGAGTAAGAGAGCTTTCCAAGCGTGAAACGTATTGGATATTTTTGACCAACTCTCTACACCCCAAAGGGCTAAACGTTGATTTAGACATCAACTGTTTCATTAGTGATTATTAACTTTTTTAATTTCCCCTGTCTCATGTGATGCTTTTGTCCTCTTGGATTTAGTCGTTTAAACCTTTGTTTCCTGTTTTAATATGGTTAATTTTTAAATATAGAATGATGTTTTTTATGTATTGTCTTAATGACAATTTTATCTAATTTTTACAATTTTTACAATATGTAAGTGATTATCGTTATGTTCATTGAATGGTAATCACCTTTTTATTTCGATATTCTTGTTGTAATAAGTCGCTATTTATTGTAACATATTGATTATGCATATATAGGCTATATGATCTGCCTGTGATCCGACGAGTGCCAGTTCCCTTTTTGTCCTTAGAGGCGCTGTGGAAAATGGATAGTCTTGATCGGAGATGGCAGTGATTCGCTGTGTGGGCGGAAGCCAATGTTACATGATATGACTTCCGGTAAGGGCGGAAGTGATGACGAGCGGGATGGTCCTGCGTCATCCGGCTGATTGGTGCCCCCGCCCTGTCGGTATAGTCAAATAGCGGTGACCATACACGCGTGACCACGCCCTCAGTTGAAGTTACTTGCTAACGAAACGCGTCAGGGCGTGGTCACGCGGTCACGAGGTAGGACCTGGCGTCTGATGCTGAACCCGATGCTCGCTACAGCCTGGTACCGGCGGCGAACTGACACCACGGGGATTGGCCTCTACACGCAGGTTTATGCCTCATCCTTTATATGACAAGCTTGCTTTGTTTTATATGTTGTAAGTGCATCAGCTATTGGGGATCCTGTTGTGGGTAATAAAGTCTGATTTTAGCCATGCAATATTGCCCTATGTGAGCTATTATTTTCACATGTACTACCCCTGATGTAATTGGAATCTCCTGTGGGTCGGCCACAAGAATTGATCCGATTGAGACTGATCGAGGGCCGTTTGTCCTGGGAAATTCCTGTGGATATCGTTTTCTGAGCCTGAGATAGGCTGGCATTACAAGTCCCTGTATGACCAGATTTCTGGTGAGTGTCTCTCATTAGGGGGAGCACGTTGGTGCGGTGGAGGGTCCAGTGCAATATATCCATTCACGGCTTCTGGGCACATTGCATGATTATATGAACATATGGACATTATCCCAATGGACTGCACTTCATTTATTATTTATGAATTTTAGCGCTGCTAGTGTGTTTTAGTACTTCTGTTTTGATTGTCACTATCATGCACCTTCATTTTATGCGGTTACATTTATAGCAGCAGCTTTTAGATATATCATTTGTTTTAGCATTTTATATATCACTCTATATACTTATAGGTACCTGTTAATAGCGCCGGTTGAGTAAGTAATTGTAGTCCCCACTTGTGTCCGTTTCACTTGCTCCTTTTGGGTATCTGAATATGTGTTAGGCTTTTTGTTAAGGCAGTAGAAGGGAGCAGCTTCTAAATAACTTACCCACTTAAGGACTTCCCCATGTGCATATACTGCAGCAGGGTGGCCCATTAGCGCGAAATCACGTACCTGTACGTGATTTTTTCTTTTGGGTCTGGGGCGCGCACGTGCGCCGCCAGCGATTCGCTCCTGCTGTGATTGGACACAGTGGGAGCCAATCAGCAGGTCCAGCACCAATCATTTCTAAGGCAGACAGAACAGTGGTCTGCCTATGTAAACAGGCAGATCACCATTCTGTGAGAGGAGAAGACAGAGATCTTGTGTTTCTGCTAAGCAGGAATAATTGTCTTTGTCTTCCCCCCAAGCACCCCCCCCCCACACACACACACTCACACAGTTAGAAATGCATCCTGTAGGGACACATATAACCCTTTGATTGCCTCTGATGTTAACCCCTTCCCTGCCAGTGTCATTAGTACAATGACAGTGCATATTTTTAGCACTGATCACTGTATTAGTGTCACTGGTCCCCAAAAAAGTATTAAAAGTGTCCAATTTGTCCACTGCATGGTCACAGTCCCGCTATAAGTCACTGATCTCCGCCATTACTAGTAAAAAAACAAAATCAATAAAAATTCCATAAAAATATCCCATAGTTTTTAGACACTATAACTTTTGCGTAAACCAATCAATATACACTTATTGGGATATTTTTTAACAAAAATATGTAGCAGAATACATATTGGCCCAAATTAATGAAGAAAATTGATTTTTTTACATATTTTTTATTGGATATGTTTCATAGCAGAAAATAAAAAATATTGTTTTTTTTCTTTTTTCAAATTTGTTGGTCGTCTTTTGTTTATAGCGCAAAAAATAAAAACCGCAGAGGAGATTAAATACCACTAAAAGAAAGTTCTATTTGTGGGAAAAAAAAGGATATACATTTTCTTTGGGTACAGCATTGCACAACTGCGCAATTGTCAGTTAAAGTAACACAGTGTCATATCGTAAAAAATGGCCTGATCGTGAAGAAGTAAAACCTTCCGGGGCTGAAGTGGTTAAAAATATATTTTCTTTTTTTTTTTGTATGATTCAAATACTGATTTTTTGTGCATCTTTAAAGCTGAATTCTGGGAAAACTAAAAGTCCTTCCTTGCATTTAGTCTAAGGGATGGTAAGTTCATTTTACTTACCTCTGCTCCCCTGGCAGGCGATGGTCCCCTTCGCTCCAGCAGTGGGTTGTCCCTCGTCGTCCTTACATCCCAGGGGCGTAACTACAGGGGTTGCAGGGGTTGCAATTGCAACCAGGCCCCATGCTCCAGGGGGCCTGTGCAGCTCCCCTGTACACATGGATAGGAGGGGTGCTGGGGGCAGCATGTAGAGAAATAACTGTCCTCCTTTTTCCTTCTGTAGTTGCAGGAGGAAAATGGAGGAGATTGGTTCCTCTGTATGCTGCCCCGCCACACCTCCTATCCAGTTCACTTGTGTTCTGCTGTCTCTGGGCCCCTGTGTGCTCCCCAGTGGGAGGAGCCCCAGCCTTGAAGGGAAGGGCACCCGGCTAGGGGTTCGGGGGGCCCTTCATGGTTTCTTTCACCAGGGCCCTGAAGGTTCTAGTTACGCCTCTGTTACATCCAATGCAGGGCTATGGTCCCTTTATAAATCTTGATGATATTAGGGACATTCATCCATTGGAGTGCATGGGAGGAAAGCTTGCATGGACCGTTCTAGCAGAAGAACCTGCAGAAGTGAAGGATCAGGTAAGTAAAATTGCTTCACCTTGTCCTTTATACATAAACCAGCAGTTAACCCTTGCAGCACAGGTGCAGCCCCACTCAAAGGGAGTACTTTGACTTTTTCCAGAGTTCAGCTTTAAACTCCAAAATGACAATTCCTAGGAAGTTAGTACTATCAATTTTAAATTAGCAAGCATTCCAAACTCCTGGTGAGTTGGCTGCAAAACTCCATTGTCACCCACAAGTCTCAGCTTGACGCCCTGATTTCCACTGCAAACATAAGTAAACACTAAGGATTATGTTACTACCCCTAGGAGACACCACTCACCTGCTGCACTGCGGATAGCGGAAAATTATTTTTAATTAAAAAATAAGAAAGCGTTAACAAATCTTCAAAGCACCTAATATGGATCCTTGTAACCTCTGATGCCAATTCTAGTGTGGTTCAAGACAAACATACTTCAGAACTGCTTTAGCTTTTCGACAAGCTTATTCCTTGAACTTAATTAAAACTTTGTTCCCTCTTTTATTCAATTTATGAAGCCCAGCCAGTAGGATTAAGCGATTAGAGTTAAAAAAAAAAAAAAGGAAAGAAAAAAAAGTCCCATTTGTGAGCAACTCATAAGCTGGAGCTGCTAGGCATCTCGGTTGTACTCCATTAAATTAATAAGGAATGAATAGACTGATCCATTATGAATAAAACGGTGGGGAGCCTCGACATTGCTTGGTACTTTTTCTACACACTCCTCGGAGAACATTTGTGTGAAATGATTATGTTCATATTCATTCAATTGGAATTCTGCAAAAGCAGGATGCATAAATTACTCTAAAGATCTCCAATGCAGTGTTTATGTTAAACATTATGTGTGTGAATTAATATGACTATTATAAAACCATTACCATGCAATGTATTTACCTATATGCGATACGCTAGAAGCTTAACCCTTTAAAACGATCCGCCGTACATTTCCAGTGGGGCTGTGCCAGCCACTTATTGTTAAATGCTAAAGGACTTTATATAATGTTTCTGCAAATTAAATTAGATTTGCATTGCTGATTTTCCATTTCATTCACTTAAATTTAATAAGAAGGAGAACAAGCCATCACACACAGGGATAGGTGATGGTGCATTGAGCGGGGAGCCTGCAATATTTCAGCTGGCGCTTAGCATCGTAAATGCAAAGCATTAAGAGAAGCTGTATTGTGCATTTTAAGTATGTTGTGTTATTGTCAGTTTGAAGGTAAATTTGGATTTGATTTTCATAATCCGTGGTAGTGCCAAATTTTTAAGACGGATTTCAGGTATGGCATTTTGTACATAGTTATCTTGCTTGGGCCAATGTACTTATGCAAATTCAAAGCATTCTCTGATTGGATGAGGTGGAAAGTGTGACATCACTGTCTCATCTCCCCACCTCATCCAACCAGAGAAAGGTAGTCCTAGAGAAAAAAAATAAAATAAAATAAACAGGGTGAATAGTGGGGACAACAAGGAAGGAGTTAAAAAGTTAGTAGTGATTAACAACTTTAAGACCGGAAGATTTTGTTGGGCCAATGTACTTATGCAAATTCAAAGCATTCTCTGATTGGATGAGGTGGAAAGTGTGACATCACTGTCTCATCTCCCCACCTCATCCAACCAGAGAAAGGTAGTCCTAGAGCAAAAAAATAAAATAAAATAAACAGGGTGAATAGTGGGGACAATAAGGAAGGAGTTAAAAAGTTAATAGTGATTAACCACTTTAAGACCGGAAGATTTTGCTGCTTAATGACCAGGCCCTATTTTGCGATTCGGCACTGCGTTATTTAACAGACAATTGCGCGGTCGTGCGACGCTGTACCCAAACAAAATTGATGTCCTTTTTTTTCCCACAAATTGAGCTTTCTTTTGGTGGTATTTGATCACCTGTGCGATTTTTATTTTTTGCACTATTAACAAAAAAAGAGCAACAATTTTGATAAAAAAAAACAATATTTTTCACATTCTGCTACATAACATTCCCAAAAAAAAAATTAAAAATCAAAATTTTTTAACATTTTAGGCCAATTTGTTTTCTGCTACATGTTTTTGGTTAATAAAATTGCAATAAACGTATTTTGATTGGTTTGCGCAAAAGTTATTGCTTTTACTTACTACGGGAAAGATTTATGTCATTTTTATTGTTTTTTTTTTTTTTACTAGTAATGGCGGCGATCTGCGATTTTTTGCAAGATGCGACATTGCAGCGGACAGATCGGACCCCTAACTGACATTTTTTTGACACTTTTGGGGGTACCAGTGACATTACTACAGTAATCAGTGCTAAAAATATGCACGGTTACTGTAAAAATGACACTGGCAGGGAAGGGGTTAACCCTGTTGGTGATCAAGCGGTTAAATGTAAGCCTAGGGGAGTGATTCTAACTGTGGGGGGGTTGGGCTTGTGAAATGATCACAGAGACATGCGATCCTATATAACTGGATCGCATGGTCTCTATGATCATTGCAGGCAGAAGGACGGACGGCTGTGTTTCCGTCCTTTTCTCTCAGCGGGGAGAGATTGAGAGTGTCAGGCGGCCATCGGAGCCGCCTGACACACGCGCTAGCTTCCCTGCTGACGAGCATTATCTGAAGACTTTTGTCTGCAGACTTACCAAAACCATATAATATGAGGTCAAACCTAAACACTTTCAATTTGTATGCAATCCGGCAGGCCCTTGCACTACATAGAAAAGGTAAATCTGAAGACAAAAGTCTTCAGATAATCTGATAGTGTGTACAGGGCATAAGTCTAAGAAAAGGTTTTCTGCGGTGAATATAGGTTGTGTTTTGTTGCCCTCAAGGATCACCAAGCTTCATTTCTCTGTTTCGGTTTTGAGGAATGTTGGTTTTCCTTTTGAATTAATTTATTTGGTAATAAAAGGCTGTGATGGCCATTTTGACTCCAAACCTTGTTGTGTTTCTTTATTGTATAGTTGGGTTTGCGGGGAAGGGGTGGGGGGGCATGGTCTAGCAGACTTGGGTCATGGTTGGAGGTCATCAATTCACTTGTCATGCATTCATTGTGAAAATGCAAAGCATTCTATGAATGGCGCTGGTGCCCAGCGGCCAATCTCCTATGTTCACAATGCAGAAGAGCAGCTTCTCAGCGTGGGACCCAGAATCTAAAGGAGATCACTCCAGTGTTTTTTTAGCTTCTGGAGGGATCCCACAGGTATGGTATATGTATAGTTAGATTGGTCCAAGCTAGACCAATGTAACTTTGAAGAAAATGCAATTTTTATGATCGTACATCATACCTTGGTCTGTAGGTTCTAAAGGTACAAAGTTTTATTCCCCCTAATGCATTTTATGTATTAGGGTAAAAACCTTCTGCAAGCCTCCCTATACTTACCTGAGCCCGATCTTGATCCAGCAATCTCATTGAACAGAGAGCCATTGGCTCCTGCTGCTGTCAATCAGTCAGTGAGGAGGGAGCAGGGGGCAGGTACAGTAGGCAAAAGGATCCTTCTATCGCCCTCAGCCTCCTCCAAATCTCCAAATTACTTTTTCTGTGCTGCTGTGATCTGACTTCCTGTTAGAGGGTGGCTACAAAGGTTTTACATGGTCCCACTGTATGTAGGAATGTAGCCACCCAGTCTCGCTCGATTAGACACTATGGATTATCGGATGTGCAGTGTGCATAGAGAAGTGCACATGACTGCCACTAACGTTCACAGCTCGTTTTAAACAACAGGAAGTGAGGGGGGAAAAGGAGAAGTTCAGGAACTCAAAGGGGATGTTACAAGGAGGCAGAAAAAAGATTTCAGGGCCTTTAAAGCTGATATCCAGGTTTACTATCACTTTAAATAGTTTTTATTAGGGCCAGCTGGGACCAGCTGCATCTAGCTACAAGGGTATACAGCACTGTGTTCCAGGTAGAAGTCAAGACCTTTCTGTCTCACTCCCAGAACAAAATAGCAGTGGGCTGAGTGGCATTCAGCCATTCATAGGCAGGTTTGTATTCTATCAATTAGTTGGAGAGGTGGGCTGATGGCGTCACAAATCACAAACTCTGACTCAGCCAATCAGAGGAAGTTTTGCATTTACTGACAGAATACAAAGCAGCCTATGAATGGCTCTCAGCCCGATTCTATTTTGTTCTATTCTTGTCTCACTCCTAGAACACAGTGCTGTATACCGCATGTAGCTGAGGCTACAGGCTGTTTATACAGTGCCCCAAGCAAGTGCATCCATTGGTGAAGGAAATAGCTTGTGTGGGCCAGCATGGCCCAAATGAACTATTTAAAGTGAAAGTAAATCTGGACATTAGCTTTAAATAGTGGATGTACTAAATATGGATTATTTTTGGAGAATAAGAACATTGTTTAGTGTCACTTTAAAGTGGCCCTGTCACCTTCAACAACAGTTAAATAAAGCCCAGCCTGTAAAGGAACACAGATAAAGTTTTTGTTTGTGCACTTTGGACTTGTGTCAAAAGCATTAGTTGGGCATCAGTTTAAGATGCCTCTGAGATAAGAATGTGCTCTTTCAATGGGCTGGGGTGCATTTTCAGAACATTGTGAGCATTTAGCTTTCCTGGGAGGCTTCAGTAAGGCTAATAAAATAATCCGCAATCATTGGGCAGCCGGCTAAGTATTTACATTTTTGTTGTACAAACTGTATTTCAGCGGTGGTGTTGTTGGGGGGGGGGGGGGGGGGGTTTAACTTAAAGTAGTCCTAAAGCATTAGTAAAGCCCACTTTGTGATTTTCTCCTACATGTAAGCCTATAATAAGGTAAGTAGTAAGGTAAAATGAATTTCTCTGAAACGTGCATCTTTTAGGAAATATTCACCCTGGATGCAGCCAGTGAGGTCCAGCATATAGTGCCGGAATCAAGGGCTCTCGAGTGCATGCGTGGCAGTGACGTCATCATGGCTCTGGCCACTTACAGTGCTGGAGCCCACAAACCCAGAAGAAGGACCGGGGGAAGTTGTCAGTTCTAAGGTAAGTAATGTATTTTCTGGCGTATAAGACTACTTTTGAACCTCAAAAAAGTCCCCCAAAAATGGGGGGTCGTCTTATACGCCGAGTATAATGTCTCCAAGGTAACCTAAATATAAGTATTACCAGTAGATGTAATCTCAAGACGCTGGCTGTGTGGGAATCCTGTACCGGTATACCATATGTACCATAGCTTCGGCTACATACAATGTACCGCGCTGAGCCAATCAGGGAGAGGGATGTATTCTATTATTTTTTTTTTTTTTTAAAACAGTGAGGTTTATTGAAACTTTTGGTACAATACAAAAAGAAACCGTGCATTGAAACTGCGATCAGATTCATAACACAGAGGGGTACAAAAATGCACATATACACAGTGGTTAACACTTAGAAACAGAACAGACATAGTAAAAATAAGGCAGTAGTCAGTTATTTTCTGTCGGCCCAACACTCAAGCAGACAATATTGGTTTAACAGGGGCGGTCAGCATAAAGTAGTTACCCACTTCACTACTGAGCCGTATCCGGGCACTGCACCCATTTGTCCCAAATCTTGTTGAACTTCTGAGGGCACCCCCTATGTTTATATAAAAGTTTATGAAATGGGATGACACTATTAATTTCCTTAATCCACAATCCTAGAGTAGGAGGTGTAGGTCTCATCCACCGACTGGCTATCAATTTACGTGCTATAAACAAAGTTTCCTGAAGAAATATGACAGTGGATTTGGGCATCTCTCCATCCGGATAGACCCCCAGGAGACACTCCTTAGGAGAGAGTTGTAGAGGAGACCCCATTTTGTCATGCAGAAATGTGACCACTTGTTGCCATAGAGTCTGTAATTGGGGACAGCTCCACAACAGATGAAAGAAGGAAGCATCAGGGTCTCCGCACATAGGACAAGAGGGGACCAAGTCAGGGTGATATTTGGACAGTCTAAGTGGGGTGAGATAAGCCTGGTGTATTATAAAGGTCTGGGTTAGGCGATCCGACAGTTTTGGCGACACTCTACGGCACGTCTCCAGGGCATCCTCCCATTCCTCATCCTCCATGGCCCCCACACTGCGCTCCCAGCGGGTCTTAAGTGCAAAAGCTAAAGTGGTCGAGGAAGGTGTGTGAAGCTCAGAGTAGAACATGAAAATGAGGTGACTGGGTTCTGTACTTTTAACAATCTCAAGGGTGGTAACCGATTCTATCTCAGGAGGGCCGTCAGGGAATTGAGATCTATAGGCATGGGAGAGCTGTAAGTATCTGTAGTGCATGGGGCCCTGGAGCGCAAACTGGTCTCGCAAGGTCTCGTAAGACCGTAGACCAGTGGTCGTGGAGATATGGCTAAGGAGAAGAATACCCCTCCCACTCCATACCGACAGGTCAGGGATGGAGAGGAACTCACGCAATGTACTATTATGCCACAGAGGGGTGAATGTGTGGAATGGAGGGCACCGAAGCCTGGACGCTACCACCTCCCAGATCCGACAATAGTGATATAGAAGAGATCTGGGGCACAGGGGCTCCGGCGAGCCCCTGACGCCCCTAAGGATAACTAGGAGGGGGTCCCAGAGGGGATGAGCCCACCCAGGGCAGAGCAGGGTCAAGAAGCGTTCTCTATCCGTTTTATCTATGTGAAAGAACTGGGACAACTGAGCTGCCAGCTAGTACAGATTAAAATCCGGCAGGGCCAACCCCCCTAGATTTGTAGGATTCTTGAGTTTGCGCCAGGAGATCTTGTGCCGGTTAGCACCCCAAACAAAGGTCTTGAGGAGTGATTCCATCTGCTTAAACAGCCTGAGTGGCAGATAAATAGGAGAGTGCCATACAACATAGAGAATTTTGGGAAGGAGAATCATTTTAATTAAATTGACTCTACCCATCACTCCCAGAGGTAATTTGGACCATACTTGAATTTTAGCCTTAAGCAGAGGGAACAAGGGTTGAACGTTATCCGGGACATAATCTGCTGAGCTAGCTGTCACTTGAATCCCTAAGTATTTAATGCGGGATACACATTGTAGGGCCGGGTTTGCGGGGGCGATCGCCTGCGGGCTCTCGTCAAGCGGGAGGATTTGTGACTTATCCCAGTTTATCTGAAAACCGGAGAATCGTCCGTACCGTTCAATTAAAGAAAGGGCTGTGAGCAGGGATTCTCGAGAGTCTTCCAAATATAACAAAGTGTCATCAGCATACATGCTGATTTTCTCCTCCAGCGGTCCCTTACGTAGGCCACGAATCCCGGGATGTGCTCTAATGGCCATCGCCAGGGGTTCCGCGGCCAGGGCATACAGCAGGGGGGAGAGGGGGCACCCCTGTCGAGTGCCACGGGATAAAGGGAAGGCGGTCGACTGCCAGCCGTTGGCCAGGACCCTAGCTACCGGGGCGCTATATAGAAGTTTGACCCACTTAATAAAATTAGGTCCAAAGCCGTATCGGTCCAGGCAGGTCCATAGAAATGGCCACTCTACCGAGTCGAATGCTTTAGCCGTGTCCAAGGAGACCACCACCCTGCCACCCATTCCGTCATGTTGTGCCTGGAGATTCATGAATAACCGGCGAAGGTTAAATGAGGTGTTCCTCCCAGGCATGAACCCGGCCTGGTCCGAGTGTATAAGTGAAAGGATCACCTTGTTAAGACGGAGGGATAAAATTTTCGCAAGGATTTTAGTGTCTACTGGGAGCAAAGAGATGGGACGGTAAGACTCTGGGGCGTGTAAGTCCTTGCCCGGCTTGGGGATGAGCACAATTAGCGCCTCCCGCATAGAAGGGGGCAGGGCTGCATCTTTGAACAGAGATTGAAACAAAGCCAATAATTTAGGAGAAAGGAGTTCCGAATATTGGGAGAAGAATTCAATCGGGAGGCCGTCTAGGCCGGGGGCCTTAGATCTAGGGAACTTGGACACGGCTGCTGCAATCTCCTCCACAGAAATGGGTGCCTCGAGGGTCGCCAACTGGTCGGGTGTCAAAGTGGGAAAGTCAATAGAGTCCAGAAAGTCATGCATGTCAGTGCAGTCAGCGGGGGCCCTAGAGGTGTAAAGTGTACTAAAAAATGATCGGAAACACTGTGTCACCGCAGCAGGATCAGTGATCTCATTACCCAGGTCATCCTTTAAAGTAATAACTACCGGGGGCCTATCCTCACAATGGACTAAATATGCGAGGAATTTCCCGGCCCGCTCTCCATGTGCAAACAGATTCTGCTTCTGAAAAAACATCTTAGATTTCGCCTTCTCATATTCAAGTTGGGAAAGGACTTTAGAGGTCAATTTATACTGGGATTCATGTGTCGGAGTCGGGTCCGCCATAAAGGCCTGTTCAGCTTCAATTAGATTTGTCGTTGCCCTGGAGATCTCCTCAGCAGCCCGCGCTCTAACAGCTTTGATTTTGGAAATCATAGAGGATCTGGCGAACAGTTTAAATGCCTCCCACACTGCAGCCGGGGAGGCAGTGCCCTCATTATCAGAAAAGAATTGTGTCCAGGTCCCCTCAATGTCGTTCCCGTCAGACACCAAGGGGAGCCAGGCGGGATTCAGGCGCCAGGCCGGGGGAGGTCTATTGCAGGGCAAGGACAGTATCCAATAAGGGCAGTGATCAGACAGAGTCCGTGGGGCGAAGCCTGCCGCCAGTAACCTGGGGAGCAGGGTTCGAGACAACAATATCAGATCAATGCGTGACATAGAATGGTGTGCAGCCGAGAAACAGGAGTACGCAGGCTGAGCGGGGTATTTGCTGCGCCAAGAGTCGGCCAAACCAAAGCTCTCCAACAATCGGGAGAACCTGGTCGGGGACGACCCCGGCGGCGCCTGGGAGGCGCCACCCGATCTATTTAGACCCGAGTCCATCACATTGTTAAAGTCGCCCAGCCAGATCACCGGGTCCCCCGGGCATTGTGCCATAAACGCCAATCCCTCCATTATAACCACAGCAGAGTAAGGGGGGGGCACATAGAAAGCCATCAGCAGCATCAATTCCCCATAGACTGACGTTTTGAGAAAGACATATCTACCCATTGGGTCAACCTGAGATCCTAGGAGCTGGAAATGTACCGATTTGGCCACCAGAAGCGCCACACCCCTGGAGTGTGAGCTATATGCAGAGTGCTGCACCCAGCCAACCCAGGGCCGTTTGAGAGACTGCTGTACGCGGCCCTCCAAATGTGTCTCCACCAGTACTATAATGTCAGCCCGGACACGGCGTAAAACATTAAAGACAGCCGTCCGTTTAATCTTATCGCGCATACCCCTGACATTCCACGTCAACAATTTCAATGCGGCCATGGCAGGGGTAATACGGAGCGTGGAGCGGAGGCTCCCAGGATCTCAGGCAATAAGGCCACAGAACTAACAAGTCCACGGTCATACACTAGCATTAATAAACGGCAGCAAAAGAGCAGGTAGTTATTACTTGAGGTCAATGTGCATAGAACAGAAACAGTATAGAGATTGTACCAAATATAAACTGTAAACAATGGTAATACCCCAATCCCCCCTCCCTGCCCTGCACCAACCCCAACTTGTGCGGGCATGTTCCCAAACAAGTGCCTCAACCAGAACAGGCCCACATGCGACTGGTGAAGAGCAAGATCAGGGGGCCAGGGACCCCCAGGATAGTCAGCAAAAATACAGCAAAATACAACTAGGACAAGCAAGGGGGCCCGGAGGCCCAGGTCCAACAGAAGTCGCAGGGGGCAACAGGGGAGTTGGGCACAAACACACGCCTGAGCGGGTGTAGGGGGCGAAAACCAACAGGTGTATCGCTGGGTAGCAAAGCCTATGGGCAGGTGGAAATCCATAGGAAGAGAACAGAAAAATCAGTTCCATCTGTGGAGCTAGGGCGCTCCGCCGGTCAAACACAGGAGCAGTAGTGCAGGGAAATGAGGGGGGAGGGGGGGGGAAGGGGGATGCAAAGTCTTGAGTTCCGCAGGATCTACAAAACCCCCTCCACCTCTGCAGCAGCGTAAGGCACAGGCAATCAGGGAGAAAGTATCATGAAGTCGCCAGGGCAAGGTGGTCAGGCTCTAGCTTCCAGTCCTTCTAACCAGGAGATGGCGGCTTCCGGATCCTCAAAGAAGTGGGCTCGGTCCTCACCCTCCACTCTAAGACGGGCCGGGTACAACATAGAGTATTTGATATTCTTGATACGCAGCCTGCGTTTGACCTCCAAAAAGCTCTTGCGGCGCCTCTGGACCTCAGCAGAGAAGTCGGGGAAAATCGCTATTTTGTGATTTCCAAATGGAATGTTCCCCTTAACTCTGGCCAGGCGTAATATGGCATCTCTGTCCCGATAGTTCAGGAATTTAGCGATGAATGTGCGGGGGGGTGCACCCTGAGGGGGGGGACGCCCTGAGAGGCGATGTGCACGTTCCACAACAAAAGTGGGTGAAAAGGATTCTCTGCCATATGTCTGAGTGAGCAATTGTTCCAAATAGGATGAGGGGTCTGCACCTTCAGAGCCCTCCGGGAGGCCAATGAACCGCAGGTTACAGCGGCGCAGCCTATTCTCCATGTCATCTTGTTTTTGAAGGATAAGGTGTACTTGTTGCTGCAGCCTGTCTGAGGAGCTTTGCAATGGGGGGAGGGAGTCTTCCACCTCGCTAATTCTGTGTTCAGCCTCACCAACTCTGTCCCTCAGCTTCTGCATATCCTGACGCATCAATGATATATCTACCTTCACCTCCTCGATTTTAGTTGTCAGCATGGTCTGGCAAGTGGCAATCGCTTCCAATACCTTGGATGTAGCAGGGCTCTCAGGCTCCTCCACCACAAGCGACGGGCCGGTGCCATCTTGGATCGGGGCCTCCTTCTCCAGCCTCCGGAATGCAGCTAGTTTTGCCGCAGCTTCAGAGCCTTTCTTCGGCGGAGACATGCGGGGGTCAGTGCCGCGGGTGTGCGGGAGGTGAAGGGAGGATTATCGTGCCCGGAGGGCTGCAGGATTAGCGGTAAAGGATATTGGTCCGGCGGAGCTCCTCTCACACACGTCCTCTCACATGCTGCGCCAGGCCACGCCCCCATGTATTCTATTATTGAATGCAAAGCCTTCTCGGATTAGCGGAGTAACATCAGCCCGCCTCTCTGACTCTGCCAATCCGAGCAGGCTTTGCATTCAATAATAGAATACATCACTCACTGTGATTGGCTCAGCGCGGTATACTGTATGTAGCCGAAGCTACGGTACATACAGTATACTGCTGCAGGATTCCTGCACAGCCAGTGTCTTGAGATTACATCTACTGGTAATACTTAGGGTACCTTGGAGATATTATGAGAGATTACATGTATTACAGTACTAGGGTACCTTGGAGATCTATGAGAAATCTGATGTTTTTCAATGGTTTTGCCTTGCTTCGGAAGGGGGGTAGTCTTATACGGCGAGTATAGTCCAAAACCTATGTTTTAACTTGAAAATTAGGGGGGTCGTCTTATACGCCCAGTCGTCTTATACGCCGGAAAATACGGTATTTCATAATGTGCACATACTAGGACATTGTGCAATTGCCTTACAGGTGTTTTTTTTTAACTCTGTCGTGGTTTACTACCACTTTAACTAATTTAACCTATACACTTATGCTTTATAGTAAACCTGTCATGGGACAAATAAAGAGATTGTTATAAAAATGTTAGTTGCCTGTCTGTTATGATGCCCCTCAAATGCCATCATTTACCAAGCCACTGATCAAAAATTGGTTTGCATATCAAGAAGATCAGAGAAATGTCAGAATGCATACCCTTTCTAAGCCACTGACTCAAACTTTTGAAGCAAGAAAGTCAGTATCACAGCCAGGTAACTTGCATTTTCATAAGCAGAGGTAAACAATGGCAAGCTCAATGTGTCTTCCATAATAAGTGTTTTTTTAAGTCTGTCTCTGGCCAAACAGTTGTCTTTTCGAGCCCCACAGATGACACAGTACTGAGATAGCTAGAACCGTACCAAGATAAAATGTGTCAAAGGAATGTCCAATTCCTTGGCTGAAAAACATGACATGTAGAAATATAATTTTTTTTCTTAATCTTATTTCGGTGCCTACAGCTATTCCATCACTTTTAATAATCTCCAACAAAGACAGGAAGCGGTGCCTTCATATATGAAATTTATCAAGAAATTGGATGCACGGTAGCAATTTTTGTGCCTAGTCCGCATGTCAATATTTATTTCATGCCAAGTGAAAATGGCAATCGATAACTGTTTTGAAATAACCTTCGTGCGTAGTACTAATAGATTGTAATGCTAATAAAGATGGTTTCATGTTTCATTCTGCAGGAGCAGTACCTTCTGCCTGATCAGATTTGTCCAAGTGGCAGTCACCTGCGGAAGGACTTGGGCTCGAGCTGACGTGATTCATGCTGAAGGGCCATCACCACAACGACTATGCTGTCTGCTGCGTGTTTTACCTCTAATGATAAAATATCTGCTGCAAATCTACCTATCCATTATGGAATGTTAATGAATCTGTTAGGAAATAATTCCAATCAGTCAAATGGAAATTCTTCAGACTTTAAAATATAGATCATAATAGTGACTTAAAGGAAAGCTTCACTTACTAAAATACTGATGGAACTTTTATAATTGCCACACAGTTTGTAATTTAAAGTTGATCCTCAGGCAAAAGAGCTGCATATACTTTTTCAAAATACATACACGAGAGAAGAGAAAAATTCAGGGTTTGGGCCTTGCCAAAATTTTGACAAAATTTGGACATTTTGTCTAAATGCATTGGAATCAGCAGGGAAGGCTAAATGGTAGTGTTTTTAAGGATATAATAGGTTTTAATATAGATTTTACGTGGATCCAAGGTGTATTTAAAAGTTTTCCTAGATATGCTTCTATTACAAAAGGACTTTGTGAGTATTGCTTGCCATTAAAGCTTCTACAATGACTACTAGCAATTTTCTTTTGGATGTACTGTATACTAAGCTACATATGCACATGTAGGCAGGTGGCTGGCTGTCTTGTGCCTGGCCATAGCTTACAGCCAAGTCGACCCACAACGTAACACAAACCTTCTGGGCAATATCAGACTTTGCCCGATGACTCTCCCATGTTTGTGGGTGGTGGGTGAAGACTGACTCTAAACCACCCTCCTGACTGTGTGCTTCACCCCCCTCACTTCCACTGGGCATCTTCTCTAGACCCGGAGTCACCAGTAGAACTCACACTCACCTTCGTCAGAGCAACATTCTTACCAAATAAATGCACCACAAGGCTGGTTGTGGTTAACCTTCAATTACTGAAGGCCTCAATCAATCATGGCTCCAATAGAACAACATAATTCAGTCATCTATTGAATTATAGGTCCCAGGCCCTGCTGGTGGCTGCTCTTGTCCCTGAAGCCTACGTTCTTCCTGACCAATGATGGGAAGAGTTTAGAAGGGTAAACAAGCTCCATGGATCTCTGTTCTCTCTCCTGGAACTAATGGGGGACCCCAGTGCTCCCTTCCCTCCCCCAAGAGAGGAGGGAGCAGGAGCACAGCAAATAGATGCTGCTGCTTCTTCTTCCTCTGCAGTCTGACTCACCTTCCTCCTAAGTCCTGCCCGATCTCCTAGCCTTCTCTCAGGGAAAAGAGGCACCTTAAACAGAAACCACTCTACCACCTGTCTACACATACAGTATCTCTCAAAAAAAGTGAGAACACCCCTCACATTTTTGTAAATATCTTATTATATCTTTTCATGTGACAACACTGAAGAAATTGCACTTTGCTGCAATGTAACGTAGCGAGTGTACAGCTTGTAAATTTGCTGTCCCTTCAGAATAACTCAACACACAGCCATTATTGTCCAAACTGCTGGCAACAAAAGTGAGTACACCCCTACGTCAAAATGTCCAAATTGGGCACAATTAGCCATTTTCCCTCTCCGGTGACTCGTTAGTGTTATAAGGTGTGAATCGGGAGCAGGTGTGTTAAATTTGGTGTTATCGTTCTCACTCTCTCATAATGGTCACTGGAAGTTCAACATGGCACATTATGGCAAAGAACTCTCTAAGGACCTGAAAAAAAAGCATTGTTGCTCTAAAGATGACCTAGGCTATAAGAAGATTGCCAAGACCTTGAAACTGAGCTGCAGCATGGTTGCCAAGACCATACAACATTTTAACAGGACAGGTTCCACTCAGAACAGGCATCGCAATGGTTGACCAAAGAAGTTGAGTGCACGCGCTCAGCGTCATATCCAGAGGTTGTCTTTTGGAAATAGAGGAATGAGTGCTACCAGCATTGCTGCAGAGGTTGAATGTGTGGGGGGTCAGCCTGTCAGTGTTCAGACCATATGCCGCATCAAATTGGTCTGCATGGCTGTTGCCCCAGAAGGAAGCCTCTGTTAAAGATGATGCACCAGATATACTTATTTGGTTCAGATGGTGTCAAGCGTGTGTGGCGGCAACCAGGGTAGTATGGCAAGTAAGTCTGCCATAGTGTGCTATGCATACTTGCACAGTATAACAAAAGTCATGCGTAACTGCGCTAGTTCTTCCCTAAATGGCTCCTGAGGGAAGGTATTTTCAGATTTCTAATTTGGTGACACCTTGTCCATTGAAAAGAAAATGCATTCACAAAAAGCAATAAAAACATACTGACTTGGATTCCAATCATCCATACCCTGTCTAAAACCATACCAAAACTCTAGTTTAAAAAAAACTCTACTTAACCACTTCAATACTTTTACCCCTCAGCTCTCAGCGCTGTCACACTTTGAATGACAGTTGCACGGTCATGCAACACTGTACCCAAAATACATTTTTATCAATTTTTTTTTTACACAAATAGAGCTTTTCTTTGGTGGTATTTAATCACCAATGTTTTTTTTTTATATTTTGCTAACTAAGAGAAAAAAAAAAGGAAAATTAAAAAAAAAATGCAATTTTCTTTGGTTCTGTAAAAAAAAAAATAAATAATAACGTTCCTTCATAAATGTTGGTCAAAATGTATTCTGCTACAATTCCTTAGTAAAAATAACCCAAATCAGTGTTTATTATTTAGTCTATATGACAGGCATAGAGTCCACAAACTGTGGTATATATTTGAAAATCAATCAGTCCTGATGTACTGATGGCTTATCTCATTTCTCAAGGCCCGAAAATGCCAGAACAGTACAAATATCCCCCAAATGACCCATTTTTGAAAAGTTGAAAGTCTAAGGTATTTAGTTAGAGTCATTGTAATTTTTTTTGTCACAAGTTTTGGGAAAATTAAGTTCCTTCATGGTTCTTCAATCTCTTGATGCATTCTGGGCCTCAAACTTCGACCTCCATCCCATCTCATGGACTGCCTCTTCAGGCAGCAGGCCTAAAAGGATCAAACATATAGCTGTGTCCATCTTCCAGGCTGGAAAGACTGTCTTCTCATGGTCATTCCCGAATAGTTATATCTTCTCCTAGCCTGCACCACTGGCAATAAACTTTCAATTAAGGGCCAGGGAGATATAAATATTCATAATTCAGGCCATTGTAGCTTCCCACTCTATTTCCAGTGAGCCTCCCAAGCAGCAGGAAAAAGCAAAAAAACAGAGTTTAGGAGTACCCTCAGAAAGCTGAACCATAACTAGACTAAGGCTGATTATAGCAAAGCAACTCTAAATTTGGTACTCTAAATTTGCCATGGTGGCTTTTATAGTATACCCATAATAGCTTGGTAAATGGCTGATTTCTGCATAAACATTTAAATCAAGTATTTTTCTCTTTATGAATATTACTAAAAATTATGTTTTTCCTCATTTCAATCAGGACATCTGATATACTACATACCACTTGCAACCAGCAGGTATGTGTTCATAACAATAACTCAGACCCCAAGCACACATAGCAGAATGAGTCAGATATCGAACTCTTAGTAAGCCAGTTTACACAAGCCACCAACAAGCAGGAAGGCCCAGCATGCTTTGAAAACTGTGTGTAAAGGATGATTTTTCTTTTCTTTTGGTTTAATAAATAACTTTTTAAATACCTAAAATTATATTAACATCAGGTTTTAAACCTGAAAACTAAAAAACTAAAACTAAAAAAAATGGACCCCATAAAATGGTTTCTATTGACTGAACTAGATGGACTTGTGTCTTTTTTCAGCCAGACTAACTATGTAACTATATAATGAGTGGCTTGGTCAATAGAAAGGTGTAGGAGGCAGATATGGATGGACTATGCCTCGACACTTCCAAGAGGTGACAGAACTTGTAGATTAAAACATCCTGTATTTTCAGGGGTTCCATGGTGCTCTTGTACACATTTGAATGGACCCCGTAGCTGCCAGTATTTTATACAATTTGGTTATTTACATTTTTAAAATGTATTTTAAGCTGCTGCGAGTAGATAAAAAATGAGGAACAGGGGGTCTGATATTCTCTCCCTGAAGAAAATGCTGCTCCAGGTGTTGGTTACATGAACTAAACCCAATAATTTACGTCATAAATTTGTTAAAGGGAAGGACCATCCATCTTGAAATCCAATCATCCCCCTTCAACTTGACCAAATCAAGATCACCGAATGCGTAGACTTTTGGTTATATGAGCAGCACTGAAGGGAGTCTGCAGTTGTATACGTTTCAGTAGGTATAAAAGCTCTCTAGGTATTTAACTCACACATTGCTCTATATTTATCCATCTCACTAAGTCAATGATAACATCTGGGTATGATCCATCTTAAAATTTAAATTGCTAATTAAAGTTTAGCTTACCAGTCAACAGAAACCCTCAAAGGGGCATATTAGACCGTCTGAGAGTCTCAGACTGCAACAAGGGTTAATGAGCTCTGCATTATAGCTAGGGGGTTAATGTTTATAATCAGGAAAGGACAATGTGGGAAATTTTCATTTTTTTTGTCTGTTTTATTCAAAAATTGTTGTTTTTTTACAATTATTAGCTGATCTTTTTTATATTCCATATGACCACACGTTAGGAAATCACCTCACCAGCCACATCCTCTCCAAACCCTCCCAGTCATCTCATGCTGATCTGTACAACTTAACCAGTATACTTTACTATTTATAGAAGAACCAGAGCTGTCACAGACACTGAAACCATATGGCCTACGTGGTACATACAGACATGTTCTTATCCATGAAGGATTATGGTTCACATTACATTATACACAGGTGTTGCTATTATAAGTTACAGTTTGAGGCAGTGGGAGCAATATCTTAAAAAAAAAAAAAAAAGTAATATAGTAATTAAATGGTAAGTCTGTTTTCATAGAAAAAAATATTGCAAATAAAAAATTAATAATATGGTATATAAAATTGCGACACATTGTAATTGAAATTTAATAAAAATTACCATTCGCTCTCAATCAACAGCGCTGTAATTGAGTGTAAAATCCAATGCAAAATGACAGCCTGGAGGCGTTCTGTACACAGATGGTCAGAGATGTCGTTTTTTTGCTTGTGTGATTGGCTCACTGTATTCTCCAGAGGCCTGCACTAAGATACAAGTCAGATTTTGGGCATCCCCTGCAACAAACATTTCAGTTTTGTCGAGATACTTCCAAAGGGTTAAGCACGTCTGATTAGAACGCTGCAAGTGCAGCAGCTAATCACTAATGAAAAAGTCACTCCTATTCACATTCAATTGCACATGGACACAGACACAGCTATTACTTCTTAATAGCAAAAGATAGGAATCTTCAACAAAGTTTGATAAAATCCTTGCAATGTGCATAGATTACCCAGAGGGGTATGTTCTGTTTTCTAAACAAAAGTGGAGTCACTCTTTAAACCTGAAGTCTAGGCAAAGTCTTGTCTAAAAAGCATTTAAAGCTACATTTTAGACAAACGGCTAAATGCACAGTTGAAATAAATATAAAGTAAGGGAACTGTTTATGTTTTACTTCCCAAAGGATTTGTATGTCTGTCCCAAGTGGACCCCTAAAATATGACTATATATATATATATATATATATATATATATATATACTTATATACAAGCAGGGCTTTTTTTCTGCCGGAACGCACCGGAACGCAGTACCGGCACCTATTTTTTTTGTCAATGACAAGTGTGTTATATGAAAAGCACCGAAGCGCTGCTATCCGGCTGCTGAGGGATCAAATATCTGCAGCAGTTTGTGAGAGGGGAAGGCGGAGCCACGGAGTGATCTGTACTCCACCCCGCCTCTCAGAAGAATTTTGCCGCTCTTCTATTTCTCCAGTGAGTCACAGGCTGCAGCAGGAAAGATCGTGGTGGATGATGTCTGTGTGAGATATGCAGCAGGTAAGGACTGAAGCACTCCCCTATCTTGCCACTGAGGGATCCAATGTCTGCACTGCCCCAGCTTGTGAGAGGGGAAGGCCTTAGTCTCCATGTGAGTCAGTCACAGCAGGAAAGATCGTGGATGGTGTGAGTAGTGGCCAGTGGGGAATATAGCCAGGCAGGCTGTATCCTCCTCCTTACTAGCTACTAGCCTCCTGTTAACTATTGCACTGTGCTGGGCTGTCACTTTCCTGTTGCACTGTGCTGGGCTGTCACTTTCCTGTTACACTGTGCTGGGCTGTCTCTTTCCTGTTGCACTGTGCTGGGCTGTCTCTTTCCTGTTGCACTGTGCTGGGCTGTCTCTTTCCTGTTGCACTGTGCTGGGCTGTCACTTTCCTGTTGCACTGTGCTGGGCTGTCACTTTCCTGTTACACTGTGCTGGGCTGTCACTTTCCTGTTACACTGTGCTGGGCTGTCTCTTTCCTGTTGCACTGTGCTGGGCTGTCTCTTTCCTGTTGCACTGTGCTGTCACTTTCCTGTTGCACTGTGCTGGGCTGTCACTTTCCTGTTGCATGGTGCTGGGCTGTCTGAGACAGCACAATCCAGGAAAGAGACAGCCCAGCCTGGTGTAGGAAAGAGACAGCCCAGCCTGGTGTAGAAAAGAGACAGCCTCTCTCTTTCCTGGACTGGGCTGGGCTGTCTCTTTCCTGGACTGCGGACGGCTGTCTCTTTGATGGATTGGACTGTGGCAGTGTTTGGGCCTGTCCAGAATTCTAGAGGTGAAGGGTTTAGGGCTGATCAGAAGTTATGTCAGCTGTAGGGCTGTGTGGGGAAAGTCAGTTCTGCAATTATTATTTATGTGGTCGGTCGGTCTCTTCCAGGATCTCCAGAATTGGAGGCCCCCTACAGTTTGTCCGCCAGCAACCTTTCGTGTGTTCTGCTCAGCGTGTGAACCCTGCAACAACAGGTATGTAAAGCTGTTTTTTTTTTTTTAAGGTGCAGTATTTGGACCTGGTCTGAGTTCAGAAAGTGAAGAGTTATTAATATTTTTTTGCTGTTTCTTTCAGGATCTCTATAATTGGAGGACCCCTACAGTATGTCCGCCAGCAACCTTTCGTGTGTTCTGCTCAGCATGTGAACCCTGCAACAACAGGTATGTAAAACTTTTGTAGCACTGCCCCCTTGAGGACTGCTGAATTGTACACTTTCAGATCCCCTTCGGTTCTCTAAAGGGAGTGGACCTAGGGGTGGTAGGGGCGTGACCTTGGAGGGGGAGGGGTGAGTTCCTGCACCTTTTCTCTGAGAAAAAAAGCCCTGTATACAAGGAATGAAAAAGTGCAAGAATCACAAACAAGAAGTAATTCCATGCACTGAATAACAAATTCAGAAAGATTTTCCTTTAAGATACTGAAGATGTTTCTTTTCCAAAAGCAATTTGATGTATAGAACTGCTGCAAAAACACAGTCCTTCAGTGTCCACATGCACCCTCAATTGTATTTAAACTCACTCTCTTGGTAATCTCCAACATCATATAATCCTGGAGGCAACTTGATTATATCTCAAGCAAGTTAGTAAGAATAAACAGAAGCAAAAAACAATATGGTTCTCTAAAGAGGTAAGAAGGATAGCAAAGAAGAAAAAATAAATCAGCATTTAGAAGATTCCAGGAAACGGGAGGTGTAGCTTACAGGGAACAGTAAAAAAATAGACAAAAGGAGGCCAAACACACTATACGTGCTGCCAAAGTACAGAAAGAGGAGGAAATGGCTTAATCTATTAAGAAATTAGATAAAAACTTTTTTTAGGTACTTCAGTGATATAAATAAAAATTACATTGGGATCATTAAAATGAAAACTGGGCACAACACTTATGTTGAGGGAGACTTGGATGTAGCAAACCATTTAAGCAATTACTTCTGTTCAGTCTTTAACAAGTTGGGGATTCATATTAGTTCTATTAACGATGGTTCATTTTTAGGATTTCTGGAGACAGAGGTAGCAGAGGAACTGGCTTGGTTAAAACTTAATAAAACAATGGATAAAACAGTGGGCCCTGATGGTACTCATCCCAAGGTTCTAAGAGAACTTTGAGGTATAGTTGTTGAATCATTAGCAAATCATTCTCTTCTAACAAGGGAAGTTCCCTATGACTGGCAGACAACTAACTTTGCACCAATCCACAAGAAGAACAACACGTTAGAAGCTGGAAATTACAGGCCTGTGAGTTTAATATTAGTTGTAGTCAAGTTAATGGAATCACTCCTGAAAAGAAGGATCATTGATCACTTAAAAATACACAATTTGCTGGAACCAAAGCGGCATGGATTTGCAGAGGGCAGCGCATGTCAGACTAATCTGACTGAATTTTGTTTTACTATATCACTATTGTTTTGGACCAGGGTGATGCTGTGGACATAGCATATCTTGATTTCAGCAAAACATTTGATACAGTTTCACATAATGATCTAATAAAAAAGTTGTACAAGCTAGGACTAGTTGGCTAAAGTATAGATACCAGAGTATCGTTGTGTAGCACCCTCCTAGGTAGGTGCTAGTGAGAGAGTATAATTTTAAGCTCTGTCTGCTTATCAAAGGGGCTGAAGGTAAATCTATATTGTTCTTTGCCTACCAGAGAGCAGGATCTGTTAGTAAGGTCTGCTCATTGTGCTCAGTATGCGATTCATTCATTCTAGAGAGTGTTTCGCGCTGGTCCAATAGGGAGGCATGTTGGACAGTGGGAGGAAACCTGACGAATGAGTGCATAGGCTTTTGATACTGTCCTGATGATTGGCAGAGGGCAGGTTGCCTCGGTGTGTGCTGGAATACTGTACAAAAGCCAGGAGCACATGTGCTTGGGGTCTTTCGTTGGAGAGCAGAGTCCTGGAGGGAGGGGGCGGCTGCCTCCTCCTCTGTAGAGGTGCCATGAGGACTCAGGAGGTTGTTCTGAGGACCGGAGGAGTGGTTGACAGAAGCTGAGCCCAGAGGTCCAGGGTGTCGGCAGTGGACAGGTGTCAGCAGAAAGAGCATGCTAGGGAGAGTATCCTGAAGATAAAATATTATACATTAAGTCGTCTTGTGAGAGAGGATAAAGAAAGCAAGAGACTTAACCCAATTCATCTAAAGTGGCAGGATGAATTAACATCCTGGCTGTTCCATATCTACAGTGGGGCTCGAAAGTTTGGGCACCCCAGGTAAAAATTTGTACTAATATGCATAAAGAAGCCAAGGAAAGATGGAAAAATCTCCAAAAGGCATCAAATTACAGATTAGACATTCTTATAATATGTCAACAAAAGTTAGATTTTATTTCCATCATTGACACCTTCAAAATTACAGAAAACAAAAAAATGGCGTCTGCAAAAGTTTGGGCACCCTGCAGAATTTATAGCATGCACTGCCCCCTTTGCAAGGCTGAGACCTGCCAGTGTCATGGATTGTTCTCAATCATCGTCTGGGAAGACCAGGTGATGTCAATCTCAAAGGTTTTAAATGCCCAGACTTATCTGACCTTTCCCCAACAATCAGCACTATGGGATCTTCTAAGCAGTTGTCTAGAAAACTGAAACTGAAAATAGTTGATGCTCACAAAGCTGGAGAAGGCTTTAAGAAGATAGCAAAGCGTTTTCAGATGTCAATATCCTCTGTTCGGAATGTAATTAAGAAATGGCAGTCATCAGGAACAGTGGAAGTTAAAGCAAGATCTGGAAGACCAAGAAAAATATCAGACAGTACAGCTCGCAGGATTGTGAGAAAAACAATTCAAAACCCACGTTTGACTCCACGATCCCTCCAGAAAGATCTGGCAGACACTGGAGTTGTGGTACACTATTCCACTATAAAGATATACTTGTACAAATATGGTCTTCATGGAAGAGTCATCAGAAGAAAACCTCTTCTACGTCCTCACCACAAAAATCAGCGTTTGAACTTTGCAAATGAACATATAGACAAGCCTGATGCATGTTGGAAACAAGTTCTGTGGACCGATGAGGTTAAAAATGAACTTTTTGGCCAGAATGAGCAAAGGTACGTTTGGAGAAGAAGGGGCACAGAATTTAATGAAAAGAACCTCTGTCCAACTGTTAAGCATGGGGGTGGATCAATCATGCTTTGGGGTTATATTGCAGCCAGTGGCACAGGGAACATCTCACGAGTAGAAGGAAAAAGGGATTCAATAAAATTTCAGCAAATTTTGGATGGTAACTTGATGCCATCTGTGAAAAAGCTGAAGTTAAAGAGAGGATGGCTTCTACAAATGGATAATGATCCTAAACACACCTCAAAATCCATGGGGGATTGCATCAAGAGGCGTAAACTGAAGGTTTTGCCATGGCCTTCACAATCTCCTGACCTCAACATAATTGAAAATCTATGGATAGACCTTAAAAGAGCAGTGCATGACAGGCAGCCCAGAAATCTCAAAGAACTGGAAGACTTTTGTAAGGAAGAATGGGCAAAGATACCTCAAACAAGAATTGAAAGACTCGGCTGGCTACAAAAAGCCTTTACAAGCTGTGATACTTGCCAAAGGGGGCAGTGCAAGGCATTAACTCTGCAGGGTGCCCAAACTTGTGCAGACGCCATTTTTTTGTTTTCTGTTATCTTGAAAGTGTAAATGATGGAAATAAAATCTAACTTTTGTTGACATATTATAAGAATGTCTAATCTGTAATTTGATGCCTTTTGGAGATTTTTCCATCTTTCCTTGGCTTCTTTATGCACATTAATACAAATTTTTACCTGGGGTGCCCAAACTTTCGATCCCCACTGTACATGCGGAGTTGTGACGATAGAAGTCCTCAGATATTGTGAATAGTTATAGTTAAATTGGAGTATCCCACTATTCCCTTCTCCTATCCCAATTACAAAATAAACAACAAAAATACCCAATACCCCTGGACTCTTTATTGCAGTTAAGAGCCAAAAGGAATGTAGGAACTGTATTTACTTATGACCGTGTGTTGGTAACCAGGGGAGCCTGCAGAGTCAGTATCCAGCAGTCCCTGCAGGGGCAGTGCTACAGTTGTAAATGGGGTACACCAGTCACTAATGCGTTCCAGTCTTAGTCCGTAGGGTTCTTTATTGAGTTGGCCCACCATTTGCAATTAAAACAGCTTCAGCTCTGGGAAGGCTGTCCACAAGGTTTAGGAGTGTGTCCATGGGAATGTTTGACTATTCTTCCAGAAGCACATTTGTAAGGTCATGCACTGATGTTGGACGAGAAGGCCTGGCTCATAGTATCCTCTCTAATTCATTCCAAAAGTGTTCTGTCATGTTGAGGTAAGGACTCTGTGCAGTCCAGTCAAGTTTCTCCACCCCGAACTCTCCCATCAATGTCTTTATGGACCTTGCTTTGTGCATGGCGCACAGTCATGTTGGAACAGAAAGGGGCCATCCCTAAACTGTTCCCACAAAGTTGGGAGCATGAAATTATCGAAAATGTCTTGGTATGCTGATGCCTTAAGAGTTCCCTTCACCGGGACTAAGGGCCCAAGTCCAACCCCTGAAAAACATCCCCACACCATAATCCCCCCTCCACCAAATGATTTGGGCCAGTGCACAAAGCAAGGTCTATAAAGACATAGATGAATTTGGGGTGGAGAAACTTGACTGGCCTGCACAGAGTCCTGACCTCAAGGTGAACACCTTTGGGATGAATTAGAGTGGAGACTGCAAGCCAGACTGCGCTTTTGTAGGAATGGTCAAACATTCCCATAGACACACTCCTAAACCCTTTGGACAGCCTTCCTTGAAGAGTTGTAGCTGCTAATGGGTGGGTCAACTCAATATTGAACCCTATAGACTAAGACTGGGATGCCATTAAAGTTCATGTGTAAAGGCAAGCATCCTAAAACTTTTGGTAATGTTATAGTTCATGTGCGTGCATATATTATATATACTGTATGTATATATATATAGATATGTTTATATATCTATATCTACACATATATATATATATATATATATATATATATATATATATACATATATACATATATACATATACATACAGTATATACATATACATATATATATATATATATATATATATATATATACAAAATTTATTTACTTATTTTTAAACTAATATCTGCATATGTTTATTTAATTTTGTTTACATATAATATTTGTATTTATCATTTTAAGAAAGGGTTTTTAAGGGGAAGCACTGCAGTCCTATTTTGTAAAGTGGGTGTTTGGAGAAAACTGAAGAAAAATTCTGTATAGTTAAACCTAGTTTGGTGGGTCAAATGAGAAAAATAATTTTGTTGTCAGGGCGTAATACTACTTTAAGATTTCAACCATTTACAACAGATCCAAATGATAAAAAAAAAAAAAAAAAAAAAGATTTCCTGTGGTGCCATTCTAATTTTAGATCATGAGTGTGCTGCTATCTGCATTATTCTTGGATGCAATCTCCTGAATTTTTGCCCTTATACACACTTTTTTTGAAAGTAAATGAAGTAAGGGTACATTTAGAAACGTTTAAAAATAAGCATAAGGAAAGATAATAATTTGTCTTCATCTTGTTGGGTTTCTGTGTGTTCAGCACCCACTAAATAAAAATCATGTCCAAAGTTATCACTGTAAACAGTCTGATCCGGATTTATTCCTCACTCTACCTCACAGCACTCGCAGAATTTATTTTCTTGAAATAGATACAGTAACTTCAATATGATATTAATTTTGACAGCAATTATCTTCGGTGCGGCTATGTCTATAGTTAGAAACTGGCCTTTTTGGAGGCCCACACAGTCTCTTGCGGATTTCTGACGACTTGTCCATTTTCATCTGATTAGCGAGTGTGTTGTGAAAAATGAAACTTTATTTGGGTTAAATGTAAAATTATGTTAAAGGGAACCTTCCACAAGAAAAATACTTTAGCTAATACCCTCATGAATACAGGTCATAGGCTGCTTCGCCTTCTATCATAGTGTCAGTGGCCTTTGGCCAAGAGGATTGTTGTAGACATAAGCAAAATTTAAATTTTGTACCAATTTCACTGTACATTGAATTATTTTGGAGGGGAGCTAATATGTACTTAGTATAATAATTTAAAAAAATATAATATAATATAATATAATATAATATAATTAAAAAATATATAATTAAAGATAACAACTGAAAATAAAACACTTATAATTCACATTTAACTAATAATGAATATTTGAAGGAAGATATTTATTACTTTTTGTCAAGCTCCATAAAGGGCAGGGATGCCAGAACCATAGCCGCAACTTTGTGCTGCTATATCAGCAATACATTTATCTATCCATCTATCCATCTATCGTCTATCCATCTATCGTCTATCCATCTATCGTCTAACGTCTATCCATCTATCGTCTATCCATCTATTGTCTATCGTCTACCGTCTATCCATCTATCGTCTATCGTCTATCCATCTGTCGTCTATCCATCTATCGTCTATCGTCTATCCATCTATCGTCTATCGTCTATCCATCTATCGTCTAACGTCTATCCATCTATCGTCTATCGTCTATCCATCTATCGTCTATCGTCCATCTATCGTCTATAGATCTATCGTCTATCGTCTATCCATCTATCGTCTAACGTCTATCCATTTGTCGTCTATCGTCTATCCATCTATCGTCTATCGTCTATCCATCTATCGTCTATCGTCTATCCATCTATCGTCTAACGTCTATCCATCTATCGTCTATCCATCTATCGTCTATCCATCTATCGTCTATCCATCTATCGTCTATCGTCTATCGTCTATCGTCCATCTATCGTCTATCCATCTATCGTCTATCGTCTATTGTCTATCCATCTATCGTCTATCGTCTATTGTCTATCCATCTATCGTCTATCATCTGTCTGTTTGTCTATCTATCTATCTATCTATCTATCTATCTATCTATCTATCTATCTATCTATCTAGATGCAGTGCATTGAAAAAGTATTCAGACCCCTTGAAACTTTCCACATTTTGTAATGTACAACCAAAACGTAAATGTATTTTGTTGGGATTTTATGTGATAGGCAAACACAAAGTGGTACATAATTGTAAAGTGGAAGGAAAATGATAAATGGTTTTCAACATTTTTTACAAATAAATATAAAAAAAGAGACCTCTATCTATGCCACATTCGAAAACGTATCGGAGCAAACACAATTTGTGGAACCCCTATTCTGCCAAAGGTGGACTTTACTGGCATTAGCGTGAGACCAAACACATTTAAATGATCAAAGTATCAAACATTTTATTATAGTGAAACGCGTTGACCACTGACCAGTGGAGGTGTCTCGGTACATGTTAGGCCCCCCCCCCCCCCCCGTAGTACCATCCACTCCATATATGGAAGTCAGGGAGGTGCTGTACTAGGGCCTTATTACCTTTTGAGTGTTTTTGTTATAATTGTGTTTGTGTATTGTTTGGACTTTATGCCAACAATGTACATGTTGTTAGAATAAAATGTTTGTTACTTTTATAATTTAAATGTGTTTGATCTCATGCGAATGCCAGTAAAGTCCGCCTTTGGCAGAACAAGGGTTCGGCAAATATGTGAAAAGTGTGGCGTGTAGTGTGCATGTATTCAGCCCCCCTGAGTCAATACTTTGTAGAACCACCTTTCGCTGCAATTACAGCTGCAAGTCTTTTTGAGGATGTCTCTACCATCTTTGCACATCTAGAGAGTGACGTTTTTGCCCATTCTACTTTGCAAAATAGCTCAAGCTCTGTCAGATTGGATAGAGAGCTTCTGTGAACAACAATTTTCAAGTCTCGCCACAGATCCTCAATTGGATCTAGGTCTGGACTTTGACTGGGCCATGGGATTGTACACCCCATTAACACCCATCATACCAAAAGAACATACCTAAAATATAAAAATAAACACACAAGTATTGTGGAAAAATGTTAATCCCTATATTGGGTTTAAAACAATTTTAATTATGAAACGGAACCGCTGTTAACCAATAACAGACCAACATGCTTAGTCACTAAGACTGAAGCAGCAATATCTTATACCAATAACAGTGCACCAACCACTGTCCACCCACAAAGTGGGCGACGGTACCCACATAAAGGTGGAGAGTGACGAGGGGAAATAACAAAGGGGGAGGGCGGGTGGTAGAGCAGGTCAAAAGAAGGAAGGCTGAGGAGAATCCAGCGGTGAGTCCAGCTTATAGACCTGAGGTAAATTCTGACTCCACCTAGAGAAAGGAGAGGATAGAAGTAAAAAGTTACACTCATTGGCTGAATGTTTCCCGCCAAATGATTTGTCACCAATCCAGTGCTCAGCAGCTGAGGTAAATTCTCCTAGCAACAGCAGGCAGCTTCTCACCTGAAACACAAAACAGAAAGAAACAGCAAAGCAGCCATAGAGAGACTTAACAATCATCATAGCCCTCTATTAAGAGTAAAATGTATTTATAAAACAAATGGGTGTTAGGGGTGACAACCACATGGGGCCACTTCTCTATTTAATTCTTCGTGGGCCCTAACATTCTAACACATGAATATGCTTTGATCTAAACCATTCCATTGTAGCTCTGCCTGTATGTTTAAGGTCGTTGTCCTGCTGGAAGTTGAACCTCAGCCCCAGTCTCAAGTCTTTTGCAGACTCTAACAGGTTTTCTTCTAAGATTGCCCTGTATTTAGCTCCATCCATCTTCCCATCAACTCTGACCCGATTTTCTATCCCTGAAAAAAAGCATCCCCACAACATGATGCTGCCACCACCATGTTTCACGGTGGGGATGGTGTGTTCAGGGTACTGTACAGTGTTAGTTTTCTGCCACACACAGCGTTTTGCTTTTATGGCAAAAAGTTCAAATTTTATATTCAGAAGTGGTGCCACGCTCCCAAATGCTAATGTGCTAGTATCCCTTTCAATTGGTTTGCATATCATTTTTCAGAATCAGCATATCATATCAAACCATATATAACCATATATAACATAAACAAAACATACAATGCATCAGTCCATAAAGTGTCCTTTGGTATGAATTTGATTGCATATGCTCAATCTTTTAAAAAAAAAAAAAAAAACAGGCCTGTGTTCACATATCCAAACGACAGCTTCCTTAATTAGTATCCACCACTATGTGCTCCAAACATCCACATACATTAGTGATAATCCCCTCCTCCGATGTGCCCTTACCTGGAGGGATAAGACCAGCCAATGGTCTGTATGCGCTTTTGTCCCTTTGTCGGGATCTGTTTTATGCTGTTTAACTCCTTTGATGGCAATCTTGAGTTTAGAATTCTCCTTCTCTTACGCCCAAATCATAAAGAGAGAAAGCTGGACATAGTGCTTTATCTTTAACTGACCGCAAAGTGACGTAGGACTACGTCGGCAAACTTTGCGGTAGTATACCGGGATGATGCCTTTAGCTAGAGGCACCATCCCGGTATCGTGGTTTACAGCCGACGGTCGGCTTTCCGTCGGTAACGACCGATGCGGTTCAGGAGCCGCTCGATCGTTACCCGGGTGAGCGGGAGGGGACGTCCCCCCCCTCCCGCCGCCTTCCGTGACTTTGCTCGGGGCTCCCGTCCCACCGGGATCCCCGAGCACCCAGCCGGCATGTCCACCAGCTGGATGGAGTCCCGATGAAAGCCGGAAACACCTTTGATCGGGTCTCCGATGACGTAACCCGGAGGCAGCGTCCATGACGTCACTTCCGAGTTACTGTGCTGCAAAAGGCGGCAAATTTAAAAAACAGCTGTATGCAAAAACGCAGTTTTCGGCATTTTGCATACATGGAAGTGTAGTGGAGGGGTCGAGGGTCTTTTAGACCCTCGATCCCTCCATAAAGAGCACCTGTCACTGCATATTGGTGTCACAAGGGATGTTTACATTGCTTGTGACAGCAATAAAAGTGATCAGATTTTTTTTTTAAGAACCTGTAATAAAGTTAAAAAAATAATAAAATAAATAGGAAAAAAAGAAAACATTTTTAGCCGCCCCCGTCACCGTTAGCTCGCGCACAAAAAAAATGTATACGGAAGTCGAGCGGCGAATGAAATCGCTGTTCAAACCACACATGTGAGGTATCGCCGCGATTGCCAGAGCGTGGGCAGTAATAAAAAAAAGAGCTACACTCTAACTCTAAACTGGTAACCGTTAAAAAAATTTAAAGCATCGCCTATTGAGATCTCTATTGACCGTAGTTTGTCGCCATCCCACGGGGGGGCGCAATTTTAAACCGTAACATGTTGGGTATCTACTTACTCGGCGTGACATCATCTTTCACAATATAGAAAAAAAATGGGCTAACTTTACTGTTTAGTATTTTTTAAATGCAGTGAAATGTGATTTTTCTAAATTTTTCCAAAAAAAATGGCGTTTTAAAAATATTGCAATGACCGACATTTTATTCTCCAGAGTCTTTGCTAAAAATATATATATATTAAAAAAGAATAGCGCAACCATGCAAAAGAAATGACTATCAAATATGGAGACCATCCATAAATAAAAATGGGGATTTAGTTCCACCATATGGCCATATCGTGCTCAAGCCCACCACTGCGTCAAAGTACCCCATTATCAGTGGGTCCTACACTATCCATAAAAAAGGGGTGAATCCAGCCTCTCTTACCCTTGGAGACAACGCTCCTTGCTGGGAAGGTGTGCTAATGCACTGCAGGGGAATCCTCCTATATCTACTTGATAAAGGGCACCAATAGAGTACAGGTGTGTGTGGGGGATGGGATGCTCAACCTCATAAGTCTGGTCAGACTGAAAATATATATATATATATATATATAATGCTTGGGGGTTCTAAGTAGTTTTCTAGGAAAAAATACTGGTTTTAACTTGTAAACAAAAAGTGTCCGAAATAGGGCTGGGGCTTAAGTGGTTAAAAAAAGAAAAAAAAGGCATGCGGAAGTCATGCTGCGCGTGGTGAATGGCAATCTTCTGGGACACGTCACAGGTTTGCAGGGAGGGAGAGGGAGAGGAGAACTTCCGCTTGAGCCGCTTAGGTGGCCCGAGCGGAAAGTGGGAGCCGGTACCTGTCAAATCTAGGTACCCCCCCCCCCCCCAAAAAAAAAAAAAAAATGACATCCCAGGGGGTCAGGAGTATTTAAAGCGAAAGTTCCACTTTTGGGTGGATCTCCGCTTTAATCATTTATTTTTACTCTCTATTCCAAAGGGTGTTTTTTTTTTTTATTTTATTTTGAACATGTGACCAGCAGCCGATGACTAGAAGCTCCTCCTGCTTATGTTTCCCTTCAGACAGGCTGGGAAAGAGCTGGGTCATGTGACAGCTGTATATCAATCAGGAAAAATGTACTTGGATGTTTTTTTTTTATTAAAATAATTACAATCCCATCATCCATATACAGAAATAGAAGGGACAATGTAAATTTAACTGTGTGAGTTTAGTATCACTTTAATGATTACAGAGCTGCAATAAATGGTGTCTTTTATATCTGCCCAGAGGTTTATAGAAGAGTTGTGATCCACTCCTCCCAGAGATATTAGCCAAGCAGAGTAGGCACACAGTTTTGTGTCATTGATGACTAGATGGCCTCCCATGCCAGCCTTTTAGTGTTTCTAGTACAGGAGGGACACCGGGTTCTTGTGTACCATCAGCGCTCACAGAAGCAGGGCAGTTTTTAAAGAAGTGTAAATTACTGAACCTCTCAATACTTTGACATAAGAGTAACCTTTTGCCTTTTGTTGCCATTTATTAGAAAAAATAATAGGCCGTTATTTCGTAGTAGTTTTATTGTAGAAGAGAGATTGTGCAGATATGATGTACTTTGGTCGGCAGGCACACATCACAAAAGATTCCTCCCAGGATTAATAAACTCTTTAATAACGGTAACATTTGCAACCAGAACCAAGAGCAAAGTGATTACATTCTTCATAAAATATAAGAGCTCATTTGATCTTAAGTTCTCAAGTGACACATTATGAATTCAGATATTGCGGCCATAACATCCCGTTCAGGACCTTTCTTAATAGGAAGATACAATAACAGTAAAATTATCTGGAGAAGAAAAGAGTGGAGTTTGCTGGTAGGAACTATGGAGTGTTCCTGCTAGTACATTTGCCATTACTTCTACGTACAACTTAGGGACTGTTACATAAGGTCCTTTGTTTCTTGAAAGGACCACTTCAGATACACTATATTGTCAAAAGTATTGGGACGCCTGCTGTTACATGCACATGAATTTTAATGGCATCCCAGTCTTAGTCCATAGGGTTCAATATTGAGTTTGCCCACCCTTTGCAGCTATAACAGCTTCAATTCTTCTGGGAAGGCTGTCCACAATGTTTAGGAGTGTGTCTATGGGAATGTTTGCCCATTCTTCCAGAAGCGCATTTGTGAGGTCAGGCACTGATGTGCACTGAAGGTGTTCTATCAGGTTGAGGTCAGGACTCTGTGCACGTCAGTCAAGTTCCACCACCCCAAACTCCTTCATCCATGTCTTTATGGACCTTGCTTTGTGCACTGCCCCTCCCTTTGTCCCTTCCTACTCTGTCTCTCCCAAATTCCTTACCCTCTCCCTCAGCCTTATCATTTAACAGTGTTGCCAACTGCCCGTAGATTTACGGGCAACCCGTAAATGTTAGCCCTTTTTCGGACTGCCCGTAAATGCCCGATACGGGCAGCGGCGCCTGTAAAAAAGATGGCAGAACGGCCGCCACGCGACTGCGCATGCGCCATTCCGAAGCCTGTCGGGCTCGGAAAAGCTTGCCTATTTCCGGCTGGGCGGGCACATGCGCAGTGACGAACTGGCGGCGGTTGGCGCCATTTTTAAAAGACAGTGGCACTGTCTTGCTGGTGCTGCGGCTAGAGAAGAAGAGGAGACTCATGTGAGAACTGCGGACAGAGAAGGACAGTGCTGTAGGGGCTGAAGTGGGGGCAGAAAAGGACAGTGCTGTGGGGGCTAAAGGCAGAGGGCAGAGAAGGACAGTGCTCAGTGCTGTGGGGGCTAAAGGCAGGGGGCAGAGAAGGACAGTGCTCAGTGCTGTGGGGGCTAAAGGCAGGGGGCAGAGAAAGACAGTGCTGTGGGGGCTAAAGGCAGGGGGCAGAGAAGGACAGTGCTGTGGGGGCAGAAAAGGACGGTGCTGTGGGGGCAGAGAAGGACACTGCTGTGGAGGGCTAAAGGCAAGGGGCAGAGAAGGACAGTGCTGTGGGGGGCTAAAGGCAGGGGGCGGAGGACGACAGTGCTGTGGGGGGCTAAAGGCAGGGGGCAGAGAAGGACAGTGCTGTGGGGGCAGAAATGGACAGTGCTGTGGGGGCAGAGAAGGACACTGTGCTATGGAGGGCTAAAAGCAGGGGGCAGAGAAGGACAGAGCTGTGGGGGCTGAAGTGGGGCAGAGAAGGACACTGTGCTGTGGGGGGCTAAAGGCAGGGGGCAGAGAAGGACAGTGCTGTGGGGGCAGAGAAGGACAGTGCTGTGGGGGCTGAAGTGGGGGCAAAGAAGGACAGTGCTGTACAGGGTATATGAAGGTGGGCAGAGGAGGACTCTGCTGTGGGAGGGTGATGTAAAGGGTGGCAGAGGTGGACACTGATGTGGAGGGTGAAGGGGGGCAGATTAGGACACTACTGTTGGGGGGAATGGGGGTGTCTGCAGCCTCTGAATACCTCCTGTACCATGTCCGCGCATCCTCTGACCACCTCCTGTACCATGTCCGCATCCTCTGACCACCTCTGGTATCATGTCCACAGCCTCTAACCACCTCCTGTATGATGTCCGCAGCCTCTGACCACCCTCAGGTAAGTGACAGCGCCGCCAGGCCAGTCTAACGGGGGGTCACTGATGTAAGGGCTGGGTGAATATAATAATGTAAGGGGGAACTAATATAAAGGTTTCCCCCTTATAGCAAGGAATTCCTCCCCCCTTACCTTAGTGTAATTAATCTGCGGAAGGTGGTCTCTGGTCACCAGATTCCCCCTCCCCCCCACATCAGAGTTCCTGATATTCTTTTCTACATCAGAGTCTGTAGGATTCTCCCCTTACAGTGCAAGGGGGAACTCTGTTGACCCTGATGTAAAAGGGAGCTCTGATGTAAAGGGAAATGCTGCAGACCCTGATGTAAGTGGGAACTCTGATGTAAAGGAGAATGCAGTGGACTCTGATATAAGGTGGTTTCTGGTCACCAGAGCACCCGCTTACATCAGAGTTCCCCCTTAAATCAAGATCTGCAGCATTCCCCTTTACGTCAGAGTTACACTGTAAGGGGGAATCCTGCACACTCTGATATATGGGGGAACTCTGTGCTGGCTGGGTTATATTAATCTGACCTTCATGTAAATGGAGAAATATGGTTTATGACTTTTGTTTAACTTAAACACATTGCTAATAGCACTATCTACATGTTTATAGTTTAATTATTCATATTTGCACGGTTTAGCACTGAAAACGGCTATTTTATGTACATTTTTGCAGTGCCAGTAAAAAATTGGTGCCGTCCGTAAATTTTTGTAGTAAATTTCACTCCGGGGGGTTGGCAACACTCTCATTTAGCCACTTGCCTACCAGGCACTTTACCCCCTCCCTGCTCAGGCCAATTTTCAGCTTTCAGGGCTGTCACATTTTGAATGACAATTGCGTGGTCATGTAACACTGTATTTACATCACATTTTTATCATTTTTTAAAAAAACAAATAGAGCTCTCTTTTGGTGGTATTTTATCAGTGCTGGGTTTTTTATTTTTTGTAAAAAAAAAAAAAAAATTATTGAAAAAAGACCAAAAAGTTAAATAAAAAATAAATGTCTTCTTAGTTTCAGTCAGAAAATTGTGTAAATAAGTAATTTTTCTCCTTCACTGATGAGGCAGCACTGAAGGGCACTGATAGGTGGCACTGATGTTGAGGCACTAATATGCCACACTGATAGGCACTGATGTGGAGGCACTAATATGCCACACTGATAGGCACTGATAGGTGGCACTGAAGTGGAGGCACTAATATGCCACACTGATAGGCATTGATAGGTGGCACTGATGGGTGGCACAGATAGGTCACAATTATGGGCACTGATAGTCAGCATTGATGATTGCTGCTGGGCAGTACTGTTGGGCACTGATGGTTGGCAATGATGGGCACTGATGGGTGGCACTGATAGGTGGCACTGATGGGCACTGAAAGGTGGCACTGATGGGCACTGATAGGCAGCATTGATGAGCACTGATGGGCAGTACTTTTGGGCACTGATGGGTGGCACTGATAAGTGGCACTGGTGGACACTGATAGGCGGCACTGATGAGCACGAATGGGCAGTACTGTAGGGCACTGATGGGTGGCAATAATGGGTACTGATGGGTAGCTCTGATTGGTGTCACTGTTGGGCACTGATGGGTGTCAATAATGGGCACTGATGGGCAGCAATGATGAGCAGGCACTGATGGGTACTGAAAGGCAACACTGATCTGTGTCACTGATGGGCACTGATTGGTGTCAATGGTGGGCACTGATGGGCAGAACTGATGAGCAGGCACTGATGGGCACTGAAAGGCAACACTGATTGGTGTCACTGATGGGCACTGATTGGTGTGACTGATGGGCACAGTCTGGCGTTACTTGCTGGGCATTGCTGGGGCTGCACTGTATAAACTGCCCTGATTACCTGTACAGGTCTCCTCATGCGAGGAGATGCCGTTGATCAGCTCTCCTCTCCTTACACTCTGCCAGTATGAGGAGAGCCGATAAATTGCACTTCCGCATTTACATGTGATCGGCTGTGATTGGACACAGCCGATCACATGGGTAAAGGGCTACGTCATTGGCTCTTTTCCGAGATCGGGGGTCACACTGTGTCATATTTGTCTTGCTTCATAACATCAATATCCATTATAAAACCAGGTGGGCATGGATTATAGAGCTGATTTGGTGGCTCAATGGTCCACTTGACTGGACTTGCCCCCCTGAGGCCTAAGGCTGCCAGCCCTCCCTTGTTGCAGATCACCAATTATTGCCTGCTGAGGCATTCCTTACCCTGCAGAGGTAGGGATTGCCTCAGCCGCTTATGATTGGTATTCTGCAGTGACAGCTTCCTGATGGGATGGCTCAGGCACAGTGGCGGTTCTACATTAAATTGCTCCCCGGGCAAGACTCCCTCCCGGTGCCCCCCCCCCAAAAAAAAAAATAACATGACAACATAACAATAAATGCAGAGTGCCACGGCATTGCCCCCAATAAATGCAGAGTGCCACAGCATTGTTGCCCCCAATAAATGCAGAGTGCCACAGCAATGGCCCCAATAAATGCAGAGTTCCACAGCATTGTTGCCCCCAATAAATGCAGAGGGCCACAGCATTGTTGACCCCAATAAATGCAGAGTGCCACAGCAATGCCCCCAATAAAAGCAGAGTGCCACATCATTGCCCCCTTTCAATGCAGAGCGCCACAGCAATGCCCCCTTTAATGCAGAGCGCCACAGCAATGCCCCTTTTCAATGCAGAGCGCCACAGCAATGCCCCCTTTAATGCAGAGCGCCACAGCAATGCCCCCTTTAATGCAGAGTGCCACAGCAATGCCCCCTTTAATGCAGAGCTCCACAGCAATGCCCCCTTTAATGCAGAGCTTCACAGCAATGCCCCCTTTAATGCAGAGCACCACAGCAATGCCCCTTTTAATGCAGAGTGCCACAGCAATGCCCCCTTTAATGCAGAGTGCCACAGCAATGCCCCCTTTAATGCAGAGTGCCACAGCAATGCCCCCTTTAATGCAGAGTGCCACAGCAATGCCCCTTTTAATGCAGAGTGCCACAGCAATGCCCCCTTTAATGCAGAGTGCCACAGCAATGCCCCTTTTAATGCAGAGTGCCACAGCAATGCCCCCTTTAATGCAGAGTGCCACAGCAATGCCCCCTTTAATGCAGAGTGCCACAGCAATGCCCCTTTTAATGCAGAGTGCCACAGCAATGCCCCCTTTAATGCAGAGTGCCACAGCAATGCCCCCTTTAATGCAGAGTGCCACAGCAATGCCCCCTTTAATGCAGAGTGCCACAGCAATGCCCCTTTTAATGCAGAGTGCCACAGCAATGCCCCCTTTAATGCAGAGTGCCACAGCAATGCCCCCTTTCAATGTAGAGATGCCAGAGTGCCACTTTTCAATGCAGAGCGCCAGCGTTCCCCCCGCGAGACCCGTCCGTGCACAGCACTTACCTTCACTTCTCTTCACGTCTCTTCAGTTCTCCCGCGGTGCCTCCTCCTCGGCCAATGGCGTGGGGTTTGCCTTTCGGCCAATCAGGAAGCGGGAGGACCCGCTCCCTGATTGGCCAGGAGGAGGATCAGTGTGACAATAGCGAATTTTCATTCGCTATTGTCACACAATGGGCGGGCTCGGGGGGGAGCAATGCTCTGCTCCTCGGCTCGGCTTGGCTGCGGCGGTTTTAGGCATGGGCGAACGGGGCTCGGGCGGTCTGGTACCATTTGATCCACGGACCGGTACCGGTCCGCGGCCCAGGTATGTCGCCCCCCACGTGTTATGAAAAAATGCCGTCCTGGGCGACTGCCCCGTTCGCCCGTGCCTAAAACCGCCACTGCTCAGGCAGGTTTGAACTAGTATCCTAACAAACCTCAGCTCACTCCTATTGATAACAAAGCCTAGATTTACAGTGTATCCAGGTGAGTCTCTTAAATCCAATTACTGCAATAGCTGATAAATTCTAAGAGGCAGCACAATTATATTTAGTAGTTTTCTTTGATGAAAATGTTGGACAGCTCTATTAAATTTGGAGAAGCCGATTGGTGGGAAGAGACACACCCCTCTTCACACAGCACATAGGAACAGAGCTGAGGCTGTCAATCACAGCCTGTGTGCTGGTGCTCCCTTCCCTGTCACCTTTTTTTTCTTGGTGTCATAAAAAATTGTCAAAAGTCATTTATGTTTGCTCATAGCAGAGGAATTAAACATTAGACAGAAGTGACACTTGGTGCTCTGGATAGAGACAAGTACACAGTGTAGAAGAATATGCTTAGTTCATATTTCATGTCTGAGGTTTACAACCACTTTAATCTGGTGTCTCGACCGCTGCCTCAGGATTCCTGTTTTAGCATGGTTCCTTTCTTCTTGCAGCAGGCTATAGAGCCACCCTTGCATGCAGGGGCTAGAGTTGCGTACTATGTTCATCATTGGAAACACATGGCCTGTAGCATTACCCTGCTACCCCCTCCATTCCACAAGCTAATAGACTGGCTTCTTGCTGCACTGTCCACTGTTATTTCTTTCCTGTGAAGACTGGAAGTTCAGGGAAGCGAGAGAGGAGGAGCCAACAAGATTAAAAAGTTGTAAACTGCAAGTGCTGGGGTACGAAGTTTAAGGAATAGGATACTGGGGAATGTGCGTGGCTAAAAAACGCTGAGGGAGTAATTCTACTTTAACCGGTTCCGGACCACCCGCCATCGATTTACTGCGGCAGGGAGGCCCTTCTGCGCGAAATGACGTAGGCCGCACACGCCTGGCCGGTACACATTTAACCCCTTGATCACCCACAGTGTTAACCCCTTCCATGCCAGTGTCATTATTACAGTAACAGTGCATATTTTTAGCACTGATTACTGTAGTAATGTCACTGGTCCCCCCAAAAGTGTAAAAAATGTCAGTTAGGTGTCCAATCTGTCTGCCGCAATGTCATAGTCCCACTAAAAATTGCAGATCGCCGCTATTACTAGTAAAAAAAAAACATAAATCTTTCCCATAGTTAGTAGACGCGATAACTTTTGCGCAAACCAATAAATATAAGCTTATTGTGATTTTTTTTTTACCAAAAATATGTAGCAGAAAACAAATTGGCCAAAAATGTTAAAAAATTTAGATTTTTACATTTTTTTAGGGAATGTTATATAGCAAAATGTGAAAAATATTGTTTTTTTTTTTTCAGAATTGTCGCTCTTTTTTGTTTATAGCGCAAAAAATAAAAATCGCAGAGGTAATCAAATATCAATTGATGGGAATTTGTGGGAAAAAAGACATAAATTTTATTGGGGTACAGCGTTGCATGACCGTGCAATTGTCCGTTAAAGTAGTGCAGTGCCGAATCGCAAAATATGGCCTGGTCATTAAGGGGGAAAATCTTCCGGTCCAGAAGTGGTTAATGAACAGAAACAAAAAAACCCCATTTCCAATTATATTTTTCTTACACCAAATAGAAACAAATAAAAGAAGTGCATTGTGAGGCTCGGTTCACACTACGTCGCTCCGACTTAGGGGGCGACCTGTGAAGTCGCGTGCACCGCGACTTTGGCGCGACTTGCACAGACTTCATAAAATGAATGTCTATGCAAGTTGCTCCAGGTCGCCCCGAAGTAGTACAGGACCCTTTTTCTAAGTCGGAGCGACTTGTGTCGCTCCTATTAGAACCGGTCCTGTACTACACTATGGGACGCCACTGTGCGTGACTTGTCAAGCTGACCAAGTCGCCTGACAAGTTGTACCAGTGTGAATGGAGACTTAGGGTTTACTTTAAAGGATAAGTTCACCTTTGGGAACATGTTACATGTGACACCTGTTTTTTGGGTTCATGTATCTACTGCTGCAGCCACTCCCTGCTGCTCTCTCTCTCTCTGTGACAGCAGTACAGGGAGAAGATCCCCATAATAGCTGTCACTTTTTTAAAACAGCGCAGTCCTGTGGGGCTCCGCCCACACGGCCGTGTCATTCATTCACAGAGCTCTGTGTATGAATGAACTACAAGTCCTGACATCCTTTGTGGCTTGCAAGTCTCAATGAACTACAATGGCGTTGTTGAGAAAACTGCCTGGTCGTATGATGTAGCGGGCAGACAGATTACACTGACTGCCTGAAGGAGACCTGTATGGCATGAGCAATCGGCTGCTTGCTGGTGCAATGCTGTCCAGGTTCATGAAAAAAAATATATATATATTTTTTTTCATTTCAGGTATATATATATATATATATATATATATATATATATATATATACAGTATATATTAAATACACATTTTTTTTACCTGCAAAAAAAAATAATTTGTTATTTATTTTTTATTTTTTTAAGTGAACTTATCCTTTAAATGCACATTTTTTTTTACCAGGCCATATCTTTAAAAACTGTAGAAACATACATGAATCTCTCCATTAATTTTTAAGCCAGTACCTAAAAAAAAATCATACCTGCAATGGTTATGGGTAGTAAAGACTATTTCTTTCCATGTAACTTTTCTATGGAAGGCTCTGCTGTACAATTGCTTAAAGTGACAGGAGTGACAGATGTTCCCTTGTGCTCTGGGTACATTATAGCTATAACAAGTATCATAATGTAGTACAATTTTACATATCTGTACTAATAAATAAATAAAATGTTATAAAATGGAAAGCAGTAATATCCAGGAAAATCCTCACTCAGGAGTCAAACTGAAAGCAGAGTGACAGAGTTAACTGAGTCCATGGCACACGTACAGTAAATCACTGGGATATAAATGACAGCACAGCCGGGAAAATGTTTGTTAAGCAATAAAGCTGGCACCCATGCAACAGCATGCAGAAGCCGGGCTGCGGTGTGGAATATATCACATCGATGGCTTCAATAGAAGATGCTGAAGACCAGGAGACATTGAGAAAACATAACCAGAGAATAGACGGAACCATAGGGAATATTGGATGTCTTCTTGAATTCTCATTAGCATCTCCAAAAAAACTAAAGTGAAAAAGCTTTTACATATTCTTCCTACAGTATAAAAATGAGATTAGTACTGCATGCTGTGCTATAGAGAGTCACAGAAAGAGGGAACAATAAATAGATAGATAGATAGATAGCTAGATAGATAGATAGATAGATAGATAGATAGATAGATAGATAGATAGATAGAGAGAGAGAGAGAGAGAGAGAGAGAGAGAGAGAGAGAGAGAGAGAGAGATAGATAGATAGATAGATAGATAGATAGATAGATAGATAGATAGATAGATAGAGAGAGAGAGAGAGAGAGAGAGAGATAGATAGATAGATAGATAGATAGATAGATAGATAGATAGATAGATAGATAGATAGATAGATAGATAGATAGATAGATAGATAGATAGATAGATAGATAGATAGATAGATAGATAGATAGATAGATAGATAGATAGATAGATAGATAGATAGATAGATAGATAGATAGATAGATTTATACCAACCTCTACAGTATATTGTTTATGAAATTAACATTTCAACAAAATGTTTAACAAATTAAACTGGACCCACCTACTACAACCTACCTGCAGAAAACTACAGGAGGGGCAGATAAAAGACCAGCCACCCTGCACAAGGAGCGAGAGCAGCAGTAACCAATATTTATTGCAGGTGGATTTGGGAGAAATATACAAAGCACACCAAAATTCAAGTAAGATTAAAGAGGTTGTAAACTCGTTTTTTTTTTTTTTTCCCACCCTGCAAGAGAAAGACATAATGAGTTAGTATGCATCGCATACTAGCTCATTATGCAATACTTACCTTAGAACGAGCCCCCGCCGTGCCGCTCACTCACCTCTATGACGGGCGACATGTTCAGTCGCCCGTCTTCCGGGATCGGGGCATCCGGCCATCTGATTGGCCGGAGCCGTGGTGACGTCACTCCCGCGCACGCGCGCGAGAGCCAACAGTCACGGCACGGGATTCTGAAGGAACGGCATGAGCGGCCGTTCCTTCAGAGCGCATGCGCCAGTGACGTCACTGGCTGCATGTAAGGTAAATATCTCCTAAACGGTACATGTTTAGGAGATATTTACAGTACCTATAGGTAAGCCTTATCATAGGCTTACCTATAGGTACAAGTTGTAGAGGAGGGTTTACTTCCTCTTTAAAGAAGAAAGGAAGAGCCCAAGGGGTTGGATTAGAATCCTGGTACCCACATCCCATAATCAATTGAGGCAAGAGAGAAGGAGAAATGCTGAATTCTCAGCCATATCTCCAAATATATTGGGGGGGGGGGCTTTTTAGGGTACTGTAGATATATATATATACACACACACACATCAGATCAATAACATATATATAAAAATTAAACTTTTATTAGCATGTAGAACAATTTAAATATAAAAAGACGGATACTGTGTTACAAAGTATCCATCTGTACAATAAGGAGACAGAAGGGCTAGAATTATTTAAAATGCATATACACTAATAGGGGTTGACACAGTATTGCATGTAGTTGTTTCAAGGAAAAAGAGATGACAACAATTTTTGAGTTTTGAGAGTACTGAAAGTCATCTACATGTTTTGCAGGACACGACCTGCTTCTTCAGGAGGGTATTTATGACAGTTACTCTAGAAAAGTACTCTTCTCCTTAGTGATTTGATAATGAATGTTCATACTCTTTATGGTATTTATTCCTTTTGTATGTATTGATAACTTTTGTGTAGGGTGATGTGCCTTATTTGTAAGTGTTTGTCTTTGTCTACTTGTTCAATAAAAAGAACATTTATCTGTGAAAAAAAGAAAAGTACAAGACCATGACTTAATAAATCTGACAAATAAACATAGGCAGGTCAAATAGCTAGTTACCGTATATATGCAAAAAAGATTACAACGCCTAATTACAGCTTATTTAAAAAGTGGATATGACTTACCAACAACACATCTAAGATCCAAGTGGCAGACACAGAAAACCTGCCAGGTATATCCCCCCCCACCCCCCACCCCAATATATTTGGAGATATGGCTGAGTATTCAGCATTTCTCCCTTTCTCTTGTCTCAAAATTCAAGTAAGAATACACGTCGCTTGTGTTTAGACAATATGTGCTTCCCCCGGAGTTTTGCTTTAAAATAAAATTATTGTTTTCACTTTTCTTTTCTTTATTCTATTGTTAGTGCTGCTGACCATCTGCAGCCCATTTGCAGCCACTTCCTGTCTATATGCATTCCAATGATGGCTGTGTGGCATTTCTCAGGCTGAATATCCTGATGGACCATGCCTGCTTATTATCTGTTGACGTGGCCATTTGTAGTCATCATCTGAATCTCATGTGACAGAGTGATGCAGAAGAACAACTGAGAGACAAGAACTGACTATCAGGAGATGGATCAGGAACTGTAGAAGAAGAGGAGGATCAGAGAAGACAGGATCAAACAGCCTTTTTACACACTGCAGAGGATTAACCACCTTAGGTTCCACAATGAGTATAACAAGCATGTTTTACTGCATATACAGACTGATTTTACTGTTGTGGGTTTAGTAACACTTTAGGTAATCCAAAGCAAACAGTACGGCTCCAGACTTAAAGTGGATGTAAACCCCATTTATGAAATCTGTCCTGGGCACATATATCTGTAGTGTTTACCTATCTCTCTCCAAAGCCCTACGTTCTGTGTCTTTCTGCTGCTCTGTTCCTCTGTTATCTGACAAGTTATCCGACACAGGAGATAAAAGCAGTTTGAAATTTGTGTTGGGGTGTGTGCATAGAGATAGATTAACAGAGAGCTGGTGTATTCACAGCACAGCTCTGCATGTTTCTTCCTTCCTCTGCCTATGTCGAGGGAGGTGTGTGCCTTTCCTCCAATCAGCTGTCGCACAGTGTATGCCAAGACTCCACACCCAGCACTGGAACAGGAAGAAAAAATTCGAACACAATGTTCACTTTCTAAACAGTGTAGAAAGGTAAGACAGCAGATATACAAATAAAACTTATGTGGGGGGGTTTGTTTCCTCTCTGTGTATCATCTGAGGCTGTTCACTTCATTGGGTATATGTGAGGGTTTATATCCATGACTCCTCTCCATGGTAGATGCTCTGGGTGCCAGCACAGATTCTCGTCAATCCCAAGATGCCAACACAATACAAATAATACAAATACTGTCCAGCAGATTTTTTTTTTTTTTTTTATTTTACTGACCAGTACAGGTTTGCACGCCTGTACAGGCCCATTAAAAAAAAGACAGGCTGCCTTTAGATCAGTAAAAAAATGCCTGAATACCTAAAAGTGTGGCATGTTTAGGCATCTGTGTGCAAAAGCCCTAACAGTCTGGCAATACATTTGTGGCCAGTTGGCAAACCTGATGCAGATGGAAAGAGATACAAGAAGATGGTTGGGAAATCAATGCACTCATTTCACCTAACACTTAAATATTAGTATAGCCTGGGCAGAACCCTGGATTATATTCTATTTCAGTGCAGCTCATCACAGCCTTGGTAAAGTCAGAGAGATGGTCCTGAGCTCACCTTGTCAGTAATTAGTGCTTTAATATCCAAGCGATAACATTTGCTTGACTCTCCAACCTTTTATCCTTATCATCCCGGGAAGACTTCACCCTACTTGTGAGTCGTGTGATATTTCTCACAGACCTTTATAAAACTGATTGCTCATACCCCTAGGGAGCACGGCACAAAGAATCTTGGAGATGTTAAGCATAAACTTCTATACTAACTTTGCCAAGTAATGTTGTGAGTAACTGACAGTATAATCTATATAAAGGAATATTCATTTTAACCCATCCATTCCCTAGTGTCCGAACGCCACTGTTCTGATATTCATCTCTTCTAGATTTTATGTACTTTATAATACTATATGCTTATAAAGATTCAAGCCTATGAATGTTAAAAATATTATTATATTCTTTCTTTATTTTTTATGATATAATGTTGAATGTAGCACACAAATCACAAGAGGAGGACAAAGCGTCATACTTCAAAGCTTCATGTTTGCTTCATACAGTATCCTAAAATGATCATGGTTGAAAATTAAATATTAGGATGCATAAAGGGAGCAAAGACTACTTTTTATGCAGACCAAACTGTAATAAATCAATCCACAGCAATACCTTGGTAATCTGATGATCCTGAAACACATCTGCTTGTACTGCTGGAACACCCAATCAAGGCTCTCTTCTGTTTCTCACATACAGAATGCTCGGTGTCGAAGAAAATGGCAGGGCTAGGAGATCTCCCCGGTTGTCCTAATGATCGCTCATACTGGGACAGAAAGTGGAGCATAATCCAAAATTGTACAATGAACCCGGTATATGATGTCTTTGCATATTAGTCATACAGTTTGTATTATGACCTTTTGGTCCACTTCAATGTAACAATGTTTTTAACAATGTTTGGATAACTTCAATAAAGCTTTATTATTTTATTACATATGCTCATCATTAAGGACAACCCTATACCCTTTAAAGTCCTACATTAAGGCCACAACAGTAGTGGGTCTGGTGACCATACAACTAGATGTGCCCCTTTTTCTTTCTTTTGCCAAAATGTTACAATTGTCACTAAAACAGCGGCTGAGAGGAAGTCTTCTAATGTGAACACTTGTTCCAGTGAGAACTGGTAAAGAAGGATCCCCCCTTAGAGTGGATTCACACCAGTGTGCTGCGGTTTGGGTACAGTGCAATTTATCCACTACCTAACCAAGGTATGACTACCTAAAGGGGCACTGTTCAAGGACACTTAGAGAACTTTGGCAGGGATGTGTGGAGGATGGTAACAAGTACTACTTAAATGTCTCATTTAACTACCTGCAGTCTCAGTAAAAGATCATTCTTGTTCATCTATATGGGCTGGTCTGAAGTATTTAAAGGGGTGCATGTAAGGTGTATCAAAAGAACAACAGGGGACTGGAAAAAAAGTTAGAGAAGATACATTATATGGGTCTAACGAGCAGAGAAGCTGTCCTAAGCAGACTTTAGAGCCGTTGCTAAGGACTACTGTGTTTGTGTCACTTGCTAACGCAGCCAACTAGCCAGGAAATGGGAGACATAACAGAGTTGAAGGATATTCTGGCAGTGAAGGGGTGTTATGCTTGGTCCCTTTACTAGCTACTGGTTCCCTACATACTGGGACCAATCTCATGACACAGACTACCTAGGGATCTAGCCTGGAGTCACAGAGCATGAGATGTAAATGGGGCCACAGGGGGGAAAACAGAGTTATGCAATCTCCACAATACCGGGGGGGGGGGGGGGTGGTGATTTCTAACAGAAGTTGTGTCCATGGTACAGTAATGTCAACAGTGTAGGAAGTATGGACAGGGATTACAAAGTGTTAACTGTACAAGTTGCCCCACTCGCTTCTGTCTGGAGTACCTCTTTAATGCTGAATTCCCATGGCCGCGGCTCTGGCCTGTCGTGCAGACATTAACGAGTGCTGTTTGACAGTATACCCAGGATTTGTAAGCTGCAAAATATTACATTTTAGTTCTTGGATTTAGATATATTTTAAAGTGGTAGTGAACTCTTCTGGGCAACTGTACACCATGTAAAGTAGTATAAAATGACTTTTGAAAGGATTTCAACCTGCACCATTTAGAAGATGTTTCTTTCAATTGCATCACTTGCCCGTGCACATTTTGTCCCTAACTGATGTAGTCAATGCATTTACATGCTGTGTCTCTGTTAGTACTCTAGCAGGATTGCAATGCCGTGAAGTAATGCTGACCATTCATAACTTCATGAAACACCCCATGTGACTAGCTGTGTCACAGGGGGTTTGTACACCGACATTCAACACAGGGAGCTAAGAGGATCGCACATTCTATTTCCAGCTTTTTTGTGAAAATGAGGCTTGGTTCTTTTTTTATTGAGCATGTGCGAGATTCTGAATATGGCATACTAGAAAGGGGAAAAGAAGAAATACGGAGGGGCCTGGGAGGCAACCATAAATATGGCGCCGGCTTGAGCAGGAACAGAGAAATAAGGAAACAATCTACACAAACCGTAAGACAGGTACTTTGAGGCTACAGTGTATTATACTGCGTGTTTCAAAATGCAAACTCTAGTGGCCCTATGCTTGCTGGGGATTTTTTTAATGAGTTTACTACCTCTTTAAAGGCTAGAAGGTTGAGAGTTAATTGTTACGTTAGTTAATTATGTTACAACTGTAGAACCCTCTAGTGTACAGTCTCACTCGTAGTAGTTAAGTGAGTCTGGATAATTGTTGTGGGTTCAGATTAAGGTCAGGCTGGAAGGCTCTGCAGACCAGGCCTCTATCCACTCTCCCTGGTTCTGGAAGTCCATGGTAACTTCTAGAAGCTAGTGTTCGGGAAAAAAGAGGCAGGGTCTGAATATTGATGGGAGTTTTGACCAATCATCAGGCAGAAGGCCTGGAAGGGAGGAAACACTGGCCCATAAATATTGAGAGCCTAGCCAGCAGAGTGGTTGTCGGGTGGAAGATGGAGTGCTGAGGTTGATGTTGTGAGGCCTGGGAGGGGACCCTGGGGCTAGGGGGCTCTGCTTTCAGGCTGCAGCTGTGGAAGGAGGTAGAGGAAGCTGAAGAGAGGGCTTACCACCCTTCAGTCTCATCCAGGAGACACACTGTCTAGCATGGGAAGACCTGTACAGCAGGAGGCCTGAACAGCAGTTTTGGCCAAGGCAGCAGAATTCAAAGGGACGGTGTGAGTACCTCTACCTACATCCCCTGGGTCTACAAGGGAGAAGGCTGCCAGATGCAATATTTAGCAAGCCTTTATGAGACAGTGGCACAAGCATCTGTCCCAGCGTGGCCCTGCTTCCTCTGGGACACTTTTCAAGGCAGCCAGGTGGGCTGTTATTTTCTGCAAATGTTGGGACATTGTGCTATTTTACAAAGGGGACATGGTGCTCCTGAAAGAGGAAACTTTGTTACTTATCAATTAGAGATCGAGTACAGCACAGGATTTGAATTTTTGTATACATAGAGAAGGATGTTTGTACTCAAATTATTCTACTAAGTTAGGTTGGGCATCCCATAATTCCTCATCCCCATCCGAGTTGTTTTCCCTCAATAAAAAAACAAAAACAAGCTTAAAGAATGGTTACTGGCTCTGTGTGGAAGTTGAAAAATGCATGTTGCCTGGTTGTGAGGGACCTAAAATACAGCAGCCCTCAAGGGGATAGTGATGCACAACCTAAAGCAAATCTCCACCCTCCAGGCAATCTTTACTCCTATACACCACTTCTCTCCTGAAATAGCGTTGTGTTTTAATTTTTTTTAACTTTAAAAAAAAAAAGAAAATGTTCGGGCAGACCCCAGGTGCACATCATTTTCTTAGGCGAGTGACATCCACCATGCTTACTTTGCCTCTTGGGATATGCATGTCACATATCCCAAGAGGCATTGTCCTTCATGCAGTAAAGGAGGAGGGGGGCGGGCTTACTGGCATGTCATCTGTAGGCCCGCCAGATAAACCTGGAAAACTGATGCCTATTGATGACATCACAGAAAAACATGACAGCATGGGACTAAGCGGTGGCAAAACAAAAGAGAATCTCCGTAGGACAATGCAGGATCCACAGGGTGGGTGAAAATCTGAATTGTGCAGAAGACAACCTCCAGTAACCAGGGGTTAAAAAAAATGGAGGGAGGGAAAAGATCCGCTATAATGTAGGGTTAGGCTGAAGGTTAAGCTTGGAGGAGGATCCGAGTTAAGTGTTAGAGATGTACATAATTTGAGGTTACAATAGGGGTTAAAGTGGAAGAGTTGGCCGGTGGCTTACTGTTAAAGGCAAATCTTTATAGCGCTTGTTATATGTTAACTTATAGTCCAGTTTAGAGGTAGTTCCTATGGCCATAACCATAAATGGTGCCATAAATGCGCCGCCAAAATCTGTTTTAAATATTTACTTTTTTACTTTTTTTTTTTTATAAATTATTTAAAACATAATTAAAAATATAAGGGAGGGATCTCTATTACCTATCATGGAATTGTTATTTTGTCTAGCCAAGTCTGAGCCAAGATGATCTTACTTTCTTTATTGCATGCACGTAGATCACCTCACTGTCCCCAGCCTGTGATTGGACAGTAAAGAAGCAGCAATGTGCTTGTGAATTTATCCTTCTGGTCACTATTCTATATTCTTATGTCAGCATGTTCCTTGTATTCACATCACAATCAACTAACGCTGGTTACCTTGCTGCTCCCAGCCTTTGATTGGGCAGTGAGGGAGCAGCAAATATGCTGGTGAACTTATCCCTCGGGTCACTCTGCTCTCTTCTTATGTCAGCATGTTCCTTGTTATCACATGACAATTGATTAATGAAGGTTACCTTACTACTCCTAGCTTGTGATAGGCCAATCAACGAGCAGGAGCATGTTGGTGGTCTTATCCCTCAATTCACTCTGCTCTCTACTCTTGCTAGCATGTTCCTTGTTATCACACGTGCACTGCAACTCACCTGATTGGACTGTGGTCTATACTGCTGCTCATCCTTTTGCAGGTAGCTGGCAGTAGTTCAACCTTAAAATATTAAATTTCAGTTAAAATTGTTAAAACAATAATGCTTTTTAAAGAACATTATATGGTTTCTTAAAAAGGCCTGAAAGGAACCCTAATTAATTCTGAGTGCTGGAATAGAGGAAAAGTAGGAAATATGTACTACTGAAGACATGAGTATACAGTGTCTTCTGCTGCAGGGAACTGCTTATGCCAGATGTTTGTTGCAACATCAAATTCATTATGAAGAGACCCTGTCACCTGCTCATTCATAAAGATGAGACAGGGCTTCCTGATTGCCACCCTCTTTGGCAAGGTATATGGTCTGTTCCTCACTTCCCACTGCAGGAGCCCTCTCCAGGTAAGCCTTGGGTTTGGATGGTGTCAGAGCTTACCTGGGTGGATGATGTCACTGCCCCGACCTTGAACCAGTGTTCAAGTCAGGTGATTGGTTGCTTAGGCTGGAGCACTGTTGCATGCAAGAAGTTTAATGCTTCTTTGTACCCAAAAGCTCTGTTACAGGTTTAGCTTCAATGTAGAATGTAGGGAGGAGGCCACAAGGGAGCGTGGAGAAGGTGTATTTACATTGATGGGGTCTATGAGGATGGACTATCATATCAGTCACAGTATTTCTTTAATGGAAAACCATGTTTCCTTTGAAATCAGCTTTTGAAAATGCTAGTGTCATGGCCTGTATGCAGATTCAATGGGATCATACCACCCAGAAGAAGGATCAGGTGTTCTGACACCACCCTTCCTTCACACCACTTACTGCATACTATTTCTGAGTCAGTGACTCACAAAGTATTTACTAAAGTCTAAAACGGCTAGGATTTTCCAGTGTAGGACTCTGGGATTACTATGTGACTTACTGACAGCGCCATGCCGCCAATGAGTCTAATTGGGGTGACCACCTCCGGTGACACTCGTGGAGCACATTGGTGGAAAGCTCTGAGGCCAGAGTGTCCAAACTGGAGACTCCATCAGCAGTGCAGCTCGGTAACACTGAGCTCAATAAAACCACAGGCTCTGCATTATTGAGCTCCATGCCTGCCCGCTACGCTTGTCACCTGGTAGGTCAAAAGTGGCCACCATGGTCGGCATCCACCCCCAGGATGGACCTGCTTCTTGATATGAAACAAGTTTGCAGACAGTAAAAGAACTCTCAAATTTTAGACTGTAAGTAATTTACTGGGCAGTGATATAAGCCGATCAATGTAACAGACATATTGGGGTTGATTTACTAAAACCGGAGAGTGCAAAATATGTTCAAATATGGAGACAATCCATAAATAACAATGGGGATTTAGTCCCACCATATGGCCATATCGTGCTCAAGCCCACCACTACGTCAAAGTACCCCATTATCAGTGGGTCCTACACTATCCATAAAAAAGGGGTGAATCCAGCCTTTCTAACCTTTGGAGACAACACTCCTTGCTGGGATAGATGTGCCAATGCACTACAAGAAACTCCTCCTTTGTCTACTTGATAGTGGACACTGATAGAGCACAGGTGTGTGTGGGGGGTGGGGTGCTCAACCTCAGAAGTCTGGTCAAACCGAATACATAATAAACAAGCAAAAAATTGGGGGAGCAAACCCTGAACATGTATTTCTAAAGCCGGTGCAGGTATGGACCAAGCAACAAGGGTTAGAGAGGCTGGATTCACCCCTTTTTTATGGATAGTGTAGGACCCACTGATAATGGGGTACTTTGACGTAGTGGTGGGCTTGAGCACGATATGGCCATATGGTGGGACTAAATCCCCATTGTTATTTATGGATTGTCTCCATATTTGATAGTCATTTCTTTTGCATGTGTGCGCTATTCTTTTTTAATAATAATGCACTTTGCAAATGGAGTTGCTTCAGAGCTTACTAAATGATGGGAAGCGCTGCTGACTTCCATCATCCAATCATGTGAAAGTAAAAATGCTGTTTTTTTTTTTTTAATTTTGTAATAAATGTAATTGCGTATTCTTTGCAAAGTGAAGCTTTAACTCATTTACTATACTCTGGAGCAACTGCACTTGCAAAGTGCCTATTTTCCTTTAGTAAATCAACCCCATAAAGTAGTATGTATATAGTAGGGTCTGTAATGGCAGCACAGGAAATCCTCTAATGACAGGTACCCTTAAAAAAAAAAGCACCACATCTCTGTGAGTCATAGTTCGAAATCTCCCATGTAACCTCTGCGAGTAAAGGGAAAATATATCATGAGTGTTCTACCATTTGCAGCAAGTCAAAATAAAATAAATGAAAATTCTCCGTGCGATTCTGCTTCCTTAACGCAAATTGATTTTGAAGTTTTCCCGTGTGAGGTATTTCTTTTCAGTTATTTTTCTCCCACCCTGGAAATCCCATCTTTAGCACAAACATACTTAAAGGATATAGAATACGGGGAAAAAAACGGTCAGTAATTGTAGCGCTGGAAGGTGTAGAGCACATGACGATCTACCTATAGAGCGAGCTTACTTTCCCCAATGAGAGCTCCATTCACACAGAGGAAGGGAGGCTGCTAAGCTGTCAGTTTGCATTTAAGAGGTCTCGGGTCTGAAGCTGAACATCAGCGAGGGTTCGCATTGCTCTCCCGTGCCTCTGGAAGTATCAGATTTGCCCTTTATTGACTACTCTGCTGCCTACTCTGTTGTATAAGCACAATTTCCATAAAGGGCAGTAGGGACACATTCATTATGCATTTAGATACAGGAACATTTCAATTTCCACCTCGTGGAAAAAGACGTATACATTATGGCTGGGGCTAATTGTGATTAGTCAATCGCTAAAGCTTATTCATTTATTTAAAATAAAAATCCAGGCAAACGGGAAAGCTTCACTTTGATCTCTTCCTGTCTCTTTTAATTCCTCTCTCTAAATATTTTAAAAGACGAACCACAGGCAGCTGTATAAGACACAAACTTATATAACTCTATGTTCAATAACACATCTTTGAAAGTGTTTTTGTTAATGCAATCAATGCAGGTACCAGATTTTTTATCAGTACCTGTACAGCAGAACTCAGGCTGGGGGAAGGAGAAGCAGCACAAGGAGCCAATTAGTTGTGTTAGGGCTTGTTTACATAATACATACATAGGGTGGAGTGACGTGCTGACGTCATCACGTTATTCCTGGAAGTGCGGGGCATTTTCTGTGCTGTAAGCTGGCTGGCGAGTTTTATTGACTGTTATATGTCTTCTCTTATGTAACTGCAATCATATATTTTTATTAAAGTATCCTTAAGGGTTTTGCACTATGTGGAGCTTCTCTTTTATTCATGTTTCTAATGGGATGGTATTGAGACGATCAGTATAGCCCAACTATCTGTCCTCAAGTGGATCCAGCAGGAGAGCCTTGGAAATACCCTGGCTAGGGTGCTTGGCCACAAGCTTTATATATAGGGTCCTTAAATCTGGTAAGCCTGCATTCCATATCAAGGTAGTGGTGTCACAGTGTGGACTCCTTATTGGTGACTCAGTAAGTGAAAAGCATGCTCTTTTCTCTTCTATTTATTTTATTTTAGTCCTTGCTGGCTCTTTCTTAGTGAGTTGTTCAGCCACTTCGGACTCCAGCTGCCCATAATCTAGGGGACACACAACCAGATAACCATCTAGCGAATATCTGCATCCATCTGGTCTCTTCTCAGGCCACACAGCATCAGTCAGGCTCCAAGCAATCCTGTTTTGATTTTAATCTCAGCAAGCATTCAATACTCATGTGTAGTGATGTCGCGAACCTAAAATTCGCCGTTCGCGAACGGCGAACGCGAACATCGGCAAATGTTCGCGAACCGGGCGAACCGCCATAGACTTCAATAGGCAGGCGAATTTTAAAACACACAGGGACTCTTTCTGGCCACAATAGTGATGGAAAAGTTGTTTCAAGGGGACTAACACCTGGACTGTGGCATGCCGGAGAGGGATCACGCAAAAAAAAGTTCTTAAAAATTATAATTTTTTGATAGAGAGCCAATTATTGGAAAAATTAAAAAAAAATAAAAATAAAAAATTTCTTTGGATTTAGCATCTGGGGGGTCTAAAAAGTGTACCTGTGAAGTTTCAGCTCTGTAGCATGTCCAGAACCCCTAAAAAACAGCATTTGTCTTATATTTTCAGGAATATGGCTTCTCTGCGGCTGGCTTTTTCTCTTGCAGGCATTTATCGGGCATTTTTTTAGGCAGGCATGTCATTTTTTGTATTTAGTGTCTGGGGGGTCTAAAAAGTGTACCTGTCAAGTTTCAGCTCTGTAGCATGTCCAGAACCCCTAAAAAACAGCATTTTTATTATATTTTCAGTAATACGGCTTCTCTGCGGCTGGCTTTTTCTCTTGCAGGCATTTATCGGGCATTTTTTTAGGCAGGCATGTCATTTTTTGTATTTAGTGTCTGGGGGGTCTAAAAAGTGTACCTGTCAAGTTTCAGCTCTGTAGCATGTCCAGAACCCCTAAAAAACAGCATTTTTCTTATATTTTCAGGAATACGGCTTCTCTGCGGCTGGCTTTTTCTCTTGCAGGCATTTAGCGGGCATTTTTTTAGGCAGGCATGTAATTTTTTGTATTTAGTGTCTGGGGGGTCTAAAAAGTGTACCTGTCAAGTTTCAGCTCTGTAGCATGTCCAGAACCCCTAAAAAACAGCATTTTTATTATATTTTCAGTAATACGGCTTCTCTGCGGCTGGCTTTTTCTCTTGCAGGCATTTATCGGGCATTTTTTTAGGCAGGCATGTCATTTTTTGTATTTAGTGTCTGGTTGGTCTAAAAAGTGTACCTGTCAAGTTTCAGCTCTGTAGCATGTCCAGAACCCCTAAAAAACAGCATTTTTATTATATTTTCAGTAATACGGCTTCTCTGCGGCTGGCTTTTTCTCTTGCAGGCATTTATCGGGCATTTTTTTAGGCAGGCATGTCATTTTTTGTATTTAGTGTCTGGGGGGTCTAAAAAGTGTACCTGTCAAGTTTCAGCTCTGTAGCATGTCCAGAACCCCTAAAAAACAGCATTTTTCTTATATTTTCAGGAATACGGCTTCTCTGCGGCTGGCTTTTTCTCTTGCAGGCATTTAGCGGGCATTTTTTTAGGCAGGCATGTAATTTTTTGTATTTAGTGTCTGGGGGGTCTAAAAAGTGTACCTGTCAAGTTTCAGCTCTGTAGCATGTCCAGAACCCCTAAAAAACAGCATTTTTATTATATTTTCAGTAATACGACTTCTCTGCGGCTGGCTTTTTCTCTTGCAGGCATTTATCGGGCATTTTTTTAGGCAGGCATGTCATTTTTTGTATTTAGTGTCTGGGGGGTCTAAAAAGTGTACCTGTCAAGTTTCAGCTCTGTAGCATGTCCAGAACCCCTAAAAAACAGCATTTTTCTTATATTTTCAGGAATACGGCTTCTCTGCGGCTGGCTTTTTTTCTTGCAGGCATTTAGCGGGCATTTTTTTAGGCAGGCATGTCATTTTTTGTATTCAGTGTCTGGGGGGTCTAAAAAGTGTACCTGTCAAGTTTCAGCTCTGTAGCATGTCCAGAACCCCTAAAAAACAGCATTTTTCTTATATTTTCAGGAATACGGCTTCTCTGCGGCTGGCTTTTTCTCTTGCAGGCATATATATCAGTGGTGGGTGGGCAGTGGCACAGTACACTCTCTGTGGACCTGACAGCAGTCACTGGCACCCAGGCAACTGCAATTTTAAAAAATATATATTTTATTTTACTTTGCAAGCTGCTGTGCCACCTTATATATCAGTGGTGGGTGGGCAGTGGCACAGTACACTCTCTGTGGACCTGACAGCAGTCACTGGCACCCAGGCAACTGCAATTTTAAAAAAATATATTTTATTTTACTTTGCAAGCTGCTGTGCCACCTTATATATCAGTGGTGGGTGGGCAGTGGCACAGTACACTCTCTGTGGACCTGACAGCAGTCACTGGCACCCAGGCAACTGCAATTAAAAAATATATATATTTTTTTTTACTTTGCAAGCTGCTGTGCCACCTTATATATCAGTGGTGGGTGGGCACACAGTGGCACTGCAGTGGGCACAGTACACTCTGTGGACCTGACAGTAACTGGCAGCCCAGGCAACTGCAATAATAAAAAATATTTTTTTTTTCAATTTATTGCAACAAGATGCTGTGCCACCGTATATATATCAGTGGTGGGCAGTGCACTGCAGTGGGTACAGTGCACTCTGTGGACCTGACACAGCACTCACTGCAATTATGACAGAGGAAAAAAAAAAATATTTTTTAAAATGCCAGGTACTGTGCCTGTGCCACCCGAAATGAGTGTGGTGTGCACACAGTACAGTCTGTGGTAGGTCTGTGGCCTCTTACACACAGCGGGCAGGCAACTGCAGTGTACAATAGATATATATAGATATATATATATAAAGAAAAAACTCTATTACCTTACCAGCCCTTAAAAGGGCTTTTGGGGACACTATATATATATATATATATATATATATATATATATATATATATATATGTATATATATATAAATAAAAAAAATCCTCAATTACCAGCCCTTAAAAGGGCTTTTGGGGACACTAGATAGATATAGATATATATATATAAGAAGAAACAACTCAATTACCAGCCCTTAAAAGGGCTTTTGGGGACGCTAGGTATATATATATATATATATATATAAAAAAAAAAAACACAAATACCAGCCCTTAGAAGGGCTTTTTGGGGTGCTGATATTACAGCAGTAGTGGACCAAGAACACTGCAAGACCAGGAACACTGACTAACTGTCCCTAGCTTAACAGCAGCAGCAGCAGCAGCAGCAGCTCTCTCCCTACTCTCACTACACACACTGCTTCAGAATGATCTAAGATGGATGCTGCCCTTGCTTATTTATAGGAGGTGGGAGGGTGTGGGAGGGAGGTATGCTGATTGGCTGGAAATGTGTCTGCTGACTGTAAAGTTCAGGGTCAAAGTTTGCCTCAATGATGTCTTATGGGGGGCGGACCGAACATCGCATATGTTCGCCGGCAGCGGCGAACGCGAACATGCTAAGTTCGCCGGGAACTGTTCGCCGGCGAACAGTTCTATACATCTCTACTCATGTGCAGTAAACCATGTAAGTTTGATATTGTTTAGTCTATTATACAACATAGAAGTATATTTCATTGTATTGTTTTTTGATAACTGTTAAGTATTTATATGAGTGGTCTTATCAATATATTTAATACCAACAGAAAACCACCCAAAGTCACCCCTGATGAAAAAGCTGCCCAGTCACTTCGAAACGCGTTGGGTATCGACTTTGTACTTTGTGGTTGGTTTCTGACACAATGCATTTGTTCCTTGCTTGCTTTTGTTTTTAATGTTCACTATGTGTATTTTGTACATCAATAAAATTCAATATTTTTTCATTTTTTGGTAAACTTTTTTCTCTGTGCTTAAAAAATCCCACCCCAGGGGAACCCAAATACATTTTGTCTATGACTTAGGGATGTGGCACATTTTCTAGAAACCATGTCAAGAGCACACCTTGCCTTATTGGTGACTGAGTTTTTCTCCATCCACACAAACATTTTTGAATTTATCTGAAGAGGTCTATATTGCAACACATCCATTTTTGTTATTTATTTTGTAATTTATTTACACTTTTTGTAAATTTTTCTTTTATTTTTCTACTATCACTTGGAATTTTCACTGCTATCTCAAAACGCAAGACAATTGCATGCACACTATACGCTGTGTTGCACCATTTTTTGAATATTGTTTTAGTATTTCAATTATTCTCAATCATTTTCAATTATTTTCATCATCACTATTTTATAAGTACAGCTCCTTTTTGATATTTTTGTTTACATAGGCATTGCCCTCTGAAGAATGGTCTGTGGTGGATCACTGTTTAGGGGGTGATTGCCAGACATTGAGGAGGCGATACATCACCTCCTCACTGTTAGAGAGAGGAGGGGGCATGATCTATGTGTAATTTAAAATGTATTTATTGGACTGAAAGACAATTGGCAACTCACACATACAGTTAAAATAAATCACTCATCAATAGGTAAGGGCTCCTGGTGGTGATCTTCAGCAAAGCAGGGTATTTAGTACAAGCAGACAAACTAGGTGGGCTGGTGGGCAACCTGTAGATTCAAGAAGACACACCAGGGGCGCCAGACTAAGTGCAGTAAATTACAGGCAGTATTAGGTGCATGTAAATTAGTAACTCACATGGTACATAAGAAATTGTTTTTTTTTTTTTTTTTTTTTTTTTTTTTACAATACCACAGACAGCAGCTGGCTCTGGCATGTGGCGCACAAAGTGTCATTTGTAAACATGCAGCCTTGTTGTCCCCAAGTAGGGCCAAAAACTGGCTTTGATGGAAGAAGCAACAACCTAAAAGATGGTCAAAAGATGGCCGCCAGACTCCTTTGGAGTGCAAAGCAAACTGGAAGTGATTTCAGGGGAGGAGCTACATATTTAAGGTCACCCAAGCCTCTTTCTCAAGCTGCCATTGTACCACAACTGTATTCATGAATACATCTTTAAAAGTTTTTTTTGTTTAATGCAAGTACTGTATGTACCAGATTTTTACTCAGTATCTGCCTCATACAGTGCCTGTACAGCAGAACTCAGTCTGGGGAAAGGAGAAGCAGCACAAGGAGCCAATTAGTTAAGTTAGAGCTTGCTTACACAAGCGTTGCCCGCACACCACGTGTGACAGACAGTGAAGGAGCAATATGTTGGCTCCCTACCATCTGTTTTAACTCTGAAATGCCAAAAGCCACTGTGCTGCATTCTTGTACTTTGTGGCAGGGCCGTCTTTAACACAGGGCAAAAGGGGCAGCTGCCCTGGGCCCAGTCATTGTTGCGGGGCCCAAAGCAGCTGCCCCTTGAGCCCGCACTGCCTGCAAACAGGTAATAAGTGGATTTTGGAGGGCCCAAAAAAATATTTGCTCAGGGTCCAATCAATGTCAAAGACGGCCCTGCTTTGTGGCATGGCCTTATTCACTTGAATACGTTGCATTTGGTGGGCAGCACTGCCTCCTGAACACAAGCTGAGGGATCATTATTGCTGTGCCCCAATGCAAAGGTTGTTAAAATGCGGCTTAACCACCTGTTTTTACGCCACCAACCGCAAATGTAAATTAAGCTATACAGTGCAAGGATCAGAGAATGAGAAAATCTGCAATTGGCCGCAGCATTGTCACCCTGCCATATGTGCTCCTTCAGTTGGTCATTGGATTACCTTTTAGGTCTTTAAGATAGGCAGCCCAATGTTTTACTGAAGGAGCTCACACAACAGGCTGACAACAGTACTGATAATGTGAGGAGCTAAGGTTCAGATTGAACCCAGTTTGGCCCATACCAGCAGGAAACTGTCATTGACAATGACATTGTCTAAATATGGCCATATTAGGTCACTGGTGTCACCAGCTTCCCATCTCCCTTGTCACATGAAACCCTGGCCATAACTGATTGGGGTGATGGCCTGCTGTCATTTAGTAGTTTTCTGTGGGTTCATCCTACTGCTAATTTTATGTCAGCAGCTTAGCATTGTAAAGCAAGCCATTCATTATGCCATTTTCTTTCCTTCAACCACGGATTGAAGGAAAGAAAACTGCTTGATTCGCCCATCAACACAATTAGCGTTAATTGAGGAATCCCTCCCACAGCCAGCAGGGAGTGCAGGGAGCCTTCCCAACCGGAAGCATACAATGATCAGTGATCGGGTGATCGGGTTAAAAAACCTGTCAGGCTGGTTGTACTGAAGACAATCGATGGATCATCTTCAGTACAACCAGCCTGCCCATAGATGGATTGAAATTTGACTGGTTCCTGGTGAACCGGTCGATGTTCGATCCGCCTATGGTCGGCTTAAGCCTGCAACAGAAAGTGGTGTTATTGGCAGGATATCCAGATAAGAAACTTTGCAACAGATTCACAGAAAATTTTGTCAAGCTTACTAAAAAAAGCAATCAGCATTTACGTACAACTTAGAGGCAAGCCAAAACATAATGGATTCTGATTCACTTTTATGGGTTCTGCACATAGTACTTCATACTTTGCCACCTGTACTGCACTAGTAAATTTTCAAATGTACGTGAAAAATTCATATAAAAATTCACCGAAAGTTCCCTAATATGTTGTTTGCTTTTAACATTTGATTTTTGAATGAATAGACTTTACCAAACAAAAAACGCATACACTGCTAGACATTTGTTGGAAAAAAAGGAATCTATTCTTCATGTAAACACCGCTCCGTGTTGCCACCATCAAGAAAGGAGACTCAATTATGTAGTACAAAAAGTTTGCAGGACCACGTCATGCTTATGGTGGATTTTAAAGGCACTCGCATGAGGCACCTAAGGTGACTATATTAAAAAACACACGTATATACATGTACATAGTGGTAATAAATGCTGTGGCATAGATATGACTCAATTATGCTTACCAAATGGATACAACTCTATAACTTCAAGAGTCATAAAGTGAACTAAAGATGCAAAGATTTCCACACTCCCAGCCTCCAAACATCTCCCCTACATAAGTGGTCCTCCTGATGGGATACCATCACAGGGCTCACTTATCGGACATTGGTGCATGCATGCAGGAATATACCAAAAAAGAGAGAACCAAAGGCTCCACATAGTGTGAAAACTGATTGATATTTACAAAAACAACTAAAACTGCATTTACAGGCAAAGAAAAGTAAACAGCATTGTGTAAAACCCATACAAAATTCTGCATCTCTGCTTTTCTTCTGGCAAACGTGATGAGATGACGTCACAACAAGAGCCTGGCTACTATATAGGTTAAAACTGCTAGAAATTCATTCAATTGAGAAAAAAAAATCCATCCTACTCCTTCGAATTTCAATTGTCAAAAACAAATGTTGGCTTGATCCCACTAACGATTAAAAAATCGAATTAATGCCTTAAAACAAAAATATTAAAGTATATGGCCAACTTAAGTCTTTATTCTCAATCCAGAAAGAGGCCTGGAGCTGGATGGGCAGCATTAGGCGGAAGGCAAAAACATGACTGGGTTAGCAGGATAGGATGGGAGCATCAGAGGGGTACAAAATTTTGTATAAACTTATGCCTCGTACACACGCAACGATTGTTGGCCGACCGATCGGCCGTCTTTTGTCCAGTGTTGTTGTGTTGGTTGAAATGTGCTCTAGACTGCACACTAATTTTCTCGGCCAACAACAACCAACTTCAGAAGTGATGTCATGTGCTGGTTTACTTTCTGTGTGTTTTTTCTTCTCTGAGCATGCCCAGTTTTGCTCATCTGATTTTTGTCTGCCGAAATCTGTACTGACTGATGGAAAATCGGCTGTTCTGTTTTATAGCATGCACACCAGATTTTGTTCGGCCGAAAAGTCGCAGTCGGTTGTCGGAATCATCATACTAACAAGCCGATAATCGGCCGATCGGACGTTGGCCGAAAATTCACGGCCAACAATCGTTGCGTGTGTACGAGGCTTAAGGTTGATTTTGATTGTAGATAGGAAGGGTGGGGCAGGCTGGGGCAAGGTGAAGTCACTAGGGGAGTAGTGGGTGGTACTAGGGTTCTAGAAGCCAGTTGGAGCCTGTACAGCGTGAAGATAGCTTCTCCCGCCCCCCCTCCCTAATTATTTGCTGTTATATCAGGCTTTTTTAAAATATAATATTGTTTTTAGAATATGATATTGTTGTTCAAAGGGGTTTACTCAGGAAGTGTAAAAAATGTCAATTAGGGGTCCGATCTGTGAGCCGCAATGTCCCATTCCCACTAAAAATTGTTGATCGCCGCCATTACTAGTAAATAAATTGAAATAAACAAATCTTTTCCCTAGTTTATAGACGCGATTACTTTTGCACAAACCAATTATTATACGCTTTTTGGGATTTTGTTTACCAAAAATATGTAGCAGAATACAAATTGGCCTAAACTGATAAAAAATTATAACGATTTTTTTATTTTTTTTATTGGGAATGTTTTATAGCAGAAAGTAGAAAATATTGGTGTTTTTTCAAAAATATGTAGCAGAATATAAATTGTCCTAAAATGATGAAAAATTTTTTTTTTTTTTTGGAAATGTTATATAGCAGAAAGTAGAAAATATTGGTGTTTTTTTCAAAATTGACGCTCTTTTTTTGTTTATAGAGCAAAAAAAAAAAACAGCACAGGTGATCAAATACCACCAAAAAAAAAGCTCTATTTGTGGGGAAAAATGACATCAATTATATTTGGGTACATCATCGCACAACTGCGCTATTGTCAGTTAAAACAACGCAGTGCCGAATCACAAAAAATGGCTGGGTCATTAGGGGGGTAAAACCTTCCGGGCTGAAGTGGCTAATAGTAATAGTCCTCGAGCTGGTGTCCTTGCAGCTGAGGGCCTGGAAGTCTATTTTGATCGGAGATACAGCCAGTTGCTTAAGACAAGTTGCCTTCCAAGACCCTGGACGTGGTTAGTTGACAAGGTTAGTCACTGTACTGATTTTGGGTCATTACTGTTCACATAATTTTAAAGTACAATATTATGTATTTTTATAATAAAATTGTATTTTGTTTTAATAAAATGGCTCCTATGGTCTTTCAAAATCCAAAAAGTATATTGTTGTCATTTTTTTATGGTTTGCAAGTCGTAGGTTGGGTTTTAAAGGTAAAGCAGCCTTAATATCTGCAATACCTCAGTCCTGATATTACGACTTTTAGTTTTGTGCATAGGCAGACCTTTCTAATAATTGCCACACACATGCAAATAACATACGAGGATAAGGGTATGCTCAGCTAGCTCTAAGTGATGCTGTCATTAATGTATTATACTAAAGCACTTTGGCAATAATACCAGTGATGGGAATGCCACTCACAGCCTGTCATGTTTAATACAGGACTAAGCGCGCTCTGCTTATTGTATCATGGCAGTTGTTGAAATTTCAATGCCAATGTTTAAAATGGATGACAGCAAGGAAATTGCAATATCCATATTTAAAATCCCCGGATTACATAGTCTACCTATGCCACCAGAGGCCTGAATTAATGTAGGCTGCAATCTGAATTAAAATCAATTTTTCAATTGACATGACGGAAAGAAAAAAACTGTATTTTTTTTTTCTTCTTGTAGAAAATGATTTAGCCAATTAATTTTCTTGATTCTTTGAGTCCAAGATTATTAAAAGATTAGATAATGTTTATGAGATTTTGCTCTATAGTTGATTGACATAAAGTGGCTTTATTGTGAAACTACACCTGTATTGAGCACAGCTACCAAATAATTAATTGCTTGTTTACTAAAAAAAAAAAAAAAAGCAGGAATTCTGATGCAGCCAGTTGCAATTGATATGACTGTGTGAGATTGCTACATCTTGGAAGCTGATTGGTTAGTGTCAGGTAAAGCAATTACGGAATTTTGTAGCAGAGTTAACTATATGTTTTAGGAACAATTCCAGTTTAACCGATTGCCGACCGCTGCAAGTACATATACTGCGGCGGTCAGCCCCGGCCAGGCAAAGTGACGTACCGGTAGGTCACTAGCCTGTCACTGGCTTGTGAGCCAATAGCGGCGAGCACGCGCCCGCTGAGGCGTGCGCCCGCTGAGGCGCGCGCCCACCCCGGCTCATTCCCTAACAAGTCAGTGCATGTGACCGGCGGACCCGATGTCCGCCGGTCACTCGCGATCGTTCGCCGGGAAGGGAGGCGGCTAATGTAAACAAAGCCGCCTGTCATTCTTCCCTGTGTAAAAATGGAGATCAGACGGTTCTACTATGTAGGACCGTTGATCTCTGTTTTTACACTAGTAGCCATGTCCCATCACAGTTAGAAACACGCCCCTAGGACACACTTAACCCCTCCCTCTCCAATACAGTTAACCTCTTCCCTGCCAGTGTCATTTTTACAGTAACAGTGCATATGTAAAGCACTGATTACTGTTGTAATGTCACTGGTACCCAAAAAAGTGTCAAATATGTCAGTCAAGGGTCCGATCTGTCCACCACAATGTCGCAGTCCCGCAAAAAAAAAAAAAATCGCAGATCGCCGCCATTACTCGTTAAAAAAAAAACAATAAAAAATGACAAAAATCTTTCCCTTAGTTAGTAAACACAATAACTTTTGCGCAAATCAATCAAAATACGCTTATTGCATTTTTTTTTACCAAACATATGTAGCAGAAAACAAATTGGCCTAAAATGTTAAAAAATTTTGATTTTTACATTTTTTTGGGGGAATTTCATATAAAAAAATGTGAAAAATATTATTTTTTCAAAATTTACGCTCTTTTTTTGTTTATAGTGCAAAAGGAAAAATCGCACAGGTGATCAAATACCACCAAAAGAAAGCTCTGTGTGTGGGAAAAAAGGACGTCAATTTCATTTGGGTACAGCGTCGCACGACCGCGCAATTGTCCCTTAAAATCACGCAGTGCCGAATCGCAAAATACCCCCTGGTCAGGAAGGGGGTAAAATCTTCCGGGGCTGAAGTGGTTAAAGGTAAGGCGAGTTTGTGTTTGGTAAAATTATTTCAAAACAGCCAATTAAAATGTTTACTTGGAATAAAAATTGATTGATAAAAAAAAAAAATTACTTCATTCATTTTCTCCTACCGTGTTTCCCTGAAAGTAAGACACCCCCCGAAAATAAGACCTACTTACAGTTTTGCCTCTCACTGAAATATAAGGCACCCCCCCAAAAAATAAGACCTCCCCCATAATAAGGCCTCCGCCAAAAAAGGTCTCCTCGATAATAAGGCCCCCCGAAGCTACCGTAACTCTGGACTCTGGACCGTAGCGGCGGACGCTGCCACGCAGCTCACTGTTGGCCGCAGCACAGCCAGAGCAGACAGGGAGTGCGAGGTTTATTTTAATCAGAGAGCCCGTGCCGCCGCCAGGACAATCTGCCACCTGCTGCTCGCTCTGCCCTGACGAAGTCTGGCTGACTCACAATTAGACAGTGAGTCGCACGGGGCAGGAGTCGGGCACATTGTGTGGACACACAGGGGTGACTGAGGTAGGGGGGGGAAATGTCTGATAAAGGGGTGGGGGAGATGTCTGGTGAAGGTTTCCACTGGCACAGGGGTGGGGGGAGTGGGATCACTTAAAATGACACAAGAGGATCAGAGGGGGCAATGAAAATGACACAGGAGGATCAGAAGGGGGGGGGGGAATCAAAATGACACAGGATTCTTCTTCATGGAAAAATAAGACATCCTCTGAAAATAAGACCTAGCGCATCTTAGGAAGCAAAAATTAATATAAGACACTGTCTTATTTTCGGGGAAACAGGGCATTAATGAGAACCCCTTCTATCAGCTAGACCATTTTTTTACATCTTAAAATAATGACTTGTCTTTCCCCACCGTTCAACATCTATTTTTACTGACACCACATCTTACAGATAGTAAAACACGGACAGTTTGCTTAGTATCATTTAGCTTTTTTTATTTTCATTTTTTTATATCTGCACAATTTCCTTACAGCTGGAATTATTATCATCACATAAAACAATCAAAATGTCAACCACTGTTGTGTAAGACAGAGCATTTGTACAGTGTTCAGAAGATTCATTGAAAAATAAAATGTAACAATTTATTGTTGAATTGTATTTACTCTGTTTAAAGTGGTTGTGAAGTCTAGTTTAAAAAAAATAAATAAATAAAAAAATAACAAATATGTTATACTTACCTCCTCTGTGCAGTGGGTTTTGCACAGGGCAGCCCAGATCCTCCTCTTCTTGGGTCCCTCTTGGCTGCTCTTGGCCTCTCCCTCCTATCGAGTGCCCCTAAAGCAAGCAGCTTACTATGGGGCACCCTGAGCCGAGCTGAAGCTCTGTGTCCATTCAGACACAGAGCTGCTGTTGGGCCCCGCCCCCTAGCTCTCCTGATTGGCTAACTGACTTTGATTGTGAGCTGCGGGAGCCAATGGCACAGTGCCTGTGTCTCAGCCAATCAGGAGGAAGAGTACCGGACGGCTGAGGGACTCATGGACATCGCTGGACAGAGATGGGGCTCAGATAAGTATTAGGGGGTCTGAGGGAGGCTGCTACATACAGAATGCATTAAGATACAAAGCCTTCTGCCTTTACAACTCCTTTAACTCACGAGTAGATTAAGGGAACGCCATCTGATCTGTATATGGTATCAGTCGAAGCAACTTTACAAGTTAAAAATAAATTGACAAAAAGTGTTCCTAGTTAACCCTTTAAAGTGGAACTACACTTCATCTGAGCACTACAAACCAAAAATGTTTTATAATTCAGTTGTATTATTCAAAGCAAACTCTCCCATTCATTCATGTCTCCATTGTTTATTATGCTTAGAAATCCCTCTAAAAAACAACCCCCCCCCCCCAGCATTTCTGGCTGTGGCGATCTTGAGTAAGGGCAAATGATTCATGTAGCATTTGCTTCTTGGAATCCATCTGCCCTTAGCTCAGGCATGCAGACAGAAGGGTGTTCTTAGCTGTGAAAACCCCTACTCCCCTCCTAAAGGCTCCTAGGATGTATGGCATTATTTGCCAAAGTGTTGGAAACCAGGAAGTAGCTAAAGAAATGTAAAAAACTGTGTAAAACAAGTAAATACGATCTACTTTCCTATCTATTTTCTAATGCTAGCAGCAAAGTGATTAAAAATAGTCAATGTTGATTAAGAGAGTGAAGTTCTGCTTTAATAAACATTTGGTTATTCTAATTCTAATCTTTTTTTGCTGATTATTTTTATTTTTTATTATTTTAATTTAACTTTTTTATTTTCTCAACATTTTTTTTTTTTTTGCTTTTATTTGTTGTGCTTGTCAACAAAGCAAAATTTTTCAGGGACCCAAAAAATAAATGTAGAAAATGAAAGTGAAAAAAGCCTTTATTTCATTTGTAAATATCTTGCTTTATTACAGAGACATTATTTTAGTGTTAATATAAACAGGGCACACAGGGCTGTCCCAAGACATTGTCCTACCTGGGTCTAAGAATGAAATGCTGATCAAGTATGGAAAGAAGTGACCGCACTCCGAAGGTTCAAATCAAAAAAGGAGTGATTTTATTCTTCATCATATACATCAAAGATCGGACTGGTGAGACATGGGACAAAAAAGGTTGACGCGTTTCACGACACAGGGGGTCGCTTACTCATAACCACAAGTAACCACAATGTGGTTATGAGTAAGCGACCCCTTGTGTCGTGAAACGCGTCAACCTTTTTTGTCCCATGTCTCACCAGTCCGATCATTGATGTATATGATGAAGAATAAAATCACTCCTTTTTTTTATCAGAACCTTCGGAGTGCAGTCACTTCTTTCCATACTTGATTAGCCTACCGGATGACGGATCCGACCTGCACCTGAATCGTACCTCACCTGGAGCGGTCACACCTGTGTTTGGATTCCAGCTAAGAATGAAGTGCTGCCCAACCCCCCCCCCCCAAAAAAAAACAAAAAACAAAAAACACGTTCACCAAAAGGCCCCCACATCCATAATTCTATAACATGATAATTAAGAAGAAAACTAAATTTATGAGGAGGTCAGATTTACATGCAACAGCACCTTGTCTATATGCAACATTTTTTAGGGGCTGCATTGGGGGGGTTCAGGGGCTGCATTGTGGAGGGGGGGGGGTTAAAGGGCTGCTTCATGGGGGAGGTTATGGGGCTGCTTTGTAGAATATAGGGACAAAAGCAAACAAAAACAAATAAAAAAAACAGAAATAGCTTTAATAAATTTCAAATTTAGAAAATATGATATATACTGTTATCTTCTTCCATACATCACCACCAGACTGGTCCACCAAACACCCCCTGTCTGTCATCCTGTCACTCCTGTGTCTGTCGTGCCCACCGCCCTAGAAGATCCAGCCTGCCCTGTGTGAAATAGAGTGCGCTCATGTCTGACGTCATCGCGCACTCCACGATCACGCGAGATGTTGCTCCACCCCCCTCATACTCATCAGTTGGCTCTATGGATGGCAGTATGAGATGGGGAAATGCCACCCATAACGCACCACAAACTGATGACACACAAAACTCCTGAAAAATAAATCTTGGGCATCAATTTGCTGCCCCTCTCAAAGTGCTGCCTGGTTCCAATGGACCCAGCAGGGCCCATGGTAGGGCCAGCCCTGAGGGCACATTATAGAATAACTTTCCCTAGTTAAAAGTTATAGAAATATCAGTGTGTACTTATTATCTACAGTGACACTAATTGTTTTAAAACTTTTTTTGTCTTCCTCTGGGTCAGCTGTGGGTATAGAATTCTGTATATTGTGGTTTTCTATTTATTTACTCTATTTATTTAGGTTTTTTTTTTTTCTATTGGTTGACCAAAATGGATTTTTGTCTTCTCTCAACCTGGCTAACTATGTACAGTAATTAAGACTTTTTAAACTAAAATAATAAAAAAAAAAGAGCTAATTCAATACTGTATACATTTCTGAAACACATCATCCTTTATATGCTATCATTGTCTGCTGCCTAACCTTTACATTCTAAGTAGATTTACCTCCCTTGTAGGGAATGTACACATGTTTTAATAACTGTCTATAGACGAGCAGAGCCATAATACAACGTGAGCAGACAGAGAATGGGGAATATCACTTTTGACAGTGAATTCTTAAAGGGAGACCGTAGTGTTTTTAGATATACATGTAAAGAGATCTGCCTAATCTAAACAATCTTCTGTCTACAATGTATTAAAAACAAGCTTCTTTATTGAAGTTTTAATTATATTTCACAATGGGGGCTGCCATTTGTCATTTCATATGAAGGCTCTGCTCACTGCTTATACTTTGTCAATCCTCTTATCCCACTGGAAATCTACCAGACATGGCAGTCTGATGTAAACAATAGATTCTCTGCAGTCTATAATAGATTAAGGCTCCAATCACAGTGCGACTTTGATCTGATTTTACACTCTCTGGATCAAAGTTGCATCAAAAGTCGCATTAAAGTGATGATCATCAGAGTGCCTCCTAGGGCTCTGTGCTATCAGCAGATGGATTGGGGACAGTAAAAGAACGGGAGGATCAGAGAAGACAGGATCAGGGCCTTTTTACAAAATGCAAAGGAGTAACCCCTTAGGTTCCACAGTGAGTATAACAAGCATGCTTTACTGCATATACACACTGATTTTAATGCTGGTGTTGGTCCACTGTGTTTTATCAGGTCCAAAGTCCAACACAACCCTCTAGCAGGAAATTCTAGAGCACTTCATGCTTCCCTCTGCTGACCAGCTTTATGGAGATGCTAATTTCATTTTCCAGCAGGACTTGGCACCTGCCCACACTGCCAAAACTACCAATACCTGGTCACATGATCATGGCATCACTGTGCTTGATTGGCCAGCAAACTCGCCTGACCTAAACCCCACAGGGTATTGTCAAGAGGACGATGAAAAATACCAGACCCAACAATGCAGACGAGCTGAAGGCCGCTATCAAAGCAACCTGAGCTTCCATAACACCTCAGCAGTGCCACAGACTGATCGCCTCCATGCCACACCGCATTGAGGCAGTAATTGCTGCAAAAGGGTCCCCAACCTGAGTGCATATACATGCCTATACTTTTCAGAGGTCTGATATTGTTCTATGTACACTCCTTGTTTTATTGATTGCATGTACTATTCTAATTTACTGAGATTGTGGATTTTGGGTTTTCATGAGCTGTAAGCCATAATCATCACAATTATGACAAATCATGGCTTGAACTATCTTGCTTTGCATGTAATGAGTCTATCTCATATATTAGTTTCCCCTTTTAAAGTTGCATTACTGAAATAAATGAACTTTTGGCACGATTTTCTCATTTTTTGCGTTTCACCTGTATAAAGAAGCAGACAGGGAGGCAGAAGTGATAGAAGGGAAAGGGATATAAATCCACAGTAGAACAGGCCATGCCTATAGGTGGATACAAAAGTTAGCAGCACATGTGAGTGGAACCACAGGTCTAGCAGAACCACTGCAGCGAGGCGGTAAGAATTTCACAAGTAGGTTAAATTGTGACAATTATCACAAGTGAATTGAATGTGTATCAGCGCTGCTCAAACTAATTAATATGCTAAATAAAGTGACAAATATTATGTGCAAAATTGCAATGATAAACCAAGTGATGATGATAGTGCAAATTTACCATCATAAGCTGCTGCAGAAAAAGAAAGGTGAATATCTCTTTAAAAACAAGCAATATATGAATATTGGAAAAACAAGCGATACAGTTAATTTATGAAATCACTATATAAATAATAAAAAAAATTATATATATATATATATATATATATATATATATATTTTTTAAATATATATAAATATATATATATATATATATATATACGTATATATATATATATATATATATATATATATATATATATATATATATAAATAGTTAATTTGAGATAAAATAATACTTATATAAATAAATAAATAAAGTTCATATCAAATGAGTAGTTCTGTATGATAGTGGCAAACGATGATTGAAGTGCTCGTGCTTAAAATAAATAAATATGTGATCACGCTGTGCCCCCCTCTTGTTTCCCCAATCACCAGACAGATGGGGGGAGTTGTGCATAAATGTGGTGGTGCATAGAGGATCTGTATATAGCGTTTTCTTTATGATATCCCGATCTTGGTGAAGGAGATGGCCAGGGTATAGCTCCCAATGGTGCGAAATATACAATTAGAAAGAGATCTTCATAGTGTAAAACCACTTTTTATTCGCAATAGATCAAACGATCCACTTACATTAAAAACAAGGAAGTCTGCAAGTACTAGCTGTGTGGTGAACGCCGCCACGGCGTGCGCTCCAACCAATAGAAGTGACGTCAGATGCTGATTTCCGGCTTTACGTGTTTCACCACTCCCACAGGGAGTCTTCTGTAGCTGCCATACACATGGGCTGAATGTTGGCTGTTTTTTACTGAACCCGCTGATGTCGCTCGACATTCGGCCCATGTGTACTAAGCTTCACTGAAGAGTTAAGATGCCCGTGGATGGTGCCAAGTCAGCAGGTTACTATACTGTCTGGACAGAGTCATTCTAAGGATATATGTCAATGCACAAAACAGCATTTGAGACAGAAAAGTGATAGAAGTGAGGACATGTAAGTACCCAAGGCTATGCTTTTCTTCTTAGCAACTTTTCACGATGAAGAATTTGGATGCAATAGTGAAATTAGTCGTGGTATGCCACTCACCTGAAATGATGTTGCCCTAAATATAGGACTCCATAGAAAGTGCCTGTTAGCTACGTGCCGCCTGAGACAAGACTTTTACTTTGCCTCCTAGAAACAACAGTTCTTGTTTGATGGTAAGGACACAACATAATAAAGGAAATTTAGGATTGCTACTTATGCAACGCTCAACATGTCATTAAGATTAAGCACAGCTTGTTCTTCTTAAATGCAAAGTACAGTGTGTGTAGTTGTGATAAATTGTTACTAAAGTTTGTCTAAATGTGGAGACGAAGTGAAATAAATCTCTAGTGTTTATGTTTAGATTTAATCCCCAAAGCACCATTGCCTCTACCTCTTTGCCTACATATCGTGAAGAAAAAAATTAAACGAAGCCGCTATTTCCAGCATTATTTCATTATTCTCCAGTGAGACTTTGACAATTTTTCACCTGGAAGAAAAATGATGCAGAATTCAACAGAATAGTTCGCAACCATGTCTATTTTTAATAACGCCGCTGCTTGTTTAATTCTTCACTATCATAACAAATTGTCCTAATTTTTCCTATAAGAAACCGAGGGCTCCTAGCTTCACTGGAATAGCCAACCAATAATTGTTTAATGGCGAGAAAACCATTAAGTCTAGCCTGTGTATTAATATTTATTATATAGTAGATATTAGTTCATTTTAGTGTAGTGTGCTTCAGCCTTGGGGAATCTACTACCATTATGATTTGCCAAAATACACACATGGAAGAATCAATAAAATAGTGCCTATACCAGGCATGTCCAACCTGCGGCCTGGGGGCCACATGCGGCCCAGAACCCCAGGCAATGCGGCCCACTGCCTTCTGCCAATTTTTTTTTTTTTGCTGGGGAGGAAGGAAGTCAGGTCGGGGGCATGGCCACAGCGGCTTCCAACTAATGGTAGGCAGGGGGGGGGGGGTGAGCATGTGCAGGGTTTCTGACTCTTACCACCATGACCACTTCAAATCACTGAAGTAGTCATGATGGTTAGAGTGTTTCTTTAATATCTCTCTCAGAAGAAGTAAACCTCTGTATACTGATTCCATTTCATTTGATCATCCTCTAGTTGTGTTAAATTAGTGCGGGGGATGCGGCGGCGTGGGAAGGGCGTGGCGGCATTTTATTACTTATATACCTTAACTATAGTATATATTTTATATGCGGCCCGAGAAAATTTCTCTACACTTAATGTGGCCCAGAGAAGCCAAAAGGTTGGACATTCATGGCCTATACAGTCACTGAACAGTAGCAATGAACCTACAGTCTATGGACAAGAAGATCTGTGATATCTTCATGTCCATGCTTCTCTACTGATTTTAGGCTCCTACAACAATTATGATTTGCCAAAATACACACATGGAGAAATCAATAAAATAGTGCCTATACAGTCACTGAACAGTAGCAATGAACCTACAGTCTATGGACAAGAAGACCTGTGATATCTTCATGTCCATGCTTCTCTCTACTGATTTTAGGCTCCATTCACATCTAGGCATTCTGGATCGTGGGCTGAATTGCCGTGATTCTGCCCGCAATCCCCCCTGCATTCCCTGATCAACACAAATCGCAGGACACGCTTGTGATCCTCGTCATTTCCAATGGCGCCCTAATCCAGAACTTCTTTTGAGCGACAGGCATCCGCGGATTCTTTTTGTGTGATTTTACCACAATTCAGCAGGCAAAATCGTGCCACGATTGGGTTGCCATTGGAAATTATGGGGATCGCAAGCGTGTCCCGTGATTTGCGGTGATTCGGTATCACGGGCAGAATTGCACTGATTCCGCTCACGATCCAGAACGCCTAGGTGTGAACAGAGCCTTACAGTGGTCAGCAGCTATTTAAAACACACAGAGGGAGCGTCAACCAATTGCATTATGCTGAGACAAATAATTTGTTAGATAAAAGCACGGTAAGTATTGTTTTTACAAAGATAGCAAGAAATTGCGCATCACAGATCACTGTACATTCCATCCAATGTATCAATACATATGGGTGTAACAATCACTGAGGACTCCATGGGCTGACGCGTTTTGAGGAACTCCTCTTCTTCAGAGCCACACGAGAAGGCCACCCATACCCTTCTTATATAACAGATAGCAAGAGGTAGTTTCAAATATGGGCGGTACCATCCCACCCCACTTGGGTGGGGTGTCTGTCGTTAACAACAGCAACCACCAATAACCCAAAAGTGGTCAGCAGCTGTCAGTAAATCCAGGGGTGTAATCATACATCATGGAGCCCCATAGCAAAATTTTGACCTTAAGGCTCCGTTCACATCTAGGCGACGGCGTTGCTATTTTTGCAGGCATTTTGTTTGCCGTTTGTGCAGCGTTTTTGCAGCATTTTTGTGCAGGTGTTTTGAGTTGACAAGTGACAAATGAAAAGCAGTAAAATGCCTTTAGTCTGCCAAAAAAGAAGCTCATGTACTTTTTTGAGCGAGGAGTGGTTTGCTTAAGGTGACAGAACGCTCACATGCAAACAGGGGCCATTGAAATGAATGAGAGTTGTCTTGTTGGGCATTTTTAGAGTTGAGGCTTAGAGCAGAAAATCACCCAAAAATGCCTAGATGTGAACTGAGCCTAAAGGGTAACTCCACTTTCATGAAAAAAAAAGAAATAGAAAATAAAAATAAATAATATAGCGTATACAATTGCGACACAAGTCATATTATAATTGAATGGTATTAAAAATTACCTTTCCTTTTCAATCTGCAGAATGTGTACAGAACGCCCGCAGAAACATCCTTTGCCTGCTTGTGTGATTGGCTCACTGATTTCCTCAGAAGTCTGTACTAAGATACAAGTCAGATTTCAGGAATCCCCTGCAAAAAAAAATATTTTTTTTGGTGAGATGCTCCCAATAGGAAATCGTGTCTAAAAGGATGCAGACCCTGCAGTTCTCCTCATTAGAGCTTTTCAGGTGCAGCAGCTGATTGATAATTATGAAGCCACTCCCATTAGACTCACTCAGGACAGAGGCACAGAGAAACACACAGGGATTTCTTCAGAATAACAAAAGGTAGGAATCTGCAACAAAATTTGTGAAAATCCTTGTAATGTACATAGATCACCCTGAGGGGAATGTTTTTTTCGCAAAAAAAGTTGAGTTACGCTTTAACTTATAGTGGTTGTAAACCCTTCTATATATCAAGTGAAGTGACTGACCTCAGGTGATACACAAAGAAGAAACAAATCCTCCTATATAAGTTGTGCCTGTCTATCTGCAGCCCTTTCTTCTCTACATCTATTCAAAGTGATGAATTTTAAACCTTGTCTCAGAGTTCAGGAAAAATGGGGCGGAGAGCTGAAGTTACACTCTGCAGAGCTCAGTGAGTAGAGCTCTGACAGCTGATTGGAGGAAAGGGACACACCCCCTTTCACACAGCACTCAGGAACAGAGCTGAGGCTGTCAATCAGCTGGAGGTTTCTCCTCTGTCACTATTTTTGTCTTGGTGACAGAAAAACAATCGATCGATTCCCCAATTAAAGCATTCAGTTTGGAACGGGAATTCCTCCAGTGGAGCTATTGTATTCTGAAGGCGGGAGGTTTCCCCGCCATCAGAATATGTTGATTACTGCTGCTGGCTATTGTCAGGGACAATGATCGTACGTAAAAAAAAAAAACAGACAGGCTGGTTGTACTGAAGTCGATCAATAGACAACCAGCCTGCCCATAGATGGATCGAAATTCGGCCAGTTCAGCGGGAATTGGGCGAATTTCAGTCCATCTTTGTAAGGCTTTAAAAGCACTCCCTTTTTGTTATCTCTCATTCTTGTTGCTTATAATTCAAAAGGGGGTCTTGGAACCCTGATATAAGGAGGAGAGGGGACCCTGATGTGAAAGAGGGACTCTGGAGACCTAATGTAACTAGGGAAACTCTGGGGTCGACTCTCCTTTATGGGAATGTAAAGATGTTAACCGCGCTAAAGGAAAAGTACAGTGAAACAGCAGCAACTTCTAGTGTGACCACACCCTGTAGAATATTGTAATAATAAGTCGCGCTATGATATGATCAATGGAGATGTAAAGTCCATACAGTCCAAACATAAAGTAAAGATGTAATCCGGAACCAGGAACCCCAAAGGGTATAAGCTTACCAGATTGAGGTAAGGTAAAGGCGGTTTCCTTGGATAAACTTGTCACCTTGATAGTAGATCCAGGTCCACGTGAACAGTTAGCTCAATGGTCACAGGATCATGGAAGTAAAGGTAAAAGCGCAATAGCGTAAAACCTTACAAACTAATTTGATTAAACACCCCAGTGTTCGTGAAAAATGAATACTATTGTGTAAAAGAATAAACCTCCACCAATAAAATAGATCACTGATGACAGTGAATAAAAAACATGCAAAAATTGAAATAATGATGGGTACCCCTTACCAGAGGTGATAGAGGTATAAACCAAATTTAAAACGTGTTATAGCTGAAGTCGCCTCTTACCGGACAACTTTAAAAGGAAGGCAAAAAGTGTGAGATTTGCGTGTTGAACCACCACCTTTATGGCTAGATTCACCTCTTACCATATGGAATAAGGATTAAAGCAAAACGTGCAGATCACAATTCAGTGTGAACCCGGAGCCAATAGTAAAATAAACCAATAGGGGTCGCCTCTTACCAAATACAGGTAATGTTGACCTGTATGGTGATCAAGCATCCAAGGACCCGACTCTCAAACTGGGGTGCTGATTTCCTCAAATGGCGGAGGTATTGTCAGTGTTCACCCACGTAAAGAAAAGAGAGGCTCCCATAGCGTAAAACCATTAAAAATTTATTCACAAATAAAATCAAAAAACTTACAGCAAGACCAGGAATGAGGAGCAATGTTTGTCAGCCGCCGGCCGGACGGCTTCGCTCGCCCGCACTCTCCGGTCGCAATCCGATGACGTCAGTACGCCGTGACCCGACGACGTTTCGTCACAGATGACGTTTTCAAAGGTGCGGACGGCGTACTGACGCCATCTATTTGAGCTAAATGACCGGAAGAGGGTGAGGATCATTCCGCCATCTTGAGTGGGGGAATTTAAACCGGAAGGGTAACCCGCACATCAACCCGCCAATAGCAACAACAAAGGGTTTATACATATACAAAATAGAGAGGAGCATCACGCAAAACAACCATATTTTGTACTTAAGATATAGAGTAAAATTAACAAACAAATAATCGTCATATCCGCCTAGAATAGGTCAATAAAGGCACCATCTAGTGGATATTTAAGGATATCATCTCTATTGACCGGAAGAGGATGAGGATCATTCCGCCATCTTAAGTGGGGGAATTCATAACCGGAATGATAACCCCCATATCAACCCGCAAATAGCGACAACAAAGGGTTTATACATAAAAAAGTAAAAAAGAACATCATACAAGGCAACTATATTTTGTGCTTAAATTATAAAACAAAAATTAGCAAACAGATATTCATCATATCCACCTAGAATGGGTCAATGAAGGCACCATCTAGTGGATATTTAAGGGTATTACAGATTTTAATAGCATATTGATTACAACTGGACAGCACCTATCCAGACCATCATAATTAAAGAGGGAGGAAGGCTATATATCAAAGGATTAATGATGTAAACAGAAAAATCCTTTCATTCTTAGATATTGTTATATCCAACTCAATCAGCCCCTTATTTAATAATAGGGCCCAACATAATATTGACAATTATAATAACTGTCACACACATGTCAAATATAGCTGGTTGGTGTTGTCCAATTGTATTGACATTCAGATAATATGCTTAGATAGAAAATCAATAATAAATAATAAATTGATTTTAATAAATACATAAAAATATAATTGAAAAAGAGGGAATAAAGGGTAATGTTAAATTTAGGCGTTATCTATGAAAGCATTTATTTCGATATCTACATTGAGTCCAAACGGAACATATGTTTTGGCTCGATGAATCCAGTTCATCTCTAGTTTTGAGATACCTCTAACTAGGGGTTCACCCCTCCAATGGGGTACAAATTTGTCTATCCCTAGGAATAAGGTATTCCTGGGATTTTTATCATGGACAAGGGCATAGTGTTTGGACACTGAATGCTTAGGAAAACCTTTGAGTATATTTGATATATGTTCATTAAGTCTTACTTGTAATGGTCTTTTAGTTCGTCCTATATATTGAAGCCCGCATGGGCACTGGAGCATGTAAACAATGCCAGTGGTCATGCAGGAAATAAATGGCTTGATAGCGTGAACTCTACCTGTAGCTGTGGACGTAAATTCTTTAATTGATCTACATTTGTTAGAGCTGAAAGAACAAACACGGCACCTGTTACATTTATAAAACCCAGTCAACTGACTTAAAAAAGTAGGTCTGGGAGCTGGTGGTTCCAAAATGTTGGGTGCCACTTTATCTCTCAAAGTTGGAGCTCCTTTAAATACCACCCGTGGTCTATCCGACAGAGTGCTACCCAGGACTGGATCATTACCAAGGATGTGCCAGTGACGATTGACAATATTTTTAATAGTCATATGCTGACTTGAAAAGGAAGTAACAAAAGGTAAATTATAAGAAGAGTTTTTTCTATCCGTTTTGGACTCGTTGTTCAGTAATTGGGTTCTATCCAATCGGCTAACCTCCATAAGTGTTTCGTTGAGAAATTCCTCACTATAACCCTTATCGAGAAACCTCTCAGTAAGAACACGGGCCTGAGCTTGAAACTCATGGAATTCACTACAGTTACGCCTTATACGAAGGTATTGGCCTTTGGGTATAGCCCTCAGCCAAGGTGCGTAATGACAGCTATCGACAGGAATGTATGAATTCCTGTCGGTAGTTTTGAAGTATGTAGATGTAGAAAATTGTCCATCTTTAATGCTTATGGTGAGATCAAGAAAATGAATAGTAGACTGGCTACACTCATAATTCAACTGGATACCCCGATCATTGGAATTCAAATACTCCAAGAAGGATATCAGGTCACTGTGGTGGCCATCCCAGAGGAGGAGCACGTCATCTATATACCTAGCCCAAAGCAGTATTTGCGGCCTGCGATGGGCATAGATGACGTCCTCCTCCCACTGGGCCATAAACAAATTGGCGAGAGACGGGGCATATTTAGCGCCCATGGCCACCCCAGTGACCTGGCGATAAAACTGCCCATTATACCAAAAATAATTATGGTGAGTGGCGAACTCAAGTAGCTCCATAATAAAGGATATCTGAATTGATGGTAAATCAGAATCTCTATTAAGATACATATTGACCGCGTTCAACCCCATATTGTGTGGGATAATTGTGTAAAGAGAGGAGACATCGGCGGTGACCATCCAAAGATGGTCACTAGGAGTTAAACCTGTCAGAAGGCCTAAGACATGTCTCGTGTCTTTAATGTATGAAGGTGTGGTTTGCACCAATGGCTGTAGGTAAGAGTCAATATACTTCCCCACCCGGGACGTCACAGAGTCGATGCCACTGACAATGGGACGACCCGGGGGGGAAGTTAGACTCTTATGCAATTTGGGTAAATAATAAATAACCGGAGTGCGAGGGCACTTGGGGATCAGAAACGCCTTTTCTTTTTTATTTATGATATTTTGATCATAACCCCTCGTTACAATACCCTCAAGAGTCTTTTTGTAAGAGACTTTAGGGTCTTTAGAAAGTGGGACATAGGTTTGACTATCTCCTAAAATGCGTTGCATCTCTTGATTATAATCGCTACGATCGAGTACAGCGATCCCACCGCCCTTATCTGCTGGCCTAATGACCAGATCCTTATTTTCACACAAGGAATCTAATCCCTTTTGTAGGTCAGCAGACAAGGAGGAGTTGTGTGGTTTGATCTTATCTAGATCTCTTAATAACACATCCCTAAATACCCTCAGTGATGGGGCTAGGGATCCCGGTGGATTGAATAGTGAAGCATTAGAAAGCCCGGAGTGTTGAATTTCAGAGCTAACTAAACGATTATCTTTTACAGGATTACTCAATATGTATCTTTTAATGTTTAGTTTCCTTACAAATTTATGGATATCCATATATGTATGAAACTTGTCTAAACGCTTCGGAGGAGCATATTTCAGGCCCTTATCCAATAAACGTTTCTCAGGTTCTGATAATACGACCTTGCTTAAATTAAACACCCCCGCTCCTGCTAGGTTTTTACTTTTTTTAAGTTTGATGCGCCTGCCTCCTCTGCTTCCTCTTGAGGCTCGGCAGGGCGCTTGGTTCCTTGCGTGGCCCTGGGAAAAACCCAACCCGGATAATTCTGACCAGCAAAATTCTGAGAAGTTGCATTATCAGAAACTATCTCTCTCAGGCACTGGGATGCACTCTGATTGGAGAGGGGTTGATTATTGTTAGGACCCTCATTATCTTTTAAAGGGTAAAATCTATTTTCCACTGGGACATTGTACTGATGATTGTCCTGTCTGGTATCAGATCCTTTATGGGAGTGACTCTAGGGACCCTGATGTAAGGAGAGGGAGCTCTAGGGACCTTGACATAGGGGAGACTCTAGGGGCCCAGATGTTAGGGGGTAACTCTGGAGATCCTGATGTAAGGTGGGTAGTTATGGGGACCCTAATGTAAGGGGGGGGATGATCAGATTATCTTAAAAAAAATGTACTTTCGAAGTGATCGTACGATAATCTGATTGTTAGTACACAGCTTTGGTCAGAAATTTTCCGAAGGGACAAACACGAAAGTTTTTCTTGTATGATACCAGATTGTATGATTTTCGTTAAATCAGTATAGTTTTTATCAAAAAATACAATACAAATATATGACATCACTTCCAACTTTTTATTCTGTCATACGAGAATTTTCGTACTTTATTAACCTATTGTTTTCGATATGGAGACTATCATGCCAAAAAAAAAAAAAACGGAAGATCGTTCGTCCGATAATCTCATTGTGTGTACTAGGCTTTAGGCAGAACTCCCAGGAATGGAGGCTGAAGGTCGGCTCAACAAGCATCTAAAGTGGTTATACAAAATACCCCCCTGGATTCCTCCAATTCTATCAGCCCAAAACACTTTGTTCAAAAGTTGCAAGCCCTCATAATAGGGGAAGCTCTTTGAACCCCCAAAACTCATTGTTTTTTTATGATTTAAAAATCTGACTATAAACAAATCTGGGCTTTACACCTTCTGCTTTTGCCACTTTCCTCCCTGCATACCCAGTGACTAATCAGGCAAAAAATGCATGCCAACCGATATTAAAAACCAGTGAGGGAAAAAAAGAAGTGAGGGAGGTCAGTAATCTTCACACCTTTGTAAGGGCACCCTTAAATGTAAATATATATTTAAAGTAAATGTAAACTCTAAGGCTGGATTCCCACCTTAACATTTTTCCTTGATGTTTTTTCCACTTTACACTACACATCTACAAGTATCATAATGCATGTCAGCACATGTTGATGCACATTGACATGTGTTGATGTGCATCACGATCCACGTTGACATGCATTTAGGTGCGTTGTAACAGGTGTTGACATGCATTGATGTTTGTTTTAATGCCATTCTATTGATTTCAAAAGAAAATGTATCAGGTAGCACATGAGGGTGTGAATCTAAACCAACTGAATGAGATTAATTTTGCTAACATGCACAACTGCCATTTTTTAAAATAAACATTTTTGTTCACCTTTTTTATCCTTTATTTTATCTTCTTGCCACTGATTTCTTGCAGTTTCTTTGTAGGACTTCTTGAGTATATGCATGGCATTTCTCAGGGCAAGTTTTTTGATGGTGATAGCAGTGGACCATGCTTCAATTGGAACTGTGTTTGGCACGGAATTGGGAGAACAGGATAAAGCATTGTCACCCTATTACATTAAGTGCCTGCCTTAATTGAAAGATCACTAAATATCATTTTAACCAAAGCTGCTAATTTAATATATATATATCTATATATATATGGGATTTTATTGACAGGGTTTACTTACAGCAAACTTTAAAGCGGAGTTCCGGGCACAGAAACCATTTTTCAATAAACATACCCCTGGGACAGTCAGGGCTAGCACATTCCACAATGGCTAGCCTCTGATCTGTCCCGGTTCGCACTTACCTGCAAGATGAAATACTCACTTATAAAAATTTTTCCACAGCGTTGCCTTCTCTCTTGTGGGCAGCTGAAGCCGGCGCGGTCCTTTTCTGCGTCTTCTTCCGCGTCCTCTTCTCCCAGAATGCGCCTGCATCGGCCCCTCTCGTCACTTCCGGTGCGGCGCCGCATTCCTCCACAGCTTCTGGGCATGCCCAGAAGCTGTTTAGCAGGGGAATGCGGCGTCGCCCTGGAAGTGACGAGCGGGGACGGTGCCGTCACATTGATTCCTGGGAGCAATGACGTTCAGCTCCCAGGAATCATCGCGAGACAGGAAGTGATGGCGGAGCCGCGGCGCTGAGGGAGGAAGTACCCTGAGGTGAGTATTTTCGATCTTCAATTACAAGGTGAGTAAAAAAAAAAAAGAACCTAACTATCCAATTCCTTTTCAGGTGATGGAGAACTAGCGGACGGGCACAAAAAAAAAAAAGATCAATTTTGTGCCCGGAACTCCGCTTTAACAGGAAATGGCAATATGGTTTGATCAATTTTACTAACTTGAATTTGGTAAATTGGTTTTTGAAAGTTTAGTTCATAAACTGAGTTAATTTTGTAAACTGATATATATACATATATATATATATATATATATATATATATATATATATATACACAGTATCTCACAAAAGTGAGTACACCCCTCACATTTTTGTAAATATTTTACTATATCATTTCATGTGACAACACTGAAGAAATTACACTTTGCTACAATGTAACGTATTGAGTGTACAGCTTGTATAACAGTGTAAATTTGCTGACCCCTTAAATAACTCAACACACAGCCATTAATGTCTAAACCGCTGATAACAAAAGTGAGTACACCGCTAAGTGAACATGTCCAAATTGGGCTTAATTAGCCATTTTCCCTCCTCGGTGTCAATGTGACTGGTTAGTGTTACAAGGTCTCAGGTGTGAATGGGGAGCAGGTGGGTTAAATTTGGTGTTATCGCTCTCACTCTCTCATACTGGTCACTGGAAGTTAAACATGGCACCTCATGGCAAAGAACTGAAAAAAAGAATTGTTGCTCTACATAAAGATGGCCCAGGCTATAAGAAGATTGCTAAAACCCTGAAACTGAGCTGCAGCACAGTGGTCAAGACCATACAGCGGTTTTAACAGGACAGGTTCCACTCAGAACAGGTCTTGCTATGGTCGACCAAAGAAATTGAGTGCACGTGCTCAGCATCATATCCAGAGGTTGTCTTTGGGAAATAGACCTATGAGTGCTGCCAGCATTGCTGCAGAGGTTGAAGGGGTGGAGGGTCAGCCTGTCAGTGCTCAGACCATACGCCGCACACTGCATCAAATTGGTCTGCGTGGCTGTCGTTCCAGAAGGAAGCCTCTTCTATAGATTATGCACAAGAAAGCCTGCAAACAGTTTGCTGAAGACAAGCAGACTAAGGACATGAATTATTGGAACCATGTCCTGTGGTCTGATGAGACCAAGATAAACTTATTTGGTTCAGATGGTGTCTAGCGTGTGTGGCAGCAACAAGGTGAGGAATACAAAGACAAGTGTGTCTTGCCTATAGTCAAGCATGGTGGTGGGAGTGTCATGGTCTGGGGCTGCATGAGTGCTACCAGTAGAAAGAAGACAGGCCCCACTCTAAGTGCAGTAAGGTTGGTTTAATAAGGTAGATCAATCCACACAAATATACTCACAAAAGCAGGTGAGAAAAGGCAACATGTAACATAATATCTTGTCCGTCTGTGAGGTGCGTTCGTCCGGGTGTCCCAGGCATTCTGTAGTGCTCCGCTGTAGCCGATGGATGTCGGCACTTCCTGGTGACTACAGACGCAGAGATGGACATCCGGCGGCACTCCCTCGATCGCGACGTAAGGACATGATGACGTAGACGACGCGTTGTGGGAGCATGCGCTCCTTCCTCAGGCCTATATGGCGCCATCTTGGTCAAGGGAATTATATAGAGGGGATGCCAATAGGCATCCGCTGGGTCCTAAGGACAGATTATCGCACCACTACGGTGCAAATGAGGCAGCCTCCACACTATGCATGAATGGAAACATATTGTGGGCATAATACATAATGAACATCATAATAAAAAGAAATATAAAATAGGTTATGAACACATTAAAATGCATTAAAAAAAAAAACTACATACCGGTTATTAGTATTTTTTAATACATAGTAGTATTTTCTAAAGTATCTTTTAATTAATTAATCAATTAATTTAATTAGAGTATAGCATCAAGTCAGATAAATTCCTTGGATATTTATCTGGTCATTTAAGTAGCAGAGGGGGTTGTTCAGTTTCAGTTTTTTCCCTACTCCTCTTTTCCAAATGTTTTTACTTAGTTTTGCATTTGGCTAGGATCAGTGTCACTACTGGTACCATGAGGCAATACCTGGACCCTGTAGAGGTTGCACAGGCAGTCCAACTCCTTCAGAATGGCACATCAATTTGTGCTATTGCCAGAAGGTTTTCTGTGTCTCCCAGCACAGTCTCGAGAGCATGGAGGAGATTCCAGGAGACAGGCAGTTACTCTAGGAAAGCTGGACAGGGCCAAAAAGGTCCTTAACCCATCAGCAGGACCAGTATCTGGTCCTATGTGCAAGGGGGAACAGGATGAGCACTGCCAGGGCCCTACAAAACGACCTCCAGCAGGCCACTGGTGTGAATGTCTCTGACTAAACAATCAAAAAACAGACTTCATGAGGGTGACCTGAGGGCCCTATGTTCTCTAGTGGGCCGTGTGCTCACTGCTCGGCACCGTGAAGCTCAATTGGCATTTGCCATTAAACAGGTCTTCCACTGGGGCCCTGTGTTTTTCACAGATGAGAGCAGGTTCACCCTGGGGATATGTGACAGATATGAAAGGGTCTTGAGAAACCATGGAAACATTATGCTGCCTGTAACATTGTTCCGCATGACCGGTTTGGTGGTGGGTCAGTGATGGTCTGGGGAGGCAAATCCATGGAGGAGTGCAAAGACCTCTACAGGCTAGACAATGGCACACTGACTGCCATTAGATATTGGGATGAAATCCTTGGACTCGTTGTCAGACCCTACGCTGGTGCAGTGGGTCCTGGGTTCCTCCTGGTGCACGACAATGTCCAGCCTCATGTGGCGAAAGTATGCAGCCAGTTCCTGGAGGATGGAAGAATTGATACTATTGAATGGTCCCCACGCCCAGCTGACCTAAATCCTATAGAACACCTCTGGGACATTATGTTTCGGTCCACTTGACACTGTGAGGTTGCATCTCAGTCTGTTTAAGAGCTCAGTGATTTGGGATGAAACACCCCAGGACCAGGGCCGGGACAAGGGGTGGGCAGGAGGTGAGCGGCTGACCTGGGCACAATAGTTTATTGCAGGGATGTGTGCACCCTGACCCAAACCCTAGGGGTGGGGGCAATTTGGCACCTTGTCCCAGCACTGCCAGGACACCATCTATTATTAGGAGCATCCCCGGACATTGTCAGGCATGCATACAAGCATGTGGGGGTCATGCAAACTACTGAGCACCGTTTTGAGTTGCTGCAATTAAATTTCAGGAAAATGGACTTGCCTGCTGCATCATTTTTTACTTTGCTTTTCGGGATGTCTCTGAATTCAGCCCTCTGTAGATTAATAATTTTCATTTCCATCAAATGATGTGTCATCCTTTTGTTCCTAACACATTACCCAGTCCATATCAGTATAGATATCCAGCATGATATTTTTCCCAATTGAGATCTGATGTGTTTTCAAAATGTTCCTTTAATTTTTTCGAGCAGTGTATATATATATATATTCTTTTTTTTTTTTAAGAATGAACCTCTTGTGCCAACTTGTAAAATTATTTGCTTGAGCCAATTTGTTACTTTGTTCCTTCCCTGACTCACTGATTTACTTAGAGCCCATTCAGACTAGCGCGACATGACTTTGGGGGGCGACCTGTGAAGTCGCGTGCACCACTGTGCACCGCGACTTCGGCGTGACTTGCAGAGACTTCACATAATGGAAGTCTATGCAAGTCGCCTCCAGGTCGCCCCAAAGTAGTACAGGACCCTTTTTCTAAGTCGGAGCGACTTGTGTCGCTCCTATTAGAATGGGTCCTGTGCTAATCAATGGACCGCGACCGAGCGCGACTTGTCAGGCTGACAAGTCGCCTGTCAAGTCGCGCTAATGTGAATGGGCTCTAAAGGTAAAAGGTAAATAGACTGCAAGTACAGATGCTCCAGAGCTTAGTATATGAGCAGAAGCTCTGATGACTTCCATCACCCAAACGTGCAGGAAAAAAAAAAAAATGTTTTAAATTTTCCTTCATTGATTAGGTAATCTTTGCAAAGTGAAGCTTTACCTCATTTTCTAAGCTCTGGAGCAACTACACTCGCAAACATAATGCACAGTCTATTTTCCTTTAGTAAATTAACCTCACCATGTCTATATTTATCACAAGAGTGGCCTGAAGAAACTTCACAGCAAGTGATAAAAATGAAATATTCATATGCCGTATATTTTATATTTACCTCAAATAAAAGAAATATGTATATATTCTTGTAGGATTCAACAATATATATATATATATAAAAATATAGTAAAAAAATCTTTGTTTTAATAAAACATTTGGGAAAAAAACATGCATAGACCCCACTATTATTAAAAAACAATACACTGAAAATTGAGAATGTAGTAAATATTTATAATAATCAAAAAGCAGTTGAGAATGTTTCATTTTTTTTATATTTTTATGAACTCCTCACAACTTGAATTGGATAAATCAGACCCAATCTTGAAGAATCTGTCTCCCAGTCACTTCTGGGAAGCAGTGAACTCTTCACATGTCATTAACACTGCACATGTACGTTCTTCAAAGGGACTGAAGACAGCAGAGGCACAGACGTAGGCTACTAACAGTCCCATATAACTACAACCAATTTCCTTGTATTTTATTTCCATGGTAATGCACTAAAAACCCAACGGGGATATCATAAAACATGTTTGTTTGGCTACCAACATCGGTGACTCATAGGGACCAGTTGAGCAAATAATAACGATAAAAAAAAAAATTCTACAAAACAAAAATGGCTATGGGGCTTTTTAACCAAGACGTTCCAAAACGACGTGTTGATGAATTCTCAAGCTTATGGCCTTTAGATATTTGTTCAGGTTCCTGCAAAAGAGGAAATATTCTCCACCAGCTTGCTGACTTTGTGCTGGTGGATTTTACATTTTTTTTTTTGGAATCCAATCTTCAGCTCTCATATGAGTAAGTGCCCAACGAAAACCTTAGGGAATTTTATATAGTACATGTTGTCAGTATTTTAATCATCCCCAGCTGTCAAAACGCATGTAGCCCGCCTCTTCTATTTAGAATGTGTCTTCTAGGCATAAAATAATTAAAGGTACGGGTCCATAAGGTAAGCTGAGAGCCACTCCAATGTGACAAAACCCAACATATGAAAGGCATTATTTCAGGAAGTTTTAAATATAAATTTTGTTTTGTCAGAAGGCTGCAGGGCACACATTTTCTGTACTGTCAAGTTTGATAGTAAAAATATTTATATTTCAAATAAGAAGATTAAATTGCAGCTTGTGTGCAAGGCTTTCCACACACCTCTGTCAGTTTATCATAGTGTTTCATAACAGACTCGCTGGTTTGCGCATTTTTTTTTTTCCGCTGACACGAGTTGTGCTTTTTTGTACTATCTGATCTTGTGGTGTCAACGATTGCGTAAAGACAACTGGGTCAGACCTGGGTTCTGCCTCGCAACAGACGAGCAATTTAGACGTGTTTTCTTAGAATGCAAAACATTTGGTAGAAAAGGACAGCGATAATAAGGATTATTATTTTGAAATATTGTTACGTCATGTTGCATATTATTTTACACTTGCTGTTTTATTTTTATTTTTTTATACAGGGGCCTGTTGGTTTTCTTGTCATTTTATATAAATTGTGCTTTATTTTTAGACAAAAGGCTTAATTCACAAAGCTTTAACACTAGGAGTGACTGTAAATTTCAAATTTATTGGCTCTTTCCTGAAAATAACTGTCATTTTTTCCCATTGAATTTTTATCAGCTTAGTACAGGGGACTCCAAACTTTATAAACAAAGAGCCAGTTTACTGTCCTTCAGACTTCAGAGGGGCCACTGGAAGTAAAAATGTACCCGGTATCAGTGGGAGTAAACAATACCTCTTAGGTGTTAGTGGGAGGAATTGTGCCCCATCGTTGGTGTCACTGGCAGGCAGGGCCAGATTTATTAGAGGGCAAAGGGAGAAATTGCCCCGGGCCCCTCTAACAGAAGGGGCCCCCCTCTATACAAAAATAATAATAAAAAAAAAACAATATATAAAAAAATGATATATAAATATAAAAAAAAAATTATAACACAATAATATAAAATGTCTAATAAAAAAAACGTAATTTAAATGCATCTTGTGGAGAAATATTTTGCCGGTCATCATCAGTAAATTTCTGGACTGATTTTCAAAAATGAATTGGTGGCTCAAGCAAACCCCTTCAGCAATATGACTGCGTGTGTGTGGCCATATGTGGCATCAAAATGACATTGTGTATGCATTTTAAAAAAATGTGTGACTGTCATTGAGAATGTATATTAACTCTGTACATCAATGCTGTGTATAAGGAGCTCCTCAAACTTAAAGTGCAATGGGACCCCCAAGGTCTAAATCTGACTCTGCTAGCAGGAACTGTGCCCCATCATTGATGTCATTGGGAGGAACTGTGCCCTATCATTGGTGTCATTGGGAGGAACTGTGCCCTATCATTGGTGTCATTGGGAGGAACTGTGCCCTATCATTGGTGTCATTGGGAGGAACTGTGCCCTCATCATTGCTGTCATTGGGAAGAACTGTGCCCTATCATTGGTGTCATTGGGAGGAACTGTGCCCTCATCATTGCTGTCATTGGGAAGAACTGTGTCCTATCATTGGTGTCATTGGGAGAAACTGTGCCCTGTTATTGGTTTAATTGGAAGGAATTGTGCCCCTTCATTGGTTTCAGTGGGGGGGGATCATGCCTCATTGTTGGTTTTAGGGGATAAAAAAATTGTCCCTGGGCCACAGTTTGGACAATACTGTTTATATATATATATATATATATATATATATATATATATATATATATATATATGAAAAGAATGTCAGTGAGCAGCACATAGGCGTCTCTTGACATTATAAGGTTACATCAAAAATAAAAAGTACCAGTTTACTTATGTTTATTTATGTTCCACCAGCCACAAGGACCATGGTTTCCAAGCCTCTTCCCAAACTAGGTACGCATCACGTCTCAAAGCTTTTAATGGTAAAATAACTGTCATTTTTTGTAAATAAGAATTCCTACCCTGATGTTTTAGCTGATACAATTAAGTCCAAAGAATGTCTTATAATCAATTATTTATCAAATTAGTCAAAAAGACTTAAAGTGCAGTTCCAACTAAAAGTGAAACTTCCGCTCATCTGCTTCCTCCCCTCCCTTCTGGTGCCACATTTGTCACCTTTCAGGGGGTAGAGGGGAATGAGTACCTGTTTTTGACAGGTACCCTTCCCCACTTCAGGGAGACAGCACCGCGGCGCTGTCCACCGGAAGTTTGGCACCCGAACCAATTAGAATGGGCAGCACGATTTGCACATGCGCAGTAGGGAGCCGACTGTGAAGCTGAAAGGCTTCACTGCCGGTTTGCCTTAGAATGAATGGCGGTAGCAGCACCCGGCAGCCAATATAAAAATCGGCTGGGATGCTGACATCACAGTTTTACTTGCAAAATGATGCACAATTATTATTTTCTTTAAAAAGGTGAACTTATCCTTTAACCAGACACTGATAGAAGTCACAATACTGCTATTTAATGCAGATAAGAAAAGGCATTTAGCAGTTTATATTTACCAGAACTATTGCATTTCCTTTTTCTGTGTACTGTGAGAGACCAGATATAGTGAATGCAGGCTCCTGGGTTTAGTAACGCTTTAAAGTGAAACTACACTTCATCTGAGCACCACAAACCAAACATGCTATTTAAAAGAAAACAGAACAGAGCGCCTCTAAGTGCAGCATTTATTGAAGAATTTCAGACACATTATAATAGCAACTCACATGGTGAAGGAGAAAGACAAGCTGTGAGAGATCCGATGGTAAGACTGATGTACATCCAGGGGTCCCGGGGAGTGGAGATGCCAGAAGCAAGTCTGAAGGGCGGAACAACACTGTCCAGGGAATCGTACATTTTCTGGATGCGGCTGGGCGCCAAAGGACCAAGCTGGAACGCAGCATACGCTGTGTGACGTCACCGGAGGCAATAGATGACACAACGCGTTTCAGAGCGTATTTTGATTTGTTTGCACAAAAATTATCGCGTCTACAAACTAGGGGAAATATTTATGTCATTTTTATTTATTTATTTATTTTTATTAGTAATGGCGGCAATTTAGCGGGAGTGCGACATTGCGGCAGACAGATTGGACCCTTAACTGACATTTTTGATACTTTTGGGGGGACCAGTGACATTACTACAGTAATCAGTGCTAAAAATATGCGCTGTTACTGTAATAATGACATTGGCAGGGGAGGGGTTACCCTAGGGGTGATCGAAGGGTTAAAGTTGAGCCTAGGGGAGGGATTTCTAACTGTAGGGGGGATGGGCTTGTGAAATGGCCATAGAGACCTGTGATCCTATATAGAAGGATCACAGGTGCTCTGTGATCATTTCAGAGAAAAAACGGTCGGAAATCGCGGCCGCCAGCCCCGTGGATCAGCATCCCTGCTGCCTAGTGGGGGCAGGATCACCCCCAGCACCATGCACGCTTGACGTAGAGCTATGTCGGTTAGCGCAAGAGAGCCAGCCTGCCGCAGTGAACCTGTTAAATCATTTTTAATATTCGTGGCAAACTCACCCATCCATCCATGTCTCCATATTTTATTTTGTTGAGAAATCGCTTTGAAAAACACCCCCTAGCATTTCTATTTGTAGGCCATCTTGAGTAAGGGCAGATAATTCATGTAGCATTTACTTCCTGGAATCTGCAAGCAGGAGAGGGTGTGTTTAGCTGAGAAAGCCCCTCCTCCTCTCCTAAAGACCATGGGGATGTATGACATCATTTGCCTAGGCATGGAAACCAGGAAGTAAACTGAAAGAAAAAAGTTTAAAACAAGCAAATTTAATATACTTTGCTATCCATATACAGGCAGTCCCTGGGTTACAAACATCCAACTTACATGCTGCCCCCACTTACAAATGGAGGGAGACAACAGGAAGTGGGAGGAAATCTACCCCTAGGAAGGGAAATACACTCCTGTAGGAGTTCTCATGGGAAAAAGGTGTCTCCACTGAAGCTTTTCACTAATCCTTGTTTCCACAACAAGCTAAAATTTCAAAATCCATTTGTCATAGGGACAGAAAGTGAGGTGAAATCTTCTAAACAAGGGTACAGACAGCAAAACAAATGGTACAAGGGTGTTAACCCTTCCCTATGCTATCCAAAAATGTTAAAAATACTTTTTTTGGCTGGATTTACAATTAAAAATGTACCTGTTCCGACATACAAACAAATTCAACTTAAAACATTTGTTACCCCAACACTTCATATTCCTGATATGTGCCTGCTGTAGCATGTACTTGTATGAGAACGTATCATGTTCCTTTTGTATTGCTTCCTTTGTGTGAAATCCCTGGTGTTCCTGCCAGTCCCTCTGCTTTCCTATTAACAGCTTCCTGCTATATAGGATCACAGGTCTCTATGGTCATGCCATAAGCCCCGCCCCATACAGTTAGAATCACTCCCCTGGGCTCATATTTAACCCCTTGATCACCCCCAGTGTTAACCCCTTCCCTGCCAGTGTCATTATTACAGTAACAGTGCATATTTTTAGCACAGATTACTGTAGTAATGTCACTGGTCCCCCCAAAAAAGCGAAAAATGTCAGTTAGGGGTCCGATCTGTCCGCCGCAATGTCCCCACAATGTCGCAGTCCCGCTAAAAATCGCAGATCGCCGCCATTACTAGTAAAAAAAATAAAAATGACATAAATCTTTCCCGTAGTTAGTAGACGCGATAACTTTTGCGCAAACAAATCAAAATATGCTTATTGCAATTTTTTTTACCAAAAATATATAGCAGAAAACAAATTTCAATGTTAAAAAATTTAGAGTTTTAAATATTTTTTTCTGAATGTTATATAGCAGAATGTGAAAAATATTGTTTTTTTTTTTTTTTTCAGAATTGTCGCTCTTTTTTTGTTTATAGCGCAAAAAATAAAAATCGCAGAGGTGATCAAATACCACCAAAAGAAAGCTCTATTTTTGGAAAAAAAGGGACATCAATTTTATTTGGGTACAGCATCGCACGACTGCGCAATTGTCCGTTAAAATAAGGCAGCGTCGAATTGCAAAATATGGCCTGGTCATTAAGGGGGCAAATCCTTCCGGTCCAGAAGTGGTTAATGAGACCTATTTCCCTTCCAAATTTTCTTCCTTACAAGTCTTAGGCCCCTTTCACACAGAGAGTCTGTCAGGCAGTTTTTCTCAGTGGGGGATCGATGCGCCGATCCCCCGCTAAGCAGGAGGATGACAGCTGTGTCTCCGCGCTGTGTGCAAAGACACAGCTGTCAGGTCCCCATGCATCTCTATGGGGGATTCGGATGGGAACGGACCGTTGGTCCATTCCCATCTGATCCCATCTGATCTGATCTGCTGGACGGATGGAAAATAGGGTTTCCATCCGTCCAGATTTGACGGATCGGATCGCATGTCAGCGGACATGTCTCCGCTGACATCCACTGCCCCATAGAGATGCATGGGGAGACCGTTCAGATCCGCCAAAAAAACTGACAGGCGGATCTGAACGGTCCGCCTGTGTGAAAGGGGCCTTATGCTTGGTACACACGATGATATTATCAGACGAATGATTGCCTTTTTTTTTGCATGCTAGGCTCATATCGAAAATTAAGTGTTTACTAAAGTTATGAAAATTCACGTACGACAGAATAAAAATGTGGAAGTGATGTAATGTGTTGTAGTGTATTTATATTGTATTTTCGAACGACAACTGTACTGTTTAAACGAAAATTGTATGATCTGGCATCGTACGAGAAAAAATGTTGTGCTTGTCCCATCAGATAATGCCAGATGATTGTCGTGATCATGTCGTGATTGGCTCTTAACCACTTGCCGACTGCCGTCAGTAGATTTACTGCGGCAGTCAGCCCCATCACAGGCAAAGCGACGTAGGTCTACGTCGCTAGCCTGTGAGGCTCTGGGGGTTGCGCGCTCCCGCTCCCGCTCGGTCACGGACCCCCCCCCCCCGCGTGTGCCCGGCGGACCAGATGTCCGCCGGGCACTCGCGATCATCCGTGACACCGGGAGAAAGACAGGCGGCTAATGTAAACAAAGCCCCCTGTCATTCTCCCCTGTGTAAAAATGGTGATCATACGGTTCTACTATGTAGGACCGTTGATCACTGTTCTTACACAACTAGCCACAGCCAATCACAGTAAGAATCACGCCCCTAGGGACACACTTAACCCCTCCCTCTCAAAAAAAGTTAACCCCTTCACTGCCAGTGTCATTTTTACAGTAACAGTGCATATGTATAGCACTGATTACTGTAGTAATGTCACTGGTAACCCCAAAAGTGTCAGTCAAGGGTCCGATTTGTCCGCCGCAATGTCGCAGTCCCGCAAAAAAAATCGCAGATCGCCGCCATTACGCGTTAAAAAAAAACCCAACAAAAATGACAAAAATCTTTCCCTTAGTTAGTAAACGCAATAACTTTTGCGCAAACCAATCAAAATACGCTTTTTGCTATTTTTTTTACCAAAAATATGTAGCATAAAACAAATTGGCCTAAAATGTTAAAAAATTTTGATTTTTACATTTTTTTGGGGGGGAATTTCGTATAAAAAAATGTGAAAAATATTGATATTTTTGCAAAATTGACTCTCTTTTTTTGTTTATAGCGCATGATCAAAAAATCGCACAGGTGATCAAATACCACCAAAAGAAAACTCTGTTTGTGGGAAAAAAAGGACGTCAAATTCGTTTAGGTACAGCGATGCACGACCGCGCAATTGTCCGTTAAAGTCACGCAGTGTCGAATCGCAAAATAGGCCCTGGTCAGGAAGGGGGTAAAATCTTCCGGGGCTTAAGTGGTTAAAAGCTGTGTACTAATAATCAGATTATTGTACGATTGCTTCGAAATCTGTATTTTTCTAACTATTTTCTGAACGTGTGTACAGGCCATTAGTCTGCTAAAAAATGTTACCTTGGTTTTACATGTTATGTTTGAATACTAGTCAAATGATATGTTTATCTGTCACAGCAGCGCCATACCTGTCCACAATGCTGTGCGTTTAAAGACACTTCTTCACTGTAACGAGATAAAGAGTGATAGAAAGCAAATAACACAGTGGATGTCTAAGGTATTTTATGGCCTGTGTACATCCCACCTCATAATAACACTAAAAGTGTGGTTTTAATATAATTTTCACAAGAAGAAAAAAAAATAAAAAACACAAGAAAACACCTCATCATTTCTCCCCAAGAACAGGAGCTTTTGTTTAAAAAAGGATGTGGAATAAATAAAAGTGCCAGGGCAATATATTGGATTTACTGATTAGATTCTAATATATTTAGTAGCATTAAGCACGCCATAACAAAGCAGCTCTGTTCTGAGGAATGTAATACAAAGTATGAGTTGCGGCCTACTAAATTTGCTTCGTTTTCCAGGCCTGTGCGTTCCACAAGATGCACATCTACCCTGAGTCACAATGAAATTTATGAAGAGCAAGCGTAACTAGGGAAAAAATGTTAACTTTGGCCCACTAAATGGTAATGACGTGTTTTTACTAATCGCCAAATGTTGTTCTTCCCTATCACTTCATAATTATCTGCTCGCTCTGACAAATTTAATCGCAGGCAATGAGAATACCATAAATACAAATAAGTATGTGTGCTCACATGAGGGACATCATGGGCTCTGCCTGAAACAGACCATGTTGTGTCTGCTCCATTTGCCCGAGACGTAGGCCACAGCTCAGTGCTGGTTCCCCCCCCCCCCCCCGTAACCTCTTGGGAACCGTCCATCTCTCCTGTGGCTCTGTCCCATAACCACATCTGGCAGCTTCCTGGCAGTAATCTCACCCTTTGCCTAGGGGCTTCATGATAATTCTCCTGAATCTAGCATTAATTTCCAGGCTCACAGTAATTGGCACACATCAGATGAGATGAAAAAGGGGACAGAGGTCCATGAAATAAAGTCAACATGTAGGATTGTTGAACTGTACCAATTTACAGAAAGAACTGCAAGAGAGCCCAACTTTTTTTTTTTTTACTTACTGGAATTAAAATGAAAAATTCTATATACAATAAATAAAACTGGATCTATGTTTTTTTTAGTGTAAGGGAAATTAGCAGTTATGTGTAGTAAACAACGTTAATCTTCAAGAAAAGATTTAATGAAGGATTTCATTAAACAAATATTTATAGCTCACTCTCTCTCTCTGTTTCTCTCTATCTCTCCCTGTCTATATATGTCATTTTTATCGTTATTTACTAATTTTATTTATTATTCTATAAGGCCCCTTTCACACTTGAAGTCTGTCGGCGGACTCCGTTTTTCTTAGCGGGGGATCGACCTGCCGATCCCCCGCTGAGCAGGCAGATGGCAGCTCTGTCTCTGCGCTGTGTGCGGAGCCAGAGCTGTCATGTCCCCGCTGTTCTCTATGGGGGAATCGGATGAGAACGGACCGCCTGTCAATTCTCATCTGATCCCATCCGATCCGCTGGAAGGACGGTTTCCATCCGTCCAGATTTGACGAACCGGATCGGATGTCCACTGACATCCGATGCCACATAGAGATGCATGGGGTGACCATTCAGATCCGCCTAAAAAACTGACAGGCAGATCTGAACGGTCCGCTAGTGTGAAAGGGACCTTAATAGATAATACATCTATGTTTATATTTACCCAAAAATAGTTTCTGACTAAACATCTGCAATTTTTTTCCATTTTAGATTTTTAAGCCGATATATCAAGGGCCGATCTGCACTTTCCGTGATATATCGGAATCAGACAGCCACCAAGGTGGCCGATATTACCGATATTTCGGAAAGTGCTTGTACCGGAGTGATACCTGCAGCTAGAGGCATCACCCCGGTACCGGCGTCCATAGCCGACGGTTGGCTGTTTTGTAATGACAACCGATGCGGCTGAGAAGCCGCTCGGCTGTCATTACAAGGAGTGGAAGGGGATTGCCCCCCACCTTCTGCTGCCTTCCGCGGCTCGCCCGGGTCTACTGTCCCACCGGGAGGCCCGGGCAACCAGCCTATACGGCCGCCGAAGACCCAATCAAAGCCGCATTCGGCTCTTATCGGGTCTCCATGCAAAAACCCAGAAGTGATGTCATGACATCACTTCCAGGTACTGGCGCCAGATTCAAAAAAATTACAGCATTCTAAACAGCCAAACTTGACGTTTTGAATGCTTTTAAGTGCAGAGGAGGGGTTTCGGGGTCCCAGATCCCTCCACAAGAGTACCTGTCAAAAAAAAAAAAAATGTAAATATCGGTGCATATCGGCGGATACCGATATGCATTGGCCAAAATATCGAAAAACCGATATCGGTCGATCACTACTTTTAACATATTTTCAAGAACAGATATATATATATATATATATATATATATATATATATATATATATATTTACAGTATCTCACAAAAGTGAGTACGCCCCTAACATGTTTGTAAATATTTTATTATATCTTTTCATGTAACAACACTGAAGAAATGACAGTTTGCTACAATGTAACGTAGTAAGTGTACAGCTTGTATAACAGTGTATATTTGCTGTCCCCTCAAAATAACTCAACATACAGCCAATAATGTTTAAACCGCTGGCAACAAAAGTGAGTACACCCCTAAGTGAAAATGTCCAAATTGGGCTCAAAGTGTCAATATTTTGTGTGGCCACCATTATTTTCCAGCACTGCCTTAACCCTCTTGGGCATGGAGTTCACCAGAGCTTCACAGGTTGCCACTGGAATCCTCTTCCACTCTTCAATGATGACTTTATGGAGCTGGTGGATGTTAGAGACCTTGCACTCCTCCACCTTCTGTTTGAGGATGCCCCACAGATGCTCAATAGGGTTTAGGTCTAAAGACATGCTTGAACAGTCCATTACCTTTACCCTCAGCTTCTATAGCAAGGCAGTGGTCATCTTGGAGGTGTGTTTGGGGTCGTTATCATGTTGGAATACTGCCCTGTGGCTCGGTCTCCAAAGGGAAGGGATCATGCTCTGCTTCAGTATGTCACAGTACATGTTGGCATTCATGGTTCCCTCAATGAACTGTAGCTCCCCAGTGCCAGCAGCAGTCATGCAGCCCCAGACCATAACACTCCCACCACCATGCTTGACTGTAGGCAAGATACATTTGTCTTTGTGCTCCTCACCTGGTTGCCGCCACACACGCTTGACACTATCTGAACCAAATAAGTTTATCTTGGTCTCATCAAACCACAGGACAAGGTTCCAGTAATCCATGTCCTTAGACTGTTTGTCTTCAGCAAACTGTTTGCAGGCTTTCTTGTGCATCATCTGTAGAAGAGGTTTCCTTCTGGGAGGACAGCCATGCAGACCAATTTGATGCAGTGTGCGGTGTATAGTCTGAGCACTGACCCCCCCCCCCCCCCCCCACACACACACACACACACCCTTTCAACCTCTGCAGCAATGCTGGCAGCACTCATACATCTATTTCCCAAAGACAACCTCTGGATATGATGCTGAGCATGTGCACTCAACTTCTTTAGTCGACCATGGCGAGACCTGTTCTGAGTGGAACCTGTCCTGTTAAACCACTGTATGGTCTTGACCACTGTGCTGCAGCTCAGTTTCAGGGTCTTAGCAATCTTCTTATAGAGCCCTAGGACATCTTTATATGGAGCAACAATTCTTTTTTTCAGATCCTCAGAGAGTTCTTTGCCATGAGGTGCCATGTTGAACTTCCAGTGACCAGTATGAGAGAGTGAAAGTGATAAGACCAAATTTAACACACCTGCTCCCCATTCATACCCGAGACCTTGTAACATTAATGAGTCACATGACATCGGCGAGGGAAAATGGCTAATTGGGCCCAATTTGGACATGTTTGCTTAGGGGTGTACTCACTTTTGTTGCCAGCGGTTTAGACATTAATGGCTGTGTGTTGAGTTATTTTGAGGGGACAGCAAATTTACACTGTTATACAAGCTGTACACTCACTTCTTTACATTGTAGCAAAGTGTAATTTCTTCAGTGTTGTCACATGAAAAGATAGAATAAAACATTTACAAAAATGTGAGGTGTGTACTCACTTTTGTGAGATACTGTATATATATATATATATATATATTTATATATATATATATATATATATATATATATATATATATACACACAAACTGCTCAAAAAAATTAAAGAAACACTTTTTAATCAGAGTATAGCATCAAGTCAATTAAACTCCAGGCATATTGATCTGGTCAGTTAAGTAGCAGAGGGGGTTGGTAATCGGTTTCAGCTGCTTTGGTATTAATGAAATTAACAACGGGTGCACTAGATGAGAATCAATGAGACGCCCTCCAAAACAGGAATGGTTGGAGGAAACTGACAAATTTTCTTCCCTACTCATCTTTTCTGACTGTTTTTCACTAGATTTGAATTTGGCTAGGGTCAGTGTCACTACTGGAAGCATGAGGCGATACCTGGACCCTATAGAGGTTGCAGAGGCAGTCCCACTCCTCCAGGATGGCACATCAATACATGCTCTTGCCAGAAGGTTTGCTGTGTATCCCAGCATATTCTGAAGAGCATGGAAGAGATTTTAGGAGACAGGCAGTTACTCTAGGAGAGCTGGACAGGGCCATAGAAGGTCCTTAACCCATCAGCAGGACCAGTATTAGCTTCATTGTGCAAGGAGGAACAGGATCAGCACTGCCAGAGCCCTTTAAAACGACCTCCAGCAGGCTATTGGTGTGAATGTGTCTGACTAAACAATCAGAAACAGACTTCATGAGGATGGCCTTAAGGCCCAACATCCTCTAGCTGGCCCTGTGCTCACTGCCTGGCACAGTGGAGCTCGATTGGCATTTGCCATTGAACACCAGAATTGCCAGGTCTTCCACTGGTGCTCTGTGCTTTTCACATATGAGAGCATGTTCATTCTGAGCACATGTGACAGACATGAAAGGGTCTGGAGAAGCCGTGGAGAACATTATGCTGCCATTTTTCAGCATGACTGGTTTGGTGGTGGGTCAGTGATGGTTTGGGGAGGCATATCCATGGAGGGACGCACAGACCTCTACAGGCTAGACAATGGCACCCTGACTGCCATTAGGTATTGGGATGAAATCTTTAGACCCATTGTCAGACCCACGCTGGTACAGTGGGTCCTGGGTTCCTCCTGGTGCACAACAATGCCTGGCCTCATGTGACGAAAGTATGCAGCCAGTTCCTGGAGGATGAAGGCATTAATTCCATTGAATGGCCCCCACACTCGCCTGACCTAAATCCAATAGAACACCTCTGGGACATTATGTTTTGGTCCATATGTTGCCACCAGGTTGCACCTCAGTCTGTTCAGGAACCCAGTGATCCCCTGGTCCAGATCTGGGAGGAAATACCCCAGGACACCATCTGTCGTCTCAAAAGGAGCATGCCCTGACATTGTCAGGCATGCATAAAAGCAAGTGGGGGGGCCATACAAACTACAGAGTACCAATTTGAGTTGCTGTAATGAAATTTCAGCAAAATGGACTAGCCTGCTGCATAATTTTTTCACTTTGATTTTCGGGTTGTCTTTGAATTCAGGCCTCTGTAGGTTGATAATTTTCATTTCCGTCAAACGAAGTGGAAACCTTTCATTCTAACACATTACCCAGTCCATATCAGTATAGATATCCAGCATGATATTTTTTCCAATTGAGATCTGATGTGTTTTCAAAGAGTTCCTGAGCAGTGTATATATGTATATACTTATTTTTTTGAAGCCTGTCTGCTTGGCATAATCCAGTGGTGTAGTGGTTAGCACTTTCACCTAGCAGCAAGAGGGTCGCTGGTTAGAATCCCAATCACGACACTATCTGCCTGGAGTTTGCATGTTCTCCCTGTGCCTGCATGGGTTTCCTCCGGGCACTCCAGTTTCCTCCCACACTCCAAAGACATGCTGGTAGGTCAATTGGACCCTGTATAAAAATATATGTATGTGTGTATGTATGTGAGTTAGGGACCTTAGATTGTAAGCTCCTTGAGGGCAGGGACTGATGTGAATGTGCAATGTATATGTAAAGCGCTGCGTAAAATTGACAGCGCTATATAAGAACCTGAAATAAATAATAAAAAAATGGTTTCAAATGGGTTTTTTTAACGGGAGTTGATGTCACGAAAAATGCACCTGGATTATGTCACCCGTACAATGCCCCAAGCCAGTTGTGTATTTTATTTTCTAAGTGGTCGCTGACTCTATACAAGATGTTCAGTAGTTATTTTAGAGTCTGCTAACCGATTTGTGAAGGTTAAATTGGTAGTGTGGGTAATGTATTTCAATCTGAAAACCAGTCAACAGAAATGCAGTTTTCGTTTGCTTGACTGGTGAACGGTTGTGACAGATCGCAGTGAGATTGATTCCAGTTCCTGCCCGAACAGCTTAATAATCTGCTTCCTATAGCTGGGCCATATCAAAGGTGAAGTGAGGACGGAGAAGAAAAAAAAAAAAGTATTGTGCTTGAAAGGTACTGCTCTTTTGACACACTGCTCTGACAACGGTGATCTATAAATGTGGCAGTGTCAGACATACTGTCACTTTTTCTGCGACGGACCAGACTGTGTCATATCCTGAAACAAAATGACTTATTGCGACCTCTAAAATTCTAGGCTGCTTTTGAACAATGCCAAAAACAGAAGGGACATGGCCCCTGGTTAATGGCTCTGGAGGGTGGTGAGATGAAGAAGCTGGCACAACCACATTAACTTCATGATAGTTCCATCAATAAATGGAAGGGAATACATTATGAGACAATAATTCTATTTAACTGACATTTTATATTTAAGGTCACAAAAGGAAATATATACATTTTCTATATCATTTGTGGTGTAGTTACTGGCGGCAGGCAAAGGCTCACAGCAATGAAGGGAGTCTAAGATGTGAACAGATATTTCTCTTGCTCTCCTACAAAGGATTGGGCTTGCCCTAAGGTTGTGGCTTTTGGTTTTTCTTTTAGGCAGGAGTTAATTGGCAAACTAGAACCAAATAGGATATAGGGCAGAGATAGCCATGGCCACTTTATTAGATACACCTGATCAATCGCTTGGTAGAACAAATTGCTAATCAGCAAATCACATGGCAGCAACTCAATTATTTTAGGCATCTAGTCATTATAAAGTTGACTTGATGAAGTTCATACCAAGCATCAGAATGGGGAAGAAAGGGGATTTAAGTGACTTTGAACGTTGCATGGTTATTGGTGCCAGACAGGTTGGTCTGAGTATTTTAAAAACTGCTGATCTACTGGGATTTTCACGCACAACCATCTCTAGGGTTTACAGAGAATAGTAGGAAAAAGAGATAATATCCAGTGAGCGGCAGTTGTGTTGACAAAAATGTTTTGTTGATGTCAGAGGTCAGGGGAGAATGGGCAGACTGGTTTGAGATACTAGAAAGGCAACAGTAACTCAAATAACCACTCGTTACAACCAAGGTATGCAGAATACCATCTCTGAATGCACAACACATTGAACCTTGAAGCAGAAGGGCTACAGTAGCAGAAGGACACCCCGGGTGCCACCCCTGTTAACTAAGAACAAGAAACTACAATTCGCACAGGCTCACCAAAATTGGACAATAGAAGATTGGAAAAATGTTGCCTGGTCTGATGAGTCTCAATTTCAGCGGCGACATTCAGATGGTGGGGTCAGAATTTGGCATAAGCAACATGAAAGCATGGATAAATCCTGCTTGGTATCAACTGTTCAGGCTGGTGGTGGTGTAATGGTGTGGGGAATATTTTCTTGGCACACTTTTGGCCCCTTAATACCAATTGAGCATTGTTTAAATGCCATGGCCTACCTACTCTACCATTGTTGCTGACCATGTCCATCCCTTTATAACTACAGTGTACCCATCTTCTGATGGCTCCTTCCAGTAGGATAATGTACCATGTCACAACGCTCAAATCATCTCACCACTGGTTTCTTGAACATGACAATGAGGTCACTGTACTCCAATGGCCTCCACAGTCACCAGATCTCAATCCAATAGAGCACCTTTGGGATGTGGTGGAACTGGAGATTCACATCATGGATGTTCAGCCAACAAATCTGCAGCAACTACGTAATGCTGTCATGTCAATGTGGATCAAAATCTCTGAGGAATGTTTCCAACACTATGTTGAATCTATGCCACAAAAAGTTAAGGCAGTTCTGAAGGCCAAAGGGGGCCCAACCCCGTACTATCAAGGTGTACCTAATAAAGTGTCTGGTAAGTATACAGTCTGTTTTTAGACCAAGGGTCAATATCCGAATTATAGTCTATGTGACCAGGAGTGACCAGGAAGCATGAACAGGAGTCAAGTAGAGTCATAGGAAGCTGGTAGCATGAGTTAAAGAGACCCTGTCACCAGAGCATACATTTCAACAAAAAGCTTCCTTAAGATCTTAGATGTTATGTTATTAACCTGTAAAAGTCACCAATGTGTGGATGCCTAAAAACCCCAAGACTGCTGCTGGGTGAAACCAACTTGGATGTAATTTTAACAGACTCTAGTGACACTATATAATGTTCTACTTCTTGTCCAGCTGCTACATTAAAAGTTATATAGGGAGGCATAGGGGAGCAAGGCCACACAAGTAATTCAATTCTTCCTGCATGGAGGAAGGGGGCAGTAGTAGGGAACTGACTCTCCGGGGTGACATTTTTTACCAAGTTTACAAGAACATTACAGTTCAATATAAAAACCATAATGAAAATTAAATAAGTTACAATACTTCATTTTCTGTGCTTTTACTTGAAATTTTTTTTAAGGTTGGTGACAGGGTCCCTTTAGGCTAAATTGTATCAAAGAAGGATCTATTGAGACCGAACTCCGGGGAAATGCATAAAACACAGTTATGTGTTGATTACAAAATATTAACTGTATTTTTAAATGCAAGTTTTAATACCTCATTTTTTCTTGGTTTCAGCATCTTTCTATACTCTATACCAGTGATGGCGAACCTTGGCATCCCAGATGTTTTGGAACTACATTTCCCATGATGCTTATGCACTCTGCAGTGTAGTTGAGTATCATGGGAAATGTAGTTCCAAAACATCTGGGGTGCCAAGGTTCTCCATCACTGCAGTCTACACAATGGACCTCAGATTAGGAAAGGGAAGGGCAAAACAGGATAGGTTAGCAGGAAACATTCTTGACAAATGAAGAGTGCAGAAGGATGACTCATCACTATGCTTCTGCTGTAAATTCACTGTCCAATCACAAGCTGGTGGCAGGTAGGTGACCAAGCCGTATCGCTTAGTAGGGATGTTACCTTTCTGGTTCACATTACCACTCTAGCTCAGGATATTAATAGGTTGCTTTTCCAGCTGAATGTAGGGTTCAAACATGTACGTATATAATGTTGTGTTAGGGTCCAAAGGGTTCCCAGTGTTCAATTAATTGATATCTACAGAGCTTTGTTTGCTGAAAGCTAATTTGTCCTGCTGCAAAGCTCTATGTGATTACTAGGGCAGCCATTGTTCAAGCCACATTTTGCATTTTTTATGTTATAGCAGTAAATTTTAAATGTTTAACCAAATCATTGCATGGAATCTAGAATGTATTCAGTGAATTCAGGGATGGCTGCCTACATTGCAGACTTGTCTGGTGTTTTCCTTAAAGCGGTAGTATACCCCTTTTTTGACTTTTAAATACAGGTAAGCCTATAATAAGGCTTACCTGTAGGTACAGTTAATATCTCCTAAACCTGCATGGTTTAGGAGATATTACCACTGCATGCAGCCGCTGACGAGTGCGGCGCATGCGCTCTGAAGGTCCGGTGGACCTTCAGAGTTCCTTGCCGGAAGTTGCCAGAAAATTACTCCCGCACGCATGTGCGGGAGTGACGTCATCGCGGCTCCGGCCACTCACAGTGATGGAGCCGCCGAACCCGGAAGAGACCCCGAGGGATCATGTCCGCTCCCACAGCAGTGTCCGGGGGTCCGTGTCGGGGCTTCGTTCTAAGGTACGTTTTTCATAATGAGCTAGTATGCGATGCATACTAGCTCATTATGCCTTTGTCTTGCAGGGTTTTTTTTTTTTTCATAAGAGTATACTACCGCTTTAATAGCCAGCTTCAATAGAAAAAAAAGAATATTGGTACTATTCCATTGGCATGGTATAATCTGGAATTCCCCTATAGATTTAAAAGCTTCCCCTCCAAACATTCTCTTGTATAAATTCACATTGGATTAATAACCCTTAAAAAAGACATTTCTTGTCCTTATGTTAGGCCGTTGCTTCTGTTTTTTTCCTTAAGACTCCTTGTCCTGAACAAGACATGCATAGCCAGCTGCTGAACTCTATGTGAACTTGCCCATGTAAGCCTTAGCAAGTGAGCTTAACCTATAACTTCCTTTACGAGTTACATACAGTACATAATTCTCTCTAGTAAATTCTCAAGTCATCTGCCTGGGTTGGTGTTTAACTTTGTAACAAAGCCCTCATCTGAAATAACTGAATGTGCTCCTCATTTTCACCACTTTGTAAAATGTGCCACAACCCTTAAGAAGCTTGGATTATACCTAATGGGTAAAAAAGAAAAAAAATGTCAAATGGATGTCAGAGGTCATGAAAGAGATATACATAAGGCAGCTTGAAGTCAAGTCTAGAAACTTCTGAAACAAGTTCAGAAACTTTTTGAAAACCTCTCATAGGATTGGAACTTTGTAGGGCTCTGCAAGTCCAGAACCCTAAATTAGATTTCCCTAAATCCTCATTCTCCTCTTTACTATTGGTTCATCCTTGCGATGGATAGTCTCTTTACCAATAGTTAGGAGTAGGAGGTAGGAAGGGATAGGATCAAGAAAAACTACAGAAACAAAAGTCACCAATTCCATGTTAGATGACGCCGTAGCCTGCGATGCATAGATGCTTCCATGTATGATTAGAACCTTGTAGAACTCCCCAAGCCTGAACATCTAATATGTGTTTATCTCAGACCGCCATTGTCTTATTTTTACTATTGGCCTATTATTGTGATGGATAGTCTCCCTACCAATAGTTAGGCATAGGAGGTAGAAAAAGATAGCCCATACAAATCTTTAGAAACTGAAGTCTTCAATCACATATTAGAGTTCCCTGCAGCCAAAATAAATAGGTGCCTGCGTGTAAAATCAAGCCTGGGACTCTCAACGTCTTTGCCTCAAACCCCCAATCTCTGGTCTTTATTATTGGTCTATCCTTGTGATGGATAGTCTGTTTACCAATAATAATTAGGCATGGGAGGCAGGAAGAGATAGGACCAAGAAAAATTATGGAAACTGAAGTAATAAATTATATATTGGGACTCGTTCACAATAACCCTCATGCTAAAATGCCAGTAGGCTGGTGTCTGTGAGGGGTAATGTTTTGCATAGTTACCTTTATCAAAATGTCACAAAATGACATTCCACCTAAAGGCTAAAAGCAGACTTCCTTCACTTTAGTAGGTTTCTTTGTACCAAGTTAGCCCAAATGAACTATTCTCTCCCCTAATGGCCCATACAAACGATCCGAAAATCAGACGTAACATACAGCTTTCTAAGCGTTTGTACAATAATCTTATCGTTAGTACACAGCTTTCAAGAGCCAATTATGACAGTTCATCCGATATTATCCGATCAGACAAGCATGAAAATGTTTTCCGTACGATACCAGATCGTACGATTTTCATTTAATCAGTACAGTTATCGTTTGAAGATACAATGCAAATACACTACAACACATTACATCACTTCCAATTTTTCTATTCTGTTGTATGAGAATTTTCATAACTTTAGTAACCTCTCCATTTTCGGTATGCAACTAGCATGCAAAAAAAAAAAAAAAAAAAAAACAGACGACCTGTCATTTGATTTTTGGATCATGTGTATGGGCCATAAGTGATGCGGCTGCTGTGAGTGCTGTATAATACTATACGAATACTATACGCATTCTTCCAACCTGTTGGTGGCTCTATGCCATTGTTGCAAGTGTAGAGGACTCTGTTAAGGGAGTTGTTCCCTTAACCTGGGAACACACAGATCAAAATTCAACAGGTCCAGAAGGGAATTTCGATCTATATGTAGCCTTCTATATTTGACAGAAGCCGATGGCTAGATCAGTTTCTGTTGAACGGACCCGCTGAGCAGTGTATCCTGACAGCAAATAGTTCCCACTGTCAGAATACAATGTCCCAGTGGGGGGAATTCCTGAAACAACCTCTCTGACTGAAGGAAAAAAACGAACCATGTATACCCAGTTTTATGGATTCCATCTGCTTCTCAGAGATGACTCTCAAGATCTCAGGTGGCTATCTTGATAAGGTCCTTATAAAAAGGATCTCCTGCATATACCTAGAGTGGGTGGTAGGTCAAGGACAGGTACCCAGTGTTTCGAAAAAGAGAATAGTGCAGGGAAAGGTCCCTGGTAAGTAAGGTCAGAACAGGGACAACTCCTGCAGTGTGGGAATTTTCCGGTGACCAGAGTAGGAATGTGAGGTTATACCTGACAGCAGTACAGTGCTGGCCCATTACATGAAAAACCACTACCCCTCCAGTTTGGTTGAGTACTTCCCAGCCATTCAGAGAAAGCCTTGTTTTTTTTTTTTTTTATCAGTGAACACAAGGCTTCCTCTAATTGGCTGAAGTAGAAAAGAGGCCAGATGATGTCACAATGGTTTCTATGGGCCCCAACATTGAGCCTGCGCTGATCAATGCAGATCAACGTAGTTTAACTGACATGGAGTGAATGGGCCTTTGGAGCCTTCTGGGCTTTAGAGCTTTTTGCATGGTGTTCTGAAGAGACATCAAGAACTGAGGGGTAAGCTCATCTGCAACTACATTGTCTAAAAACATTATGGAATACATCCAGGAGGTGGTAGGACTTCCACATTTATTAATACAAGACAGTAGAAGGAAATAAGACAGTTGTTGGAAAAGGTAATATGTTATTATCGGGTGAGCCCAAAAAACTCAAAGTAAAGGACTTTAAAGGTGGGTGGTCTCCCAAAGAAACATTGCCACCAACTTAAAAACAATCAGCTTTATTCCATAATTGTTTTAAAGAAAAACATTTAAGGGGTATATAAACCCCTTATTTCCAACTAAAACAGATAGCATGATTGTTTAGAACATCAACCCAATAGTTAATTAAAAAACAAAACGCTAAGTCCCAAAACTTATAATATGGCACCAAATATATAACTGTTTCAATTTGAAATATATGAAACCATAAATATTCCACAGTAAATCCCAACACATTTTGCCCGGAAAAGGGGCTTTTTTTCAGGGGAATGGTTTGGGTTATGTTCTGTCAGTTTAAAACACGTCAAGTATGTCATGTAAGCCCACCCACTTCCGAATTGTGTCTTGAACATGGCCAAGGCAGCCATCCTCACAATGGGGTTATTCACTTCATCATAGAAAGTGACCCTTACTGCTTTTATCCAGGGGTGCATTGTAGAGCCCCCTGTTAAATATTGCAAATTCCCAGGAGTTCTCAATGTGGTCCTCTAAATACAGAATATAAAAAATAATTGACGTCTTGGCTGTCCGAGCGGAGGAGGGCCAGACCAAATTCATAAAGAAGTCCATAAAAGGTGTAGCGCACTGCCTAAGGAGCCGCAAGTAAACTGGGGTCTCCCACTATGCACAGCCGGGCACACTGAATCTTCACAGGCACACTTGAGTCAGAGAACAGTCTGTGACTTTATTTATTTTTTTTCATTGAGGGTAAAAACTCAGATAGGGATGGTTATGGGATGCCATTTTGACTTCAAAAACAAACTTCAGGGACAACTCTTCCTATATATAGTTTCTATATACAGCTCTATGCATAGCTCCACTTCTTCCTCCAGCACTCGCTTGCAGAACCCAACTGGAGCACTGTGAATATCTGACAGTCCTTCAGTCAGATCAAAGCAGTGGCCCATTACAGGCAGGAACCTGAGGCCCCTTAGTTATGAATTTCAGTGTCCAGTTTGCATCACTCCTGTGGCTACTGATCCCAGCACCACCTCTTCAGGCACTGTCAACCCACCTGGCTGCAGCTGCCCTTTCACTAGCCCTCCAGGCTAACTTCTCCCCACAGTCCTCCAGACTGACACTCCCCAGCCCACCCAGCTGACTTTCAGGAGATCTCCCAGACTTGCTGACCTTCTCCTGCTGTCCTCTTTCCTTGCTCCTTTGCCTCCAGGAAGGGCTTCCTCTGAGTGTTTTGGTAGGATCCTACCAGCACTCCATCTCCATCTTTCACCCCACTGCCCCTGCTGGCATGACTCATGAGGTGGCCTGCCCCCTGCCAGCCCTTTACTTATTTATGAGGCCCTCAAAAATATTCCAAACAGCTCCTCCTAATTAGGGATGATCGAACGGTTTCGGGTCGACCATCGGTTCAACCCGAACATTGACTGTTCGAAATTCGGCAACCAGAACCGACCAAAATGCAATGGGACAGGAACTGGGCTTTAAAAGCCCGTGATTGGACCAGAACCATCAGTAAAAGCCAATTGAGGGGGCAGGAGGATGCTAGGAATGTGATTGGAGTGACTAGGGGGTCCAGAGGCCAATCAGTAGTGAATACGCCCCCCCAGTATATAAGATAGCCCCGCCAAATCTCTAGCATTGTAATACAGGGCTGTGGAAGAGGGTGGAAGCAGTTCTGTTACTCCTGCTTCAAAAGTGTCATTTAGCAATTATCAGTGTGAGGAAAGGGGTATCTAGTGTACTATTTTCCACTATAGTTAGATTCAATAATCTAGTTTCTGTAGGGAAAGTGTTAAGTGTCAGGGTGATTGTAGTGTAGTGTAGGGTTAACTGACTCTAAATGCTATGGCAGGGAGACCAAATTCTTCCATTTCAGGGTGACCGCCATAGAAAAAAGATCGTTTGTATTAGAATTAAAGTAGAGCAGGGTAGTGGCTCCGCTCCTGTCACACCCGGCCGTTTTTGTTGCAGGCGTTTATTGGGCTTTTTTGTGGACATCTTTGGAGGCAGGCATGACATCTGAACTTCTGTGTAGGGGTATATATACACATACACATATATAGGTGTGAAAGTAGCAGAACCCTATGCCTGCGGTAATGAAATTATTTGCAGGCATAGGGCTCTGCTCCTATCACACCTATATGTGTGTATGTGTATAAATACATATATGTGTGTGTGTATATATATATATATATATATATACCCCTATACAGAAGTTCAGATGTTATGCCTGCCTCCAAAGACGCCTAAAAAATACCCAAAAAAACACTTGCAACAACACACCTGGGCGTTTTTGTTGAAGGCGTTTTTTTGGGCATTTTTTGGCCGTCTTTGGAGGCAGGCATAACATCTGAACTTCTGTGTAGGGGTATATATACACACATACACACATATAGGTGTGAAAGTAGCAGAACCCTATGCCTGCGCTAATGAAATTATTTGCAGGCATAGGGCTCCGCTCCTATCACACCTATATGTGTGTATGTGTATATATACATATAAGTGTGTGTGTATATATACCCCTATACAGAAGTTCAGATGTTATGCCTGCCTCCAAAGACGCCCAAAAAATGCCCAAAAAACATCTGCAACAAAAACGCCCAGGTGTGTTGTTGAAGGTGTTTTTTTTGGGCATTTTTTTGGGCGTCTTTGGAGGCAGGCATAACATCTGAACTTCTGTATAGGGGTATATATACACACACACTTATATGTATATATACACATACACACATATAGGTGTGATAGGAGCGGAGCCCAATACCTGCAAATAATTTCATTAGCGTAGGCATAGGGTTCATGTGTCACACCGATCTCTGTGTGCCTTTCACAGAGCCTTCCCCCCACAGTTATGGCCCTTTTCCACTGCAAGTACCGTCTCAGCTCCACTCAGCACTGTTTGGACCTGCTCGGCTCAGTTTGCTTTTCCACTGCGTGGTACGAGTCGGCACCTTTCAGCACTGTATAGGCTCTACTCAGCTCGGTTTGCTTTTCCACTAAAGTAGTAAGTGGGTGGGATTACAACGATTCTCTGACTAATCAGTGACTAGTATTGACAAACAATCAAGGCTGCATGCAAAGGATTGTGGGATATGGTATAGGTACGGACCGCTTGGAACCACAACCGAGGTGGTACTGTTTAAGCGAGCCGTTCCGAGCCATACCATGTAGTGGAAAAGCGCCACTGTACCAAACCATACCAAACCGTTCTGACACGTACCATGCGGTACCATGCAGTGGAAAAGCGCCTAGCACATTTAGGAATAAATGTAACCCTTTGATCACTCAGAGTATTAACCCCTTCCCTGCCAGTGTCATTTATACAGTAACAGTGCATATTATTTAGCACTGATTACTGTAGTAATGTCACTGGTCCCCAAAAAGTGTCAAAAATGTCAGTTAGGGGTCCAATCTGCTCGCAGCAATGTCGCAGGCCCGCTAAAAATCTCTGATTGTGGCCATTACTAATAAAAAATAAATTAATTAAAAAAAGTCCAAAAATCTATCCCATAGTTTGTAAACGCAATATCTTTTGCGCAAACCAATTAAAATACGCTTTTTGGAATTTTCTTGTACCAAAAATATGCAGCAGAATACAAATCGGCCTAAACCGATAAAAATGTTTTATTTTTTTTAATGTTTTTGTTGTGAATGTTTTATAGCAGAAAGTAAAAGAAAATGTGTTTTTTTTTTCTTTCAAACATTGTCGCTCTTTTTTTGTTTAGAGCCGGTTCACACTGAGGCGATCCGACTTCGAGGGGCGACCTGTGAAGTCGCGGTGCACGGCGTGCACCACGACTTTGGCGCGACTTGCAGGGACTTCACATAATGGAAGTCAGTGCAAGTCGCTCCCACGTCGCCCCAAAGTAGTACAGAACCCTTGTACTAAGTCGGAGCGACTTGTGTCGCTCCTAGTAGAACGGGTCCTGTGCTAATCAATGACAAGTTGCCTGACAAGTCACGCTAGTCTGAATGGGGTCTAGCGCAAAGTCTAAAAACTGCTGAGGTGATCAAATACCACCAAAAGAAAACTTTATTTGTGGGAAAAATAGAACATACATTGTATTTGGGTACAGCGTCGCACGACCGCGCAATTCTTAGTTAAAGTAACATAGTGCCGAATTGCAAAAAAATGGCCTGGTCATTAAGGGGGTAAAACCTTCTGGAGCTGAAGTGGTTAAGGTGCCCATCTAATAGTTTTTTGAAATGGTTAGTTGGCAGAAGAAACATGTTTGTAGACCTAAACCCTGGCAATTTAACCATTGCATGTCACTGAGCTGTTTTCTGGGTCAGGAACTCAAACTGTTCCTTACTTGAATAGACTTCCAATGCAATAGTTAAATGTGGAAGCAAGGAGTGAAGTGATCAGTGACATCATGTAGCTATTTCTGTTGATAAGAACACAACACAAATTCCTTAGCTGCTGGAAGGAGAACTGAGGTGGAGTTTAAAGCCTTACACTTCTCCAGGGTCCAATGAACTTTCTTAAATCAGCCCTAAATGAAAACATTTTTCTTTTCATTATTTATAATTGTGACATTTTGCAAAGATAAGCACTTTTATATGAATGTGTTTATTTGCTTCTTTTTCTCCTCTTTGCTTTTTACTCATAATGCGCCTAACCCTTTATGTGATGATAGAACTATTACCTCCGCTATAAAGGTAGAAGAGTATATGTCACCGCTAATTATAACCTTGTGTACTGATGAGCAATCCCATAACATTCAAATAAAAGGTCATTTTGTTGCTAATATCCCCCTTAGCGTGAAGTTCTTTGTTAATGTTTTGTTCCTTCCCATTGTGCTACCTATCCAGCTTCACAACCCAAAATTACATTAACCACTCCAGCTCCGGAAGGTTTACCCCCCCCTTTATGACCAGGCCATTTTTTGCCATGCGGAACTGCGTTACTTTAACTGACAATTGCGCAGTTGTGCAGCGATGCCTGTATCCAAATTAAATTTATGTATATTTTTCTCACACATAGAGCTTTCTTTTGGTGGTATTTGTGCGACAATTCCGAAAACAAAAAAAAAAAACAATATTTTTCACATTCTGCTATATAACATTCCCAAAAAACATTTTAACATTTTAGGCCAATTTGTTTTCTGTTCCATATTTTTGGTAAAAAAAAATCGCAATAAGCGTATTTTCATTGGTTTGCGGAAAAGTTATCGCGTCTACTAACTACGGGGAAGATTTATATCATTTTTTATTGTTTTTTTTTTTTTTTTACTAGTAAAACCAATGCACTCAGCTGTCCCATGATCCAGTGCTGTCCTCACCCGACCAGTTTCTTCACCTGTTTTTGGTCTCTGGCATCCTATTTGTGGCTTTGCAGTAGGCTGCTAACTGCGTTTGTGCTCTCATGGTCCCGCAGCTTTTTAGGGCCTGTGACATGTCCCAGAAGACTGTGAGGGAAGGAGGGGAGGCCTCAGCATGGCGATCCAACTGGAAGTGTGCTTAGGTATCGGTCAAAACCAGGTACCCACTACCTCATCCAAAAACAAAGTGCCAAATGTAAAAGAACAATGGAGAGAAGGAGAAAGAACAGAATTTCCCCTTTTGGGTGAAGCTCCGCTTTAATTACTCAGGGGCCAGGCCAATGTGGCCACTCATCACATTTATGGCACTTTTCCACTGCAAGTACCGGCTCGGCTCCACTTGGCCCTGCCTGGCCCTGCTTGGCCCGGTTTGGTTTTCCACTGCATGGTACCGCATGGTACGGTGTTGGAACAGTTCGGTACGGTTTGGTTTGCTTTTCCACTAAAGTAGTACAAAAGTAAGTGGGTGGGATAGCAACGATTCTCTGACCAATCAGTGGCTAGTAGTGACAAACAGTCAAGGCTGCATGCAAAGGATTGTGGGATATGGTACCAGTACAGCCCTCTTGGATCCACAACTGAGGTGGTACTGTTTAAGCAAGCCGTACCGTTCGGTTCCATGTAGTGGAAAAGCGCCGCCGCAACGTACCGTAACAAACCGTTCCTACACCGTACCATGCGGTACCATGCAGTGGAAAAGCACAAAAGCGAGCCAAACCGTTCAGTTCCATGCAGTGGAAAAGCGCCTTTATGGCACTTTTCCACTGCAAGTACCGGCTCGGCTCTACTCGGCCCTGCTTGGCCCGGGTTTGCTTTTCCACTGCTGGTACCGCATGGTACGGTGTTGGAAAGGTTCGGTACGGTACGGTATGGTTTGCTTTTCCACTAAAGTAGTACTAAAGTTAAGTTGGTGGGATAACAACGGGGTGGGTGGGATTCTCTGACCAATCAGTGGCTAGTAGTGACTGCATGCAAAGGATTGTGGGATATGGTACCGGTTATGGTACCTGTTGGAACCACAATCGAGTAGCTACTGTTTTTGAGAGCCATACCGTTCGGTTCCATGCAGTGGAAAAGCGCCGCCGTACCGTACCGAACCGTTCCTACACAGTACCATGCAGTACCATGCAGTGGAAAAGCACAAAAGCTAGCGGAACCGTTCGGTTCCATGCAGTGGAAAAGCGCCTTTAGTGACCAGTAGGGTAGCTCAGACAACGGGAGGAATAGGACCATGAATGCAACTAAAGCTGACTTTATTGTTAGCCCTACTGATCATTTTGATTTACAGTCTCCACTCTGTATATGCATTTTTTTAATCAGGTGTTCTGTTTGACTTTAGAAATAATTTGAATATAATATATTTGAATATATTTGAAAATATGTTTGAATTTAGAAATAAAAGAAAGTTGTCACATGATTGAATTGTACAACCAAACATCAAATGTGTTTCTTAGTCCCTTTGTAAATGGGCAATGCTGCTAATGCACTATGCAGGATGGATCACTTTGTCAGCAGCGGCTGGCCTGAGGTAGGCAGATATATAAGAGGTGATATGTCGCCTCCAACATGCCAGTTTGAAGAGGGATTTCACATTGAAATCCCCCTTTAATGTGCTGCATCCGAGCCCATTAGACACGGAAGCAGCACGGTTTCAGTACTGCCCCATTCATTCTTAACCTCCCTGGCGGTATGATTCTTTTGGATTTTAGGTGCTGAAAGTGGTACCATTATTTTGCATGTAATTCTTGTGAATGAGCAGCCCAAACCAACTGTATACATTATATATATATATATATATATATATATATATATATATATATATATATATATATATATATATATATATATATATAATGTATACAGTTGGCTTGGGCTGCTCATTCACAAGAATTACACATATATATATATATATATATATATATATATATATATATATATTATATATTATATATACATATATATATATATATATTATATATACATATATATATATATGTATATATATATACGTATATATATATATATATATATATATATATATATATATATACATAAAAAGTACAGTAAAACTGCAGGAAAGGGCACTGGGGGGCAATGTAATGTGATTTTCTTTTATTTTGAATAGTATCAGTGTGTTTGGTGTGTTTTTACATTTGAATTTGCCGCCGGTTCCTCCCCCCCTGCGAACGTCACGTCACAGGAGACGGAAGCCGGGGCACGGAGACGATCGGGAGGAAGATCCGCAGCGAGACACCGCCTGGACACATCGCTAGATCCCGGTGACAAGGTAAGTAACCCTGCTTACAGGATCCAGCGATGCTTCTGGCGGTACCCCGAGTGTGGCTCGGGGTTACCGCTTTTGGCTCTGAAATCTAACCCCGAGCCACGCTCGGGAATACCGCTAAGAAGGTTAAAGGGTATGTTGGCAGGCAGTATGGTTTGCCAAATGTGACATGCCCTAATTTTTAAACATGTGCGGTTCACTTTGTCCTGAATAAATATTCGGACAATTTTTTTTGTTATTCGGAGATTCAGATAAAGCTGAATCCCCGAAATACAGTGCAGGTGAATTTGACCAAATTCTCTGAATAATGAAACAAAATTCATCTGGATTTCTGAAATTCAAAATAAAATTTGACTCGAGTTTTACATCGAATTCTATCCGAATTTGAACTGTAAACATATTGTGTGTTATTAGTGAACCATTTCAAAATAGTGCTGTTTTTTTGTTAAGCCGAAGGTGATTTAAAGAGTCATTTTAATCATTTGATGAAGATTTTTCTGTTGTTCGTTCACGTTGCAAGTGTAAAATTGATAAAAAGAAACGGGTGAAATATAAATATTTAAAAGCATTTGTACTTTACATTATTTATGGGTCAGTTGGCTAAAGATTTTGCACAGTATTGTACATAGTAAAATGTTGAAAGTAAGACACTACTTTATTACCTAGAACACTTCACATATTTTGAATAAACGTATTATTAATACAAACAAGATCAATGTGTATAAATAGCAATCAGATGTTTAGTTACTCGGCTGCCACATTCGAATCGGAAAAAAAAATCAAAACTTTTTGGTTCAACTGATTCAAATTTTATCGATTAGAATGTAAATTTGAAGAAAATTTGGAAAATTCATAGAACGAATTCCGAATATGAATTTCGGAATACGAATTCCGAATATGAATTGAACAAATCAACCAAATTTAACAAAACTAAATAACTAGATTAATGAATCTAAACTAAACAAAACTAATTTTTTTCGTCATGCACATGTCTACAATTTTTTGGGGAATATACATGGGACCTAAAGGCAAGGGTTGGCTCACCTTCCAGGCAAAACCTAACTAATACTAAACCTGCTCTGTGCCACATTCTAACCCTAATCTATCTAACCCTGTATAGCAAAAATCGCTGTACTTACATTTTTTGCACCCGTTCTGGTCCGGTCTCCAGCGGCGGAAGCTGTGTGCAGGAGGGGACTGACAACGGCTGTGAAATGGCAGGGAAGTGACATCACCCATAGACTTACTATGGGGCTTCCGTTGTCGAGTGCCTCTCCTGCATCTGCCTCCATGATGAAGCTGCTGCTGACAGCTCAGCCTGGGACCGAACCGGATCGGCTGCAGAATAGGTAAGTACAGTGGTTTTTATACAAAAGAAAGATTGGGTGTCTGGAGGTCATTCAGCACCACACCCCTTGTGTAAACATGAACAATTGGATAAGAAAATTGGGACTTTTGATTGGTGCAAAAACAAGCGAAAAATATATCTAAAAATAATACATTTTATTGGTACAGAATTATAAAAACAAATTTTTAAATATAGTTGAAGCAGTTGATCCAATACACTCAACATGTTTCGCTTCAGGAGATAGTTGGATACTACATATATAAAATATCGCAGGTCACCCGGAGAGAATCATATCGCAAAAAAGAAGCCTAAGTGTTGTTTTCCTTAAAACATCTTTCTTCTCACTCTGCTCATCTAAGTGTAGTGCCCTCCTAGTCAGGTGCTATGTATAAAAGCATCTTATGCTCCTTCTGCTTATCAGGGGAGCCTGATTTATTAGGTTGCCTATTGCATGTTTCCGGGTGTGATTCACTGGGTCTGAGGGAGTGTCCCCACTGCATCCAGTAGGGGAGCCTATTGGACAGTGGCGGAAACCCAGCCAGTGACACATTGGCTTTTGTGGGAGTCCCAGTGGGAGGGCATTCTTGCAGTGCATCCTGGGATTGCTCATAAAAGCTGGGGGGACATGTGACAGGGCGTCTTTGGCGGGAAGCAGAGTTCCAGGAGGAGGCTGATGGCTGTCTCTCCTGTTGCATGAGGAAGGTGGTCATAGGCAGTCGACCTAGTGAACCAAGTGTGGAGCTGAGCTGCAGAGGATCCAGTAAAGCTGACAGTGGAGCTGCTGGCAGAGTCTTCCGGGAAAAACAGTGTCCGTGAGTATCAGGGGACTTGCCAAAGGGTCTGCCCAGGAAGGGGACCACTCCAGTGAAGTCAGAGGATCAAGGGGTCAGCTCACACAGTGTGTCATAGTAAAGGGGGTGCCGTGTAGAACCCTGAAGAGTAGGGACAAAATGGGTGCCAAGCAGAACCCTGAAGAGTGATTCAGAGTACAGTACAGTTCATTTAGTTCTTCTTCACTATAGTGTCAAGGTGAAGCAGCGGCCTTGCCACATTCAGCTAATCAGAAAGTCCCAGCATTTGTGTATAGTTATTCAGTTGGAGAATCCCACTCATCCCTTCTCCCATCCCAGTTCTCAAATAAAAAAACAAAAACCAAAACCCATGGACTGTTTTCTGAGTGACCTGAGCACTTAGAATATGATACTGTATATTGTCAAGTTGATGCTATGGGTAACCCGGGGGAATCCATAACCAGCAGCTCCCAGCTACATAAGCATTAATTTTTGCTATATGATTCTCTCTGGGTGACCTGCGATATTTTATATATGTAGTATCCAACTATCCCTGAAGAAGCTAATATTTAATAGCGAAACATGTCAAGTGTATTGGATCAACTGCTTCAACTATATGTAAAAAGTATTTTTATTGATGTTTTTACAATTATGTACCAATAAAATTTATTATTTTTATATATATTTTTTTACTTGTTTTTGCACCAATCAAAAGCCCCAATTTTCTTATCCAATTGTACAGTGATTTTTGCTTTACATGGTTAGATAGAGCAGATTTAGCATTAGTTAGGTTTTGCCTGGACTTATCCTTTAGGCATGATGGGTATGGTCAGTAACCAAATGATGGGGCGAGACAAACATTGACTTTAGAAGGAATCCTCGATATTAGCTTATCGGCATGCCCTGGGGCTTCGGTGATCCCACAGCGCTTGAGAAGGCATTTACAGGTGCGTACAAGCACTACACTGACTGCTATTCAATCCTATTACAACTTTACTGCTTTTCTATGAATGGGTATGTTTGTTTTAAGCTTGAATTGCCCTTTAATAAATTACCTTTTACAATTCACTCCTATCCATCTGGAAAGGCTTGAACGCGCGGCAAGCGATCTGCATGCTACATTGTGCCGCTACTGATGTAAATAAAGGTGAAATGTTTTCTGTAAATACAGTGTCTATAAAATATCCCCCTGCTGTTTACAGGGCTGAAGAAAAAAACTCACACTCCAGCAATAAACTTCTCACGAAACCCCACCATCCTAAAGATTTAAGGCATTGACATTTCAGTTATGTGTCCCCCCACCCAGATCTCCTCATTAGCCAGGTATCTCTGCACTCAAAATATTTACCACCCGCACCAAATTTACAGTTTAATTTGCTGCATAAAATCATTTATTGACTGATCAACCTCATTACTAAGCCCAGGCACCGGCTCTGGTGCACCCGGCAGTTTTAATTCCTGTAGCAGCGGGGTTCAGCAAGAGAAAAACAATGCTGTCACATTAACCGCAGGGGTCTAAATTATTCAAATACACTAAATCCTCACCGAACAGTTCCCTTGCTCATAATTTGTCTTTCCAAGCCAACAATTAACCAGCAATATTCGAAGTTTACAAAGCCAAGACTTATAAAAATCCTAGGTGTTGCAGTTCTGCACCTGGACGTATACATTATCGTTACGGCTCGTTGCGGTGACCCGCAGGAATCGCTGAGCAGCCACGGGGAAAACATATTGTGCAGGAATAGGCTTACACCTTTCGGATAGCGTGACGGTTAATGTCTGGCCATATTTCTCTGTTTATGTAATAACCGCATGCCATCCTGGAGGTGCTGCATTGTGCATTTTTCTTAAAGGCACATCTTACTTTTAACCCCTTTTAGCCAAAAAAAAACCCTTTCCTATAGGCCTCCTGTTATGTTCAATTATACAGATCCCCGTACCTTTCGTTTGCAAAAGAGCCATGTTGTTTTTGTATTGGGAATGTTCAGATTTGGTTTTCATTTATTAAAGAAATTGATTCAGAAACTGTCAGGCGTGTGCAGTTGGAAGAATGCAGGAAATGTAGACGGAGGGTGAGCATATAGTTAATAGTCTGATTCCTCCTGTATTAAAGTGTATTGTATTTGCACTGTCTACCCTCAAGTTGTAAAGCGTTGCATAAACTGTTGGCACTATATACAGTAAATCCTATATAATAATAATAATAATAATAATAATAATAGTTCATGTGAAAAGCTATAACTGATGAAAAAAATGAGGAGAAAGTTTACAGATAAGGATGACAACTTTTGCAAACAGAAAAGGGCAAAATGAGAGACTCAATTAGACAGAGGACACTTGTTGGCAGTTTGTTTTACTTGTGTTAGTGCATTTATTACTATTTTGGTAAAGGGTATGAAAAAGTCCTCCATTAACCCCTTGGAAACCACAGAAGAGCTGGATACACATTATACAACTTTTGTTTCCCCTTTTTCATCTCCGGCCCACTTACATAGTAACCCAATTTATTTGTATCTTTTTATAGATATGTATATTTGTATGTATCGCATCTGCTCCTGATGAGTGAACATATTCACGAAACACGTAGAGCTATTTTAGATGCCACGCTTTACCATCATACGTTTATTATAGTATACCTCTATGAAATTTAATAGTTTTTAAATATTTATTTTTTTATGTTGTTACTTATCCAGAGAGACACCTAGGTCAACATTGACAAAAAGATGTGCAATCATGTTATGCTATGTACCATGCATTGATATTCATGTATTATATGTGATAAATTGTTACATTATTATTATTATTATTATTACCATATTGTATGTCATGTTTTTTTCATGAATTAAATGCAATATTGTATATGTATGTTTGTGCTATGACTTTACACATGGATACATTAATCATACATGTGATATTACCCATTTTCCCTGGATTGCACCCGCGGTTTCATGCAAAGTCCCAATTCCCCCTTGTTTTTATTCAGCTGATAGGGATGGAGGTATATGACTCTACCATTTCATGTCCTTATGTAAAGTCCCAACATTCCCCCCCCCCCTCTTTTTTAAAGAGGAAGTAAACCCTCCTCTGCAAGTTGTACCTATAGGTAAGCCTATGATAAGGCTTACCTATAGGTACTGTAAATATCTTCTAAACATGTACCGTTTAGGAGACATTTACTTTTAATGCGCCAGTGACATCACTGGCGCATGCGCTCTGAAGGAACGGCCGCTGGTGCCGTTCCTTCAGAGCCCCGTACCGTGACCGTCGGCTCTCGCGCGCATGCGTGGGAGTGATGTTATCGCGGGTCCAGCCGCGAACCCGGAAGAAGGGTGACAGAACATATCGCCCATGGGAGAGGTGAGCGGTCGGCTCTTCGGGGCTTCGTTCTAAGGTAAGTATATCATAATGAGCTAGTATGCGATGCATACTAGCTCATTATGTGTTTGTCTTTCAGGTGTACTTTTAAAAAAAATAAAAATTCTGAGGTTTACAACCTCTTTAATACAACTTTTGTTGTTAGATTTCCTTTAGATTTGCCTTTAACTATAAAGTACAGGGCCTGCCTGATTGCATACTAATTGAAAGTGTTTAGATCTGACCTCATATTATATGGTTTTGGTCAATCTAAAGGAAAAAAATCTACAGACAATTGTATAGTGTGTATGGCCCATTAGGCATATGTAAAACACCAACTTTTTATTTTAGTTTTGGAAAGAAAGCGGAAGTTTTAGTACCTATGTCAGGTTTTATTTCTATTGTACTTATTGTTTTTACTTATATTATTATTTATAAAGATCTCAATGTGCCTATGGGTGATACCTTTAACCACTTCAATACTGGGCACTTTTACCTTCTTCCTGCCCAGGCCAATTTTCAGCTTTCAGGTCTGTCACCCTTTGAGTTACAATTGAGCGGTCATGCAACACTTTACCCAAAACACATTTTTATTAGTTTGTTCACACAACTAGAACTTTATTTTGGTGGTATTTTAGCGATCTGCCTTGTTTACATGGGCTGACTGATGTTCTCCTTTTCTCCCAAATGATTGCTGGGTGCCAGGCTCACTGATTGGCTCCTGCTGTGTCCAATCAGATGCATCCCAGACCTGGAAGTGCAGAATCACATACAGGTACTTGATTCTGCGCAGAGGAGCCACCACCCCACAGTAAACGTACGCGGGGCGGTCAGCAACAGTTTAAAGTATATGTAATCACAATCACTAACATCTAACTGTACCGACGCTCAGTCCCTGTCTCCCAATTGTGCTACTTCCTTGTTTCTGTCACTGGGTTTTTGATGGAGAAATAAACATGTTTATCACATGGTAGGTTTGGTATGCTGTTGTCACCATCAGGGAACCCATTCTTAGAAATGCTATGCAACCATTGCTGGAGCAGAGGAAGTAGAGAATGAAGTGAAGGCGAGTATGTACAACTGGAAGGACCAGCATTAACCATTTCAATACCAAGCTCTTTTACTCCTTTCCTGCTCAGGCTAATTTTCAGCTTTCAGCGCTGTTACACTTTGAATGATAATTGCGTGGTCATGCAACACTAAATTTTTATCATTATGCTCACACAAATAGAGCTTTTTTTCGGTGGTATTTAATCACCACTGGGTTTTTTATTTTTTGCTAAATAAACTAAAAAGTCAGAGAATTTTGAAAAAAAAAAAACACTTTTTTATTTGTTTCTGTTAAATAAAATTTGCAAACAAATCTTTCTTCATAAATATAGGCCAAAATGTATTTTGCTACATTTCTTTGGTGAAAATAACCCAAATCTGTGTATATTATTTAGTCTGTAGGAAAGTTGGTTGGGGTGGTCAGCAGGCCAGTACAGTGATCAGTCATCACCAACACGACACAGCCAGTGATGAGATCTGGAAGGACATCATATGACAAGAGGCCGGCCCGACATAATTTCCTTAGGCCGGGCGGCAACTGGTTAAAGAGACCATTCATTTCAACAAAAATCTATAAAAACTATGAAATATATCTGAAAATTGATTAATCCTGATGTACTGACAGCCTATCTCATTTTACGAGGTCCTAAAATAACAGTACAGTGCAAATACCTCCCAAATTACCCCTTTTTGGAAAGTAGATAGTCCAGGGTATTTAGTAAGAGGCATGGTGGGTTTTTTGAAGTTCTAAATTTTTTGTCATTATTTTTTGTAAAATGAAGAAATGAAAAAAACATTTTCACAATTTATTTCATTTATTTATTTTTTTTGTATGCTGTCACCAGTGCAGTATAGTGTCATCATATAACTGATGTGGCGGTGGTCAGGGACACTGACAGTATGGGAAAAAAAATATAAAATCATTTTTTTCATCTTCTTTTTGATTACATTTTTTTCTTTTCCGATTTTTTTTTTAATATACTGTGACCAGGGCATTATAATAGTAACATTGTACTACTCTGGGGAAGTGATCAGATTTTTTTTTTTTTACACATTATGATTTCTTAAAGCAGTGAATTACATTGCTATAAGCAAGCATTTACTGAATGAAAGTCTGTTTGCTTTGTTGTGATTAGCTGTGATCGGTGAAAGCTAATCACATGGTACAAAAGGGCTGTAATTGGCCCTGTCTGTACTATCTGAACACGTAAGTAAGTATACAGTGGCTACGTTCATTCTTCATGGTCCCACTGAATGAAAGAACGTAGCCATCCTCTCTTGCTTACTCCAGAGTTGGACCACGGACTATGAACTAAAGGGTTTGTAGTGGGCATATACTGTATTAGTGCATATTAGTGCAACCACAACTAACATGCACTGCTAGTTCCAAATAGGAAATCATCTGGAACTCAAAAAGGACATAACGAATAGGCAGAAAAACACAGTTAGAAACAATTTCATGGGGCAACCCACCCCCCCCAGAAGCTGCTTATTTGCTTATTTGTCCCAGGGTCTTTTCCCAAAAATGTACAGCAGCACTGAGGCACACTGCAATATCCACTCATCCAGCTCAAAGAACAGTCTAGTGCTTCCAGTTGTTGCGGAACTACAAGTCCCATGAGGCATTGCAAGGCTAACAGGTAGAAGCATGACTGCCAAAGGCAGAGGCATGATGGGACCTGAAGTTCCGTAACAACTGAAGAACGACAGATTAAGCACCCACGGTCTAGGGATTGCTTTTTTTAAGTTTATTGCTGGATAACTTAGATAGGGCACAGGGAACAGTGGGATACTCTAGAACTTTGAATAGCAATAAGGGGACGCTCTTTTTTCTGCATCTACAACTCAGAACAGTCCCTTTAACAACAGCTCAGCACTGGAACACCATAAGCAATGTTCCAGGCCAGACAAATCTCAGTATTAGCACACCAGGAGTTAAACGCAGCAACAGTCACTTAGGAAATTTCATTAGTGGACTCCCAGACTGGATCATAGGTGAAACCCCCCTTCTTTAGCCACAAGGTCTCTCAGCAAATAGGTCCCTCAGCTTTAGCACAAATGGTACCTCAATTAACTCCTAATAATGTTGCTGGGCTGCCTAGGAGTGCAGAAGCCCTCCAGGCTGTGTATTTCTCCTCTTGGACAAGACAAGGCTGTCTGAAGCCTCAGACTATTTATGCACTCTCTAGTCACCTACTGGGAACCCTCCCAAAGGGATTGGCTGGAACTACATAAATGTTCAGACTGCCTGTTTGACTTTCCCACCCACTACATTCTGGAATCCTCCAGAAAACAGGGGAAAGCAATCAAAGCTGCAGTCTACAGAACCCAAAACAGCCCAAAGTAATCACAAGCTGCTCAATTGATTACAGGAGAGTCACAAGAACTACATTTACCTAGCTTGACTAGCAACCTATTAAAGAGGATGCTACATTACCATTTTCTTCAGCAGGACCGGGAAGCTAGAAAATATTAAGGGGTATTTACATAGTTACATAGTTTGTGAGGTTGAAAAAAGACATCAGTCCATCCAGTTCAACCTATGATGTGTGTGTGTGTGTTTGATGTTAACCGTACATTGTATACCCTCTTATGTTGTAGTCTTTAAGGTGCCCATCTAATAGTTTTTTGAAGCTATCGATGCTCCCTGCTGATACTACTGCTTGTGGAAGAGAATTCCACATCCTTACTGCTCTGAAAGTAAAGAACACCTTACGTATTTTAAGGTTAAACCATTTTTCCTCTAGTTTTAGTGAGTGGCCACGTGTCTTATTGTATTCCCTTTCTCTGAAAAGTTTGTTCTTTATGCTAGGGTCATCACCAGTACAGTATTTGTACATTGATATCATATCCCCCTCAAGCGTCTCTTCTCCACAGAGAATAAGTTCAGTGCTTGTAGTCTTTCCTCATAGCTGATGTCCTCCATTCCCCTAATTTTTTTTGTTGCCCTTCTCTGGACTCTCTCCAGTTCCAGCACATCCTTTCTGAGGACCGGTGCCCAGAACTGGACAGCAGTCCTTTTCCATCTTAGATTCCCCCAGGTCCTTTTCCATCTTAGATTCCCCCAGAGGTTTCCCCCCCCCCCCCAGTGAGTAGCTTGCTTTTGTGTTTCTGACGCCCAAGTGCATTACTTTACATTTTTCAACATTAAACCTCATCTGCCATGTAGTTGCCCACCCCATTATTTTGTTCAGGACTGCTTGGAAGGTTTCCACATCCTGCATCGAAGATATTGGCATGCTTAGTTTAGTATCATCCGCAAATACCGAGATTGTGTTATATATACCCTCCTCTAGGCCGTTTATGAATAAATTAAACAGGATTGGTCCCAGGACAGAAACTTGGGGGACCCCACATTCCACACACGCCCAATCTGAGTACTCCCCATTTACCACCACCCTCTGGACTCTCCCCTGGAGCCAGTCCTTTATCCAGGTACTCACCCTATGGTCCATACCTATGTACCTTAGTTTGTACAGTAAGTGTTTGTGGGGAACTGTGTCAAATGCCTTTGCAAAGTCCAGATACACCACATCCACAGGCTTTCCTTTATCTAGATGGCAACTCACCTCATCGTAGAAGGTTATTGATTGGTCTGGCAAGAACGATTTTTCATGAATCCATGCTGATTACTACTAATAATACCATTCTCATTACTAAAGTCTTGTATGTAGTCTCTTAACGTCCCCTCCAAAATCTTGCAGACTACTGATGTTAGGCTGACCGGCCTATAGTTACCCGGGATATATCTCGGCTCTTTTTAAAATATTGGTACGACGTTGGCTTTTTTCCAATCAGCTGGCACCATACCCATCTGTAAACTATCCTTAAAGAGCAAGAATAATGGTCTAGCTATCACCTGGCTGAGCTCTTTAAGAACCCTCGGGTGCAAGTCATCCGGTCCCGGTGATTTATTTATGTTAGGTTTCTCTAGTTTAGTTCTAAGTCTATCTTCTGCTAACCATGGGGGTACTTCCTGAGGTGTATTATTTAATTTAGCATTACAAGCTGGGTTAGTGTAGCCCCCAAATTCTTTTGTGAAGACTGAAGAGAATGGGTATGAATACTTTTTCAAGGCACTGTATATATTGCTCATTTAACCCAGTAGCTGGATTTGTATGGATCTTTTTTGAAAAAATAAATATATATATTTTTTAACCATAACATTTTTATTGAAAGTTTAAGGTCAATTAATACAAACATAGCGATGAAAGCAATAGCCATTTGTAGATAGATCATACAAATAACTGCACAATGCAGCAGATACAGATATTATAGACAAAGAAATCAAAGTACATATAATGTATGTTGCGAATATTAAGGTTCCCTATACAAGGCCCCCACCAGCCACCCTATACAGGATCAGACTGTGGACAGGTGTATACTATATGGTAATACACAACCAAAACAAAGAACAAAGAACAGAAACCAGCATAGGAAATACCAATATGAGGCAAGTGGTCTTCAACCAGGTCCAGGTATAATTGCAGCTAACCTATATAGAGCTACTGGGTTAAATGAGCAATATATACAGTGCCTTGAAAAATTATTTATACCCCTTAAAATTTTCTAGCTTCCCTGTCCCTGCTGAAGAAAAGCATCCCCACAATATGATGCTGCCACCACCATGTTTGACCATGGTTCAGGGTGATGTGCAGGGTTAGTTTTCCGCCACATGTAGCGTTTTGCTTTTAGGACAAAAAGTTATGCTAAACTGCTAGACCTCAGTCAAGATTTTTCTAAATTACCAGTGGGGTCGTGTTAAAAGTGGCCCGCGGGCCGGACTTTGGACATGCCTGCCTTAGCCGAAGAAGGCTTCCACGGGGCACCTTGCCCTGTGAGAACATAGACATGATGTAAAAATATTCAGGAAAAAATCAATATGAATTTCTAAGAACATCTTTATACCTTTCATTTTTTTCCTATCCGTCCCATCCAATGATCTATTACCCCGTTAGTATTTAGGCTTTGCATTTCTACTGTCAGAGCAACACCCCATTCCGGCAAAGCATCCAGGCCCCAGAAAGCTAAAGCAAGACAGCTCTGGAAAATCCCATATTTCTCGGTGGCTGTTAAGTCGACACGTGAGTAAAGTTGAGAAGAATTCACTCATTCAGGACTGCCCAGCATCTCCCAGCTGGGCCCCTGACAGCTCTAAACAGATGTAGGTAATGGAAGAGTTTAGATTTTATAGCATTTTCAGGCAGAAGCTGAGTATATCAAAATGATAAAGTGCCTCCACGATGCTAAACTCATGACTGGAAGCACAATAATGGCACATTCAGTAATGTAACATTATTGTGTAAATCAAATGCCGCCGACTTGTGTGATTACCATCAGAAATCACCTGAATGGCATGTGGGAGATTGGAGCTAGTAGATTCCCGTTAAGCACTTAAGAGGCGAGTAACAATGGGGGGGGGAGGGGGCTGCAGCATTCCGTCTTAAATATTCTTTCATATTTTCACATCAGTGGGCAGTACACAGCTGGCGCTAACGTTCAAGGTTTTAATAAAAGTATCTTGATAGGGCGCAAAGGTCAAACAAGTTTTTTTTTTTTACTCTCCCCTCTTTAATTAAAAATTTTATTAACCTAAGTCTATCATGTCATTTGACAGATCTGCATAGAGGGAAAAAATAGCAGAGCATAATGGGAAAGTAAATGAATTCTGCGCTGTGTTAGATACCCGCCGGAAGGTCTGCACCTCTTGCTATGTTTTGTGAAAAGAACATTATGGAAGGAAAACGTGAGCACTTGTGTGGTCAGGGCAGACAAAGGATTTCAGACAAAGCGACTAATTGTAGAGTGAAAAAAACGATTTACATGTTACCAGGTTTAATGCAACATTTGTAATTAGAAATAATGGGGGTGATTTTCTAAAGGAAACTAGACCGTAGACTTTGCAAGGGCATTCACTGCAGAGCTTAGTAAATTAGGTGAAGCTTCACTTTGCCCAATCACATGCAAGGAAAATACCAAATTTGCATGACCATGACCAAAGGATTTGTCAACTTGGGTCCTTAATCAGTTTACGACCGCCCACCACAGATGTACTGCGGCTCCCAGGCAAATCGCCATACATGTACGGCACTCTCTCTCGGGAGCCTAGGGGGCGAGCGCGCACCACCGGCGGCGCACTCCCGCCCCCGCTCGTCAGCAGGAAAGCCGATGCACGGGTCAGGCTTCTCCGATTGCCGCTTGACACCCGCTATCGTTCCCCGCTGAGAGAGAAAAACGGTCAGCTGTTGTAAACACAGCCGACCGTTCTTCTCACTGAAAGGATCACAGAGCCCATGTGATCCTTCTATATAGGATCACATCTCTCTATGGTCATTTCAGAAGCCACGCCCCCCACAGTTAGAATCACTCCCCTAGGCTCACATTTAACCCCTTGATCACGCATAATGTTAACCCCTTCCCTGCCAGTGTCATTATTACAGTAACAATGCATATTTTACCAGTGATTACTAAAGTAGTGTCACTGGTCCCCTCAAAAGTGTCAAAAATGTCAGTTAGGGGTCCGATCTGTCTGCCGCAATGTCGCAGTCCCGCAAGAATCGCAGATTGCTGCCATTACTAGTACAAAAAAAAACAATAGAAATGACATAAATCTTTACAGTAGTTAGTAGACACCATAACTTGTGTGCAAACCAATCAATATACGCTTATTGCGATTTTGTTTACCAAAAATATGTAGCAGAAAAAAAATTGGCCTAAAATGGTAAAAATATTTGATCTTTAAATTTGTTTTGAGAATGTCATATAGTAAAATGTGAAAAATATTTTTTCAAAATTATCGCTCTTTTTTTGTTTATAGCGCAAAAAATAAAAATCGCACAGGTGATCAAATACCACCAAAAGAAAGCTCTGTTTGTGGGAAAAAAAGGACATCAATTTTATTTGGGTACAGCGTCGCACAACCGTGCAATTGTCCGTTAAAATAATGCAGTGCCGAATCGCAAAATAGGGCCTGTCAGGAAGGGGGTAAATATTTCTGGTCTTAAAGTGGTTAAGCACTAGAATAAAGACTCAGACTGCGTGACATGCATTTAATATGGCCACAGCAGCCAATTTATTAATCAAAGAATAAATAACATCACATTTACCATAACAATAAGTACAATAAGTACAACAATGGCCAACAACAAGGGGTCTTTGGGTGTCCTTAAGGCACAATTTTACGTGTAATCGTCCATGTCCTCAGTCGCGCCCCAACCGGCTCGCAGACGTTACGACCTCACATATACTTCCAATTTTTCCCCCCAGGGGACCTAGCTCCTGCAAGAACCACCACAAATCAAATGAGGAGTGCCATACCCTAGATGGCCCCAACCATTAGGTAAAATGTAAGTAATTACTGACCCCCCCAAAGACCCCCTGACCCGCCAACTGCTGTGACAAAACGCGCAACAGACAATTCTGTTTTTTTTTTTTATAAACTCAATTAGAGTCGAAAAACACAAAAATATTCCCACACCCCATACTCCTCAGCAACCCTTAAGGGCGAGTGGGAGGGAAGTTACCTCTTCTCATGAATTCATTGGACTGAACCCAAAACCACCTGTCTGCATTGACCCTAAAATCTGCTGCCAGCCCATCCAGCCTTTTCCTCCAATCAGGTAAGGACTACTCTCCTTGCAACCACTCTGACCTAGCTGACCCTTCCCTGACCCTGTTCCTCCTTAACCTTCCTAGCGGTATTCCCGAGCGTGACTCGGGGTAAGATTTTAGAGCAAAAAGCGGTAACCCCGAGTCACACTCGGGGTAGCGCTAGGAAGATCGCTGGATGCTGGAAGAGGTTTTACTTACCTTTTCTCCGGGATCCAGCGAAGACTGCGAGCGGTATGCGGCGGCAGAGCTCTCTCCCGATCGTCTGCGAGCCCCGGCTTCCGTCTCAGGCGACGTGACGTCCGCCGGGGGGTGGAACTGGCGGCAAATTCGAATATAAAACACACCAAACACACTGATACCGTTCAAAATAAAAAAAATCACATTACATTGCCCCCCAGTGCCCTTTCCTGCAGTTTTACTGTACATTTTATGTAAATATATGTATATATATATATATATATATATATATGTACATAAACATATATATATATATATATATATATATATATATATATATATACACAGTGTATATATATATATATATATATATATATATATATATATATATATATATATATATATATATATACAGTATATATATATATATATATATATATATATATATATATACACACACACATACATATATATATATATATATATATATATATATATACATAATTCTTGTGAATGAGCAGCCCAAACCAACTGTATACATATTATATATATATATATATATATATATATATATATATATATATATATATATATATACATATATATATATATATATATATATATATATATATACATAATATATGTATACATACATATATATATATATATACATATATATATATATATATATATATATAATATATATATAATAAATGTATACAGTTGGTTTGGGCTGCTCATTCACAAGAATTCAATGCAAAATAATGGTACCGCTTTCAGCACCTAAAATCCAAAAGAATCATACCGCCAGGGAGGTTAAGTCATGCCGCCCTTTCATCGATTTTCTACTCCGGGCCTCACTTTTTTGCTTGCACATGATTGAATAATGGAAGCCAGCAGAGCTTCCCCTCATTTATTAAGTTCTGGAGTAAATGCCCTTGCAGAGGGCAGCGGCACTTGCAAAGTGCACAGTCTATTTGCCTTTAGTAAATCAACGCCCATGTTTCATTACTTTTTTAAACCTGTATGGAAATTGAAGCTTGCTTCAAAAAAAAAAAAAAAAAAGAAATGCCATATTTCTGTATATGTGAGACAGCAAAATAACCATCACACACAATAACAAAAACAACAACAATAACAATAACCCCATATCCAGTTAGAGGGGGTTACCATCAGATGTAGGCAACTGATTGCTTAAAGTGGCATTAAACCCCAAAGCAAACATTTATTATATTGCAGTTTACCAATTCTTAGATGTGATGGCAGTATTAGTTTTCTTTTTAAAAGGCTTTCTTTATTTTATTTTAATATGGTGATCTGGCCAGTAAGTCTGTTGTTTTTCAATAGAACAAGCTCTCTTGCAGCTATGGGGATGAGACAAACCATTCACCACTGACAGGGATGAAACAAACCATTTACCAATGACAGGGGTGCTTACAATGATCAGCTTTTAATTATTTATGTCAAACTTTTTTTCCAAAAGGAGAAAAAAAAATATTTGCTGTAACTGCTTATAAAGTATTTGCTGGAGTTTGGCTGCAATTTGTTAGTGTATCTAAACTAGACGGAGCAACTGAGCAATTTTCTTTCCTGCAACCTCTTGATTCTCCCATTAACACAGTCAGTGTTGATGGGGTAAATATAGGAAAGAGGTATAGGTGGCGCTGCCTAAAACATGTGTGTGATCCCCAAAAAAATATATAGTGAATAAATAAAATAAAAATGGCAATAAAATAATAAAGGTGCTATCTCCTAGAAACAATTCATACATAAAAAAATAAGTGATATATTACATACAGAATCCAATGGTGATCAACTATAACAAACTCCAGCACACTATGTCATATGAATCTAATAATGCGAAAAGTGCAAAAAGTGAGGAGGTCACACCACAATAAAACTGCAAGAGGATTAAGAGGGCCGAATTGTAAAGATAAGGGAACCCATAATTTAGCCTAAATCTTGATAAATTTCTCCTGATGATGTCATTCTGACGAAACGTGTAGAGCGTCATTGCGTCACTTCCGGCCTCGTGTTTCTGATCCATGGAACGTATCTCATTCCGGATACAGCATACGGATGGACAGATTTTCCCATACGGCTTTTTTTCATTGCTTTTTTGTAAGTGCATTTACTTTCTTTAATAAATATATAATATACGGAGTTACACTATAAGATGCCTCTTTTTATCCATATACCCTGTGAAGAAGGTGATATACCATTTTTCAGTTACCTGTTGGTGTCTGTGACACCTTTTGGGGTTTAATCCTCTGGTGAGTGTGGGGGAGGGGGGAGCACAAGTGTATTCACCTTTATTTTTCACCACCAGGGACTGTTATTGCACTTTTTTGGACTTATCACTTTATTATCCTACAGTGACTGAATTTTTTGTATTATGATATTTATGTGATAATTTGTGTATTGCATTTTTTTGCACATTTTTCAGAGCAATTTTTGCATTATTAGATTCATATGACATAGTGTGCTGGGGCTTGTTGTAGTTGATCACCATTGGATTATGTATGTAATTTATCACTTATGTTTTTATGTGTGAATTGTTTCAAGGAGATAGCACCTTTATTATTTTATTGCCTTTTTTATTTTATTTATTTACTTTATATTTTTATGAGGATCACACACATGTTTTAGGCAGCGCCACCTATACTTTCTATATTTATTCGATTGCATATCACATATGTTGGGATACGTGAATCAGGCTGCAGCCTTGTTGCACACATCCTAGCACGGAACTAATTATTTTATTTTAGTGTTGATGGGGTAACCCCTAATGCGGAGTTATTGTGCCGCTATAATAATCACATTTAAAATCCAACAGGCTAGTTGTACTCAAGTTTATTGATCAATCAGCTTGGATACATTCAGCCTGCCCATACATTGTTGGAATCCTGGACAGTCCCAGCTGAACCAGCCTAGATTTGACCTGCCTCGTACATAAGATCAGATAATCAGACAACTTATCGTTCGCATTTTGTTGCATGACACTAACATCGAATTCAACAATGCATACTAAACGTATGATTTTTTTGGTATGATTTTGGAAATATCCTGGTTGCGTAGCTACATATCGGATAGTGCAAAACAAAAACAATGGCAGCCAGGCTTTTTCCGGGTTATTTTCGTGTTTCTGATCACGCGCGGTCTTTGTCTTTGATCGATTTACTGAATAAACGATTGTTGTTCGCTAGGCTATCGTACGACAACATTTTTCGTGTTTGTCCCTTCGGATTTTGTTGGATGTCGTGATCGGCTGTCAAAAGCTGTGTACTAACGATCAGATTATCGTGCGATTAATTTGAAATAATTCTGCTAGTACACTCCCCTCCCCTAGATTAACCACTTCCTTACTGCTGGATGTCATATGACGTCCTGGACTTTAGGCCCCATTCACACAGGGCGTTTTTACAGCTGCTTTTAGGAGCGTCAGGCAGTTTTTTTTTTTTTTTTGCAGCTTAAAAATGCTCCTCTATGTTATTCTATAGCCTCATGCACACACAGGCTTTTAGGAGCTGTAAGTGGCATAGGCGTTTTTAAGGTGTAAAAAAAGTAATAGGAATAAAAGTGTTTAAAAAATAAAAAATAAATAAAAGGGAAAGTGCAAAAAAACTAAAAATAACAATTTAAAGTGCCCCCGTCCTGCCACTTTCCGCTTCCTCATACTTGCCCACCTTGTTATCCCACTTACACAAGCTCTCACGTTTTTTACTGCAGTTATTGTAGGTATTGTTAGTTACCAGACGTGGCTTATGCTTTTCTTATGCACCATATGTCAAAAGTTGTTATTGTTATATATTATTCTTCTTCAATAAAATGTTTGAACAAGGAAAACTAAAAAAAAAAAAAAAAAAAAAAGTGCCCCCGTCCCAGCGTGTTCGCACGCAGAAACGAATGCATACGTACGTCGCTCCCACATATGTAAACAGAGTTCAATCCACACATGTGAGGTATCGCCCCGAACGTTAGAGTGAGAGCAACCCACCTTGTCTCAGCCGCAGCTGCAGGAGAGGTGCAAAGGCCATATGAAATGGCCTGGAGGGCCGGATTTGGCCCACGGACCTTGTGTTTGACACGTGATCTACAACATTCAATATTAAGGGCAACTTCGCTTTCATGGGGAAAAAAAATAGCAAATAAAACAAAAATACATTACAGATACGTGCACAAGTCAAATTGTAATTGAATGTTATTAAAAATGACCTTTCGCTTTCAAATTGCAGCTCTGTAATTTTCTCTAAAATGCAATATGGCTACTTGGATGTGTTCTGTACACAGATGGTGGACAGAACGCCCCCCAAATATGTAATTTACTGCTTGTGTGATTGACTCACTGGTTTTCCCAGAAGTCTGCACTAAGGTACAAATCCGATTTTGGCCATCCCCTGCCTTATTATTTTTGCTGAGATACTCCCAAAATCACTAAAGGGATAGATGCAGATCCTGCCTCATTGGAATCCTGCAAGTGCAGCAACTGATAGACAATTTTAAAATCACTCCCGTTCACATTGGACACAGACAAACAAACAACTATTTCTTTATAATAGAAACAGGTAGGAATCTGCCACAAAATGTGTTAAATATACATAGATCACCCAGAAGGGAAAGTTTTTTTTCTCAATCAAAGGTGAGTTACTCTTGGAGTTTCAGTTCACACTGTAGCCAGACATCGCATGTGATTCGTGCCGCACTGCTATGCAAATCACATGCATTGTCTGTGCCATGCAAATTCAGCCATGCAGATTATATGGCTGAATTTGCATCGCATTCGGGCCAACGTCGTGCAGGACCATTTTTTTGGCCCGCACCAGAATCGGATTGCATGGGTGTTCACACCTATGCGATCCGATTCCTGTCCAAATTGACAGTTCGCTCTGCGATATGCAACTAATCTGGGGGGTGTCATTAACTTTGTATTGAAACTCCCAACAGTTTGCATACGGCAGTGTGAACTGCCTGCAAATCCGGTGCTAGTCGTAGTGGATTTGCAGGGTTCCCGCATCGCACCAGTGTGAAACGGCCCTAACTTGGGTTTGTATTTGTGCATATTTTATAATGAATAGAATTAAAAGTAAAATTATATATTTACACATAAACATGACAAGTGACCAATCACACTCAAACAAATGTTTTCAAAGGTGACGTGCATTTACGCACAACAATGAAACAATTTTTCTCTGTGGTCACGGCAGACCTGCAATTAACAATCCAGTGGATCTATTATTCTTTTTGCAACATAATAATAAATATTCCTTCCTTCATTGATCATGGTCGCTACTCCCCAGGACATATAGGTGAATGCTATCCATCTCAGCTGTATGATGTGAATACATAATTGGGACCCATCACTCTGTGTCTGCTAGGAGGACAGCTCACACTAGTACTGATTATTAAGTCAGCCAGTCATGTCTGTACATTGTGAGTAGGAGCGACGTGTAGTGTTTTGTGATGCCGAGGTTACATGTATATAATGAAACACTCCATAAAGCCAAGGCATTTTTCCAGCACCGTCAGACTTGTTGCTTTTCTGAGGCTTTTGCCATTCTCACCAATTACTCTCCCCAAGACACACTTCATAATTCCTTGGTTTGACCTAATTTGTTGGCAGATCCATGGCTAGAATTACCGTGGGGCATTCACAATGGGATTAGTGCTGAGGTTATTTAAGCCCAGAGCAAGGGTGGCAGGTTTTCTAAAGCAAAAGAATCACATGGATGGACTTACCACTTTTTATGATTGGAGATTTGCAATTCAACACCTTTTCCCCCATAATGGGTTTGAAATGTAACATTTAGGCCTGACATGGGCTAATATAGGCCTGGGTGACAAAGCTATTGTGGTGTGACCTATGTGATGTCCTAGTGTGACAAGCTACAGTGATGATATCATCATGGGCTGTTATAGTTATATCAGCTATAGGGTCATCATTCCTGCTACTGTCACATAATGGCAAGTGTGCTCTGATATGGATTTTTTTTTCTGTATCAGATTAAAAATAATTCTGGAGCCTTTTGGTATCCCTAAATGCAATTTAATGAATGTAGCAACAATGCATACATAGTTACATAGTTATTCAGGTTGAAAAAAGACACAAGTCCATCTGGTTCAACCAACAAAAAAAACAAAACAAACAGTATTGAAAACCCAATCATACAATCCCATATACACAATCCTATACCCGCAGTTGATCCAGAGGAAGGCAAAAAAATAACCAGCAAAGCATGATCCAATTTGCTACAGCAGGGGAACAAAATTCCTTCCTGATCCCCAGAGAGGCAATCGGATATTCCCTGGATCAACTTTACCTAAAAAAAATGTAGTACCCACTTACATTAAGTACACCCAGGAAAGAATCCAGGCCTTTTTTTAAAGCAATCTAGTGAGCCGGCCAGAACCACCTCTGGAGGGAGTCTATTCCACAATTTCACAGCTCTCACGGTGAAGAAACCTTTCCGTATTTGGAGATGAAATCTGTTTTCCTCTAGGCATAAAGAGTGCCCCCTTGTCCTCTATGGTGACCTTGAAGTGAACAACTCAACACCAAGTTCACTATATGGACCCCTTATGTATTTATACATGTTGATCATATCCCCCCTTAATCTCCTCTTCTCAATAGAGAATAAGTGCAGTTCCTCTAATCTTTTCTCATAGCTGAGCTCCTCCATGCCTCTTATCAGTTTGGTTGCCCTTCTCTACACTTTCTGTAGTTCCCCAAGATCTTTTTTAAGAACTGGTGCCCAAAACTGAACTGCATATTCCAGATGAGGTCTTACTAATGATTTGTACAGGGGCAAAATTATATCTCTCTCTCTGGGGTCCATGCCTCTTTTAATACAAGAAAGGACTTTGCTTGCTTTGGAAACCACAGCTTGGCATTGCATGCTATTATTAAGCTTATGATCTACCAGAAAATCCAGATCCTTCTCTGCTGTGGATTCCCCTTGTTCTACTCCACCTAGTATGTATGATGCATGCATATACACACCTATAACACCTATCTTGTGGAAAACAAACTCTTCCTTAAACATGTTTTTCGTGTTGCTCAAGTGAGAGCAGAGTTTTGATCCCTGTCTGGTCCTTGTTGGTCCTTGACTGTTGCAGGGATCTCAACTTCCACCCTGACACCTAAAATGGCTGCGCTATGAATGAAACTTCCTTGTTTCTGTCTTTATTTCCAATGACAATGCAGTTCAGAGAGGTTAACCAAAGCATGTAGATCTTAGTATTTTTCTTCCTGTCCTATTAGCAGTGTGTAGGTAGGTGGGCAGGTAGTCAGTGGTGGCCTTGGTTAACCCCAGGGGGACCACTGTGGCTCCATAGAGATAGTGGTTTTGGAAATGTTGCAGTGATCCAAAGATGATTAATCTTGGTTGACTTCTGGTAGTAAACAAATTGGTCACATGACTGCTGCCTACTACTGGCACTGGAGGGAGCCCAGCATAATGCTTGTGTATCCTCTGATATGGACTCAGGGCACCATCTTGGGGGTGTTTGTATATAATGAGACACAGAGACTTGAGTGGCCATCTTTGGGAAGTAGAATGCTACATATATAGAATTGTCTGCCATAGTGGGAAGTGCTCAGAGGGACAGGAACCCACTTGTTTGGGACAGATAGGTCTCACCAGTATTGGATGGGTCTGAATTGGATGGTGAGCTTCAGATGTTATGCTTCTGGGATTGGCATATTCTTCTGTATAGTTTATTCTGTAGTCTGCTCTTAAATAGGAGCAGTTTAGTATGGATTGAGAATAATGAAGTCACGAGTTAAAGGAAAGATATGTCTTGAGAAGTCTCTGAAGTGTAAGACCAATACCTTGTCCTCATCTTTTTTTTTTTTTTTTGTCTTTGCCCATAGTCCAATAACTGGAAGAACGTTGCATTGCTTATATTTGGATAGAACTGTTGTTATAGAAACAGTAGTGCTGCCTCTATCTCTTTACACCATTCTTCCTGGCCTAACCACCCATTACAAGTGTCCTGGCTGTCATGGCCATGCTTCAGTTCACCAGCACTTAAAATCCACTCTATTGAATAAATGAACCTTCTACAAAATATTGTAAATATTAACCCAGAAAAGGATACATAGTTGGAGGTTCATGAGGTCCAACCTCTTAGAAAATATTCAGCTTTGTGATAGAAGAAAAGAAGTAAAAACCCACTTAGCCTAACATTTAACCTAATCCCTAAATTGATCGCCCTAAAGTGAAGAGAGAGGTGCCTCTAAGTGCAGAAGTAAAACATTTAGCAAAGCAATTTATACAATTGGCAACTCACGTTTGACCAGTAAAGGGCAGGCATGTCATGAAAGTGTCTGTGTAAGGGTCAACAGTGGAATCTGTCATCGGAGAATGCCGGAAGCAGCTGTGATGTTTTGTCCTGGTTCCTGGAAGCCGCAGTGTGGTGGAAGGAAACTAGAGCGAAGGCTGAAACGCGCAGGGAGTGTGGCGTAGGGCATGATGATGTCACTGGGCTCAATGCAACGCGTTTCTGAACATGCGCACTGCATGTGACGCAGAAGTCCTGCTCCTTTCTGAAGCTGACACCCATGGATGTGGCTTCAGCTTATATATTGGTGTGACTCTAGTGACTCTGTTGCTTAAGAAGAGTTACTTTTAAAGAAAACTTCTTCTCCGACCTCCATTCTGTTGCTGTTAAATTGCCCCCAAAATCCACAAGGAAACTGACTCTCCAGGGAGTGTCAATCTCCTGGGCAGGGTCCAGACAAGTGGGGGGAGGCAGAAGAGAAATTTTCCTCACACCAATGTCGGGGCATTTCTTTCTTTGCCACTGTTAGCTCCATATTTTTCTGAGGAACAGAATGTGCACCGCCAATAAACTCTTGAGTTCACTGTGGTGTTCCACAACCATTGGCACTGTTTTAGCACATGTCTCAACCATTACATGCTTTCTGGATTGGCACTGCGTGCACTGCTGGTAGGCCCACCCACTACCTTGGCTGGGGGGGGGGGCAGTTTAACACTTTCACGCTGGGCACCCAAAGACCTTGTCTGGGCACTGGTCCTGGGCCTCCTGCAGATTTTCCTGGTTCCTCCTGCTGACCCCAACTACAGGAGCAGAGTCGTGGAGGTCAGTTGGAGGAACCAGTGAAACAAGAATGAGGTCTAGGACCAGTGTCTGGACAAGGTCATCAGCAGTGTTAATTTTAATGCTAAATTTTGATGTAGTTTTGAACATAGTCTTTTTAACTAAAATGGCTTTTTAGTTCAGTTGTATTTTAGTCATCTGAATCGTTTTCGCTTTGGCCATCTTTTAGTCAACTAAAATCTTCTGGTATATTTTAGTTGACTAAAATCTCAGTTACATCTTAGTCAACTAAAATCTAATGGGCTTAGTTAAATTGTAATGCATTATTTAGGCATTTCTCTAGAATTTCCAAGTTTATTATATACTCCTTGAGTGGGGAGTGTGAGGATGGTGAGGATGAGTAACAAGTAGTGAGGATGAGGAAGTAAATGGGAGCGAAGGAGTGCACAGGGCAGAGAACTGGTCTGGGGAGGGTTTTATTTTACACAGTGCTAAGCACTGCTACCTTGCTGGAAGGGGGAACACTCACCATGTGGTTTGCAGGGCATTGTTCCAGAACTCCCAGGCAGCAAGCAGACAGAGGGAGCTCCAAGGAAAGCAGAAGTTTAGGTGGGTAAACGTCCCTCCCTCACAATTTTATTCTATTTTCCTTTGTATCATCATTTGACTTAATTTAATTTTATTCTTGTTTAGTTTGCGTCACTGAAAACATGCTGCTGATGAAAATTTTGACGAAAATCTTTTTGTAGACAAAATTACCTCTGGTCATCACACTGGTTCTGGTTCAACACTGGTTCTGTCCCCCTGATCAATCTATAGTTTGAGTATTGGGTATGCTGATCCACACTAATTAATGGTGGAATGATGGATGTCTAAATTGCCCTCCCTACCAGACTCCCACTGATCTACAGTGGCACCGCCAATGTTTACTGGTCATCAGGTGCCCAGGATATAAAAAACAGAGACCAAACTAAACAAGAGGTTTTGCTCAACAGACAAAAATGGGATCAGAACCTGAAAGAATAAGGAAAACAATCACATTAATAAAAACTCTTACTTAGTAGAAAAGTTACACTTTAATGACATTCAAATTTACCTATGAGTAACGTCAAATTTATTTTGGTTTTATTACACCTCTTAAGATTTCACAGTCAGCGTGTGAAATACACAGAGCGGAGCTAGTTTATATTGATAAACATTACCTCTCCGTTCAAATTACAGATCCGATTTTACAGCTGAATTTGAGTAGTCAATAAAGAATTCATTCCGGTTTAAATTCAACTCTAAATCCACCGTGGCTCTGATGCAAATGACACTTCTTTTAATATGAGAGTAAACAAGACATCATACACTGAGGTCCTATTGCACGATTGATATAGAACAGGCTTAGAGCACTTTTAATGCCAAGACGACAGTATTAATGTGACAAGCATCCGGTATCATCGCTTAACCTTTAAGCGTTGGGCAGACACTGTAATGAACTTATGTGCAGGCTTTGGACACTGCGAGTTTAGGTTTAGAATACCGTCTCGGAGAAGAAGATCCCAGTCTTATCTCTTGTCTGGTCTCCCTCTTGATTGGATCTGCCAGATTTAAAGCTGCATTTAATCCACTCCAAAACCAGGATGTCTTATTCACTTAGCTGCCTATCCATATTACCAGCAGCGTCTACTGCAGGATTATTAGGAACTTAAAATAGATATCATACTGTGGGGAGGTTTGGCTCAAGAGCTTGGACTGATGGAGCTGCCAAGTGTCCCTATTTTCCCGGGTTAGTCTCAGGTTTTTCAGATTTCTGGAAATCTCCCAATTTTGTTTTAGTTTTAAAACTGCCTTTGTATATGCAGTATATAAAAACTTTGTTTTGCACTGTAGCCTTTATGCACACTAATGTATTAAAAAAATCCTATCTACGCTGAATCCTTTTGCCAGGAGCTGGCAGAAAAATTGTGCTTAAAAAGTGCTAATTTTGGAGAGTAATTACGTGCGTTTATGCAAGCTTGCAGGCGTATAGCATTTAGAATATGAGCGTAAACTCATTCTATCAGCCAAAATGTTTATTTATTCTAGGCACTGGAATGAATTTACATGCATTGCTTGTTATCGTCTATTAAAGTGTTGTGGGTTTTTCAGGGTACTTTTAGTCTACTACAGTGGTTTTGTTTTTTTTATCCTTCCCGATTTTCGCATTCAGGAGCACACATACTACCAGTACAACCTGTACTGCTGGGGTATACAGAGGGCACCAGCATGGTACTTGAGGCACCAAGCAATCAGAATGGAGAAGTGCCTTTCAATGTTTATTGTATTGACCACTCTGTAGAGTGATGGGTCAATACAACAACTAAGGCCTCTTTCACATGGGTGGCTAGAGGGTGGGAAAAACAGGGGGTTTAGCTGCAGGTTTTACTGCCCCAACTGGCCACCTAAAGTCTAGCACTATAGCAATTCACTTAAGCCCCGTACACACGTACCGATCGTCGGCCGAACGATCGGCCGTCTTTTGTCCAGGGCTGTCGTGTCTGTTGAAAACTGCAAAAGACTGCACACGAATTTTGTTGGCCAACAACAGCCGACTGCAGAAGTGATGTCATGTGATGGTTAACTTTCCTTGTTCTTTTCTGAGCATGCCCAGTCTTGCAAATCTGCTGTCTGTCGGCCGAAATCTGTACTGACTGGCGAACAATCGGCCGTTCTGGTGTTGGCCAACAAAAATTTTAATGCCTGCACGACAGATTCTGTTCGGCCGAAAATGGCTGTCGGCTGTCGGAAGCATCATACTAACAAGCCTACAATCGGCCGATCGGTCGCTGGCCGAATATTTACGGCCGACAATCGGTACGTGTGTATGGGGCTTTACTGTGACCACAGCCGATTATTGCAGCATGTCGAATTGACAAGTGGCACCGCCTGTCAAACTAGGCCATTGGAGCCAATAGGAGTATTCCTCAATCCCGAGTTGCTTAGCTCGAGGTAGTGGTGCATTAGTCTAAATGGTACATTGGCTGCTTAGAAACACATCACAGATTGCTTTTCAGAGCACGGGCTTGTGGGGGGGGGGGGGGAGGGACCAGTGAATATTGTAGTGGGGAATAAGTGTCCCAGAGGGCAGGTTGTAAGCCATAAAACATGAACATAGTTTTCCACACTTCGGTTCCCAGCCAGCCATCCTCCTCTTACCTGGAACCAAAATACACCAATGTTCTCTTCTTGTCAAGATGATTAGTTGTTGGATGGGTGGTTAGAAGATACCCCATAACTCGCCAGTCTCCAATATCCCACCCTGAACGCAGACACTTCCATACTGCTACTCTATGTTATGGATTCTCTTTGCCATAAAGACAGGAAGCTAACGCTTCATAATTACCTCAAGGCCTTGCTCCTATGACTCCACAGGGCACATCCCTAGGCTGACCCTGCCCCCCAGTGGGTCCCAATATGAGTACCATGCCACAAGGTGAGACACACAAAGCACACCTGTCCTTCCACTGAGCAGGACCACCATCTCCCGCCTCAGTCATCTTCCTACCTCAAACCCTGAAGTTTAAAACGTTTGTTAAAATGTGTGTTCTCCAAATGTACTCAACCACAGGGGTAACCAAGAACAAATGTTCTCAGAGCAGCTCAAGGCTGTTTAACCCAGAATGTTAAATGGCGTCAACTCCCATTGTAAGGTTCTTCAGATAAACCAAGGTTACACTGATTTTATGTTAGGACTCCATGAGTTGAACACACTGCTAAGCTGGCCATACTCGGGTAGCATTTTATTTGAAAAGTTTTGTTTAGTAATTTGATTTCCTAATACTTAAGGTCAATATGCGACTGTTTTTGTAGCGATTAAAATCAAAAATCAAAGGAGCAGGATGGAATTTTTTTCTGAGATTTTTAAAATTCCAACAGTGAATTTGATTTTCCTTCAGGAAATTCCATTGATGCCAAAGTTTCTGAATGTATTACTGAATGTACTGATTAAATGTATTTTGTTCAAATCTTTGCACGAACATCTACCTGTTTATGGCTAATTTAACTTTTTCAGAATCTATCCAGAACTTAAAAAAAGTTTTGCCTACACATACACTTTAAGAGGTGATACACTTGATCAGTGAGTGGATAAGTCTGAGGGGGAGAGCGCCAGTGAGGTAACGAGTTTTCCAGCTGAAGCTGCTTTTTTGATTTTTAACTGCTGATGGCAAACTCATCTTAAAGAATTCCAAGTGTGGATAATTTTACATAATTACATTGGTCCAGCTTGGACCAATGCAACTATGCATATTCCATACCTGTGGGATTCCTCTAGAACAGTGGTCTCCAAACTGCGACCCAGATGTGACCCTTTGCTTGCTTTTATTCAGCCACTGAGGCACTATTTCATTCACTGACCCCGATGAAGGGGCACAATTCTTACCAATGACACAAACAATGGGGCCCAATGACACCAATGATGGGTCACAATTTCTCCCAATGACACCAATGATGGGGCACAATTCCTCGCAGTGACACCAAAGATGGGGCTCAGTTCCTCCGAATGACACAAACAATGGGGCACAATTCCTACCAATGACACCAACAATGGGGCACAGTTCCTCCCAATGACTCCAAAAATGAGGCCCAATGACACCAATGATGGGGCACTATTCCTACCAATGACGGGGCACAATTACTCTCACTGACAGCAAAGATGGGGCATTGTTTACTCCAACTGATGCTGGGACATTTTATATTCTCAATGGCCACAGTCTGGTCTTGCTAAAATCTAAAGGACAGTAAACTGGCCCTCGGTTTAGAAAGTTTGGGGGACCCCTGCTTTAGAAGCTGGAATTCACTGTACTATGAACTGCTACTCTAGTGATTTCCACTAGCTTCTGGGTCCCATGTCAAGCTGCTCTATTGCTGCACTGTGAACACAGGAGATGACCGCTCATCAAGGGCACCACTCAGAAAATGCTTGGCATTTTCTAAATCAATGCAAAACATTATTTGAATAGGTGAGGTAGAGAATGTGACATCATTGTCCTGTTTCTCCACCCTGTCCAATCAGAGAACACTTTGTATTCATTGAGAAAATGCAAAGCATTTTTTAAATGGCGCCCATGTTAGGCAGGCCAATGTCCTGTGTTCAAGGAGTTTTAAAGTCAGGAAGGATTTTTTTTTTTTTTTTTTGTAGCAGCCCCCCCCCCCAGCACCCCTTTATACATACCTGTGCCCTCTCTCTGCCCAGGGATGTCCACGTGTACCTCGGCCATCCTGGGACTCTCTCTCCCGATTGGCTGAGATACAGCTGCAGTGCCATTGGCTCCTGTGGCTGTCAATCAAAGTCTGTAAGCCAATCAGGAGTGAGAGGGGGCAGGGCTGAACAGCAGCTCTGTGCCTGAATGGACACACAGAGCTGCAGCTCAGCTCAGTGCCCCCATAGCAAGCTGCTTGCTTGGGGGCACTCGATAGGAGGGAGAGGCCAGAAGCAGGAATGAGGAACCCGAGAAGAGGAATATCCGGGCTGCTCTGTGCAAAACCAACTGCGCAGAGGAGGTAAATATGCCATGTTTATTATTTAAAAAAGAAAAACAAAAAAATGCTTTACAATCACTTTAAGAATGCAGCAGGCAGCCACTCAGCACGAGACCAGGTAACAAGTGGAGATCACTGGGGTAGTGGTGTCTCCTATAGTGATTTCTGGATTCTAGAGGGATCCCACAGGTATGGTATATGCAAAGTTTCATTGTCTAAGATGGACCAATATAACTATCTAAAAATGCCATACCTAGAATTCTTCTTTAATGCCTTCAATACCATAATTATTCTTCTTCAAACTCCTCCACTATGCAATTACTGCTAGAGATACAGCTCATCACTGGGAGGTGTATACAGTAAAATAACTACAAACCACAAGACTCCATATCAGAAGGTGGATGGATACCTTGACACATGGGGGTGGATTTGCTAAAGGCAAATAGTCTGTGCAATTTGCAAGTGCAGTTGCACTAATTTTCCCCAGAGCTTAGTAAATGCGGTAAAGCTCTGCTGATTTCCATCATCCAATCATGTGCAGCAAAAACGCTATTTTGTAAAAATATTTTCCTTGCATCTGATTGGGTATTCATTACAAAGTGAAGCTTCACCATATTACATTTACTAAGGAAAATGAGTGCAACTGCACTTACAAAGCACACAGTCTATTTGCCTTTAGTAAACCAAACACATAGATTGCTGCGGCAGGACTTTTATAGATATCGTATATGGCCAATATTTATTATATGGGGCAGCACAGTTAATCACCCACGGAATCTGCTTAAACACATGGGCAACAATGCAGATTGTTTTTATTTTTTCCAGCAATGAATGGATTAATAGCAGCATTTTATATTATACCTAAAAAGATCCATTCTTCTGTCTGGCTTTACACATCTGAGTCAGCATTATCTGTTTCCTTCTCCAAATTGACACCTTATTTCAATATAATTCAAGGCCACATGCAAATATTCAAACACCTTCAGTTCTTAGTCTAATGCACCTCAATCCAATGCATACTTTTCATATCTTTACATATAACTCCTGATAGGAGCTGACACAAAGAAAATTACTTTGCCTGAAGCACTGCGTGCTGGCATTATTTAGGAGCTTGTTGTCTGCTTGTCATTCTCAATTCTGTGCATCTCTTTCCGTCTCTATCTGAGGTCTGAACCAAGGGGATCTCGTCTTCACTGTTGATTAACAGCCAAGGCCATAAAACAACTTAGGCCGGTACTGGGCATCTGCAGGGAATAGAGAGTCGGGTGGGTATTGTTTGTTTCAATAAACGATGAAGCTGTAAAAGTTTATTATTACTGAAGAGAACCTGTCTGTATAAAGTTGCTGCAAATGACAATTCCTAAAGTATATGTAAACCCCATCAATTAACTTCTCTTCCATTTTGGTCTGTTAAATATATAATTAAAAGTGTTTTTCTATATGTGATCGATAAGTGTCAAAAATACCTGTTAATCATGTCCTGTGAATACTTCATATGTTATCTCAAGGAGAGTAATTACCCAGATAGCAAGCAATTGTGCTGCAAGTTTGAAAATGACTTGCTAAGCTATTGCTAGACTTGCCCGGCTTCACAAGTTTGTTGCACAATTGCAGCAAGTCCGACTAAAGACTAAAATTGGGTGCCCCCCTCCTATGTAAATTTGCCCCACTCCTTCTTTTTTAACGGATGTGACTCCCTCCAAAATTGAAGGACTACAAGTCCCATCATGAACCCCTGAGATCTCACGAGAGGGGGAGGGGGTGGGTGACTGAGAGAGAGAGGGGGATGGGTGAGGGAGAGAGAGAGAGAGAGAGAGAGTGAGGTGGGTGAGGGGAGATGAGAGAGTGAGGGGGATGAGAGTGAGGGGGATGAGAGAGAGAGAGAGAGAAAGAGAGAGGGGGGGATGAGAGAGAGAGAGGGGGGATGAGAGAGAGAGAGAGAGAGAGAGGGGGATGAGAGAGAGAGAGGGGGGATAAGAGAGAGCGAGAGGGGGGATGAGAGAGAGAGTGAGAGGATGGATGGGAGAGAGGGGGATGAGAGAGTGAGAGAGAGGGGGGGGTGAGAGAGAGGGGGGATAAGAGCGAGAGAGAGAGGGGGGATGAGAGAGAGAGAGGGGAGATGAGAGAGAGAGAGAGGGTGGATGAGAGGGAGGGGTGAGAGAGAGAGGGTGAGAGAGAGAGAGGGGGTGATAGAGATGAGAGAGAGAGAGGGGATAAGAGAGAGAGGGGGTGAGAGAGAGAGGAGGGTGAGAGAGAAAGAGGGGGATGAGAGAGAGAGGGGGATGAGAGAGAGAGGGGGGTAAGAGAGATGAGAGATAGAGAGGGGGAATGAGGGAGATGAGAGAGAGAGGGGGATAAGAGAGAGAGGGGGATGAGAGAGAGGGGGTGAGAGAGAGAGGGATGCGAGAGAGAGAGAGGGGTGAGAGAGAGAGAGGGGCGCAAGAGAGAGAGGGGGGTATGAGAGAGAGAGAGAGGGGGGTGAGAAGGAGAGAGGGGGTGAGAGAGAGAGGGGGTATGAGAGAGAGAGAGGGGGGGTGAGAAGGAGAGAGGGGGGCTGAAAGAGGCACTCTAGCAACCAGTGGCCAATAGAGTCTCAGGTGGAGGGGGGGTGGCTTCTTTGCTGCCCCCCTGCAAAGTGCCACCCTAGGCCTGGGCCTTGTTGGCCTAGGCCAAAATACAGCACTGGCATGACTCTAGATCAACTTTCTTTGCACACTTTCTGCACATCTGCTGCAAGTTCCGGTTCAGTTCTGTTGTCCAATAGTGTTCCCACAACAGGGGGCACTGTGGCTGAATTTTCATGCTGTAGACTTGCAGAACTCTTGCTGTAGACTCACCACTGCAATTTTGCTCTTGCTATAGACTTCCCATGCAAATTTGCTACAAATTGGAAAAGTCTCAACTAGAAGTTGTGCTTCAAGTGCTCTGCAAGTGTACAACTTGCCAGTGAAAACGTGCAACAAGTTAACACACTTACAATTCAACATTGCCACAAATTTGTTGCTAGTTATCATTGCTATCTGGGTAGCCTCCCCTCATTCCTTATTTTGGGACTACAAAATGATTAGCTTTTTGTGGAGATGGGGAGTAGGCAGGTCTGAGCATTTTGGCAAGAGAAAAAAGGGCAGGGCTGACACCACTCAGTCCACAAAATGCTGCGTGTTGTCAGCCCATATTAGTATTTAGGAGCTAAGTGCATTTCTTGCAGATCAGCAAGTATTTTTCTGTACCTGCCTTTAAAACTTTCACTGCCACCAACATAACTATACGTTGGCAGCGCTCCTGGCCACTATAGCTCAGGATTTGTTTACTTTCTTGCTTTTCACTGCCGGCTCTCTAGTAGCTGCAGCTGCTAACCTTTAATAAACAGACACTGACCTGTCCAGGGATCCAGCTCCCCCCTCACTCAAGCCAGTTCCTCTCTGGTCTCCCAGTCCCATGTTAGTTGTGTGCAGCTGGCTGTGACTTGTTGTGGCTTCACAGCTGGCATGCATGAGTTGTACTGTGCTTTGTGAATGAACCTATAGCCTCCTGGGACCTGGGATGTGTCCCAGGAGGTTGCGGGCGGGGGGGGCTGAACTTTCGCTCTGATCACCTAGGCATACTTGCCAACTGTCCCTTTTTTTCTGGGACAGTCCCTGCAAATAGTAGCCTGTCCCAGGTAATTTATATTGTCCCTGGAAGCGCCTGTTAATCGGGTTGCCCATAAATGTTACGCAGAAGTAGTGCAACTGAATGGGAGACTTATTCCAACTCTGCTACTGTAGCCTTAAATTTGAAATCCCCTTTTTAATTTCCTGTAATTCTCTCTATATTGAGTAGACTCTATAATCTGATAAGTAGGCGAGAATAATTATGTAGAGTGGGCGGAGCTTCAGGGACGTGGGTGTGGTAATTGATGGCTGTGCTGCAAAGTGTCCCTGGAAATTGTCTTTAAATGTTGGCAACTATGCCTGGGTGGTTGAAGCAGAAGTGTGTACCTGTCAAAACTAGGTATCTGCTACCCACAATAAAAGTTCCAAATATGGTAGAGGGGAGGGACGAGGAAGAAAAGCAGAACTTCCCTTTTTTGTTGAAGTTCTGCCTTAAGTGTGTGTAGCATGGGTAGTGATGGTATCAGGTTGCTGGGTATAGGTGTGCATACGTGTAGGGTCTTGTTGGTGGCATGGGGGTGGGTAATGGGGGGAACAAAAGAGGGTGTGAATGGGATGAAATAAGGAGGAGGGGAAGGTATAAAAAGAGAGCACTGCGTTCCTCTTGGGCCAGAGATTGGTGGTTTGCTGCGTTTGGGAGTCTAAGTCCATTGGCCTCGCATAGGAGAGCTTTGGCTGCCATTTGTCACCCAGATCTTACATTTCCAGGGAGAGGATAAAGGACACAAAAGGAAATAGTTGTGAAGGATGAGATGATAGAGAAAGTAAAATTTCAGTTTTTAGGTAGAGATGGGATAGGCTCCCCTGACGAGATGAGTTTTCAGGGATCATCTAAGAGCGGATAGAGTAGGATAGAGCCGAGGTCGGGAGTTCCAGATGATGGGAGACAGCTCTGTAGAACCCCCTGAAAAGGACCAT